>NC_044304.2:104881821-105194019 GCF_007474595.2 Lynx canadensis
ACCATGGTGAAGAACATTTATTCTTCATATAAAACAATCCAAAATAGGCAAAATTCAGGATAATACAAGTTAAATTGTTAGTTTGGATAGTATTTTTTTCCCTTTGCTTTTTATTTTTTTATTTTTTAAAATGTTTTTTAAAATTTAAATCCAAGTTAGTTAACGTATAGCGTAATGATGAGTTCAGATATAGAATTTAGTGATTTATCACTTACATGTAACACCTAGTGCTCATCCCAACAAGTGCCCTCCTAATGCCCTTTTCCCATTTAGCCCATGACCCAACACCCTGCCAGCAACCCTCAGTTTGTTCTCTGTATTTAAGAGTCTCTTATGGTTTGTCTCCCTCTCTGTTTTTATATTATTTTTGCTTCCCTTCCCTTATGTTCATCTGTTTCTTTAATTCCACGTATGAGTGAAGTCATGTGATATTTGTCTTTCTCTGACTGACTTATTTCGCTTAGCATAATACACTCTAGTTCCATCCACATTCTTGCAAATGGCAAGATTTCATTCTTTTGATCGCCGAGTAATATGCCGTTAAACATACCACATCTTCTTTATCCATTCATCAGTCGATGAACATTTGGGCTCTTTTCATATTTTGACTATTGTCAGTAGTGCTGCTATAAACATTAGGGTGCATGTGTCCCTTTGAATCAGTACTCCGGTATCCTTTCGGTAAATACCTAGTAGTGTAATTGCTGGGTCACAGACTAGTTCTATTTTGAATTTTTTGAGGAATCTCCATACTATTTTCCAGAGTGGCTGCACAAGTTGGCATTCCCACCAGCAGTGCAAAAGCGTTCCTCTTTCTCTGCATTCTTGCCAACATCTGTTGTTCCCTGAGTTGTAAATTTTAGTCATTCTGACTCCTGTGAGGTGGTATCTCATTGCTATTTTGATTTGTATTTCCCTGATGATAAGTGATGTTGAGCATTTTCTCATGTATCTGTTGGCCATCTGGATGTCTTCTTTGGAGAAGTGTCTATTCATGTCTTCTTCCCATTTCTTCACTGGATTATTTGTTTTTTGGGTGTTGAGTTGGATAGTTCTTGATAGAGTTTGGATACTAACCCTTTATCTGATATGTCATTTGTAAATATCTTCTCCCATTCTGTTGGTTACCTTTAAGCTTGTTGATTGTATTCTTCACTGTGCAGAAGCTTTTTATCTTGATGAGCTCCCAATAGTTCATTCTTCCTTTTGTTTCCCTTGCCTGTGGAGACACGTCAAGTAAGAATTTGCTGCGGCTGCGATTAAAGAGGTTGTTGCCTGTTTTCTCCTCGAGGATTTTGATGGCTTCCTGTCTTACATTTAGGTTTTTCATCCATTTTATTTTTTGTGTATGGTGTAAGAAAGTGGTCCAGGTTCATTTTTCTGCATGTTGCTGTCCAATTTTCCCAACACCATTTGCTGAAGAGACTGTTTTGTTTCCATTGGATATTCTTTCCTGCTTTGTCAAAGATTAGTTGGCCATATGTTTGTGGGTCCATTTCTGGGTTCTCTGTTCTGTTCCATTGATCTGAGTGTCTGTTTCTGTGCCAGTACCATACTGTCTTGATGATTACAGCTTTGTACCACATCTTCAAGCCTGGAATTGTGATGCCTCCAGCTTTGCTTTTCTTTTTCAGGATTGCTTTGGTTATTTGGGGTCTTTTCTGGTTCCATACAAATTTTAGGACTGTTTATTCTAACTCTGTGAAGAATTCTGGTATTATTTTGATAGGGATTGCAAATTGGTAGGAACACTTAAATGTCACTTTGAAGAATTGTGGGATGCAGGCACGAACTAGTGTGAAAATCAGAAACTTTGGGGTGCCACAGTCTTGGAGAAGGTGCCCATACTTTTCTTGGATTTTATGTCAAGTTTTATCCCCATGTTTGCTAATTTTGTCTTCTCTGCTTAGTATACTGCTAAAACCATTGAATGTTATTAATTTCAAATACTATATTTTGCTGTTCTGTTGTCCTAAAATGTCCATTAAGTTGTTTATAGATTCTAAAGTTTTATAGAAATCATTTTCCATTCATTTCCTCGTTTTCCTCTCTTATCTTTAGTATATTAATCACAGTAATTTTATTTTTCTTCAAATTCATTTCCTTAGTTATCTCTAGGTCTGAATCTATTGACTATTACATTTTAAATATCATTGGCTACCTGCTGTTGTTGTTTTGCTTGTTTGGTAATTTTTAATTTTATGTCAAACATTGTGAATTCTTTTATGTGGTAGTTCTTAATTATAATCTTCTAGCTTCTGTCATGTTTTCCTCTAGCAAGCAATAAATTAACAGCGCCCACTTCAAAAGGGCTAATATATGGATTTGTAGACCTGGTCTATGTTTCTATATTCTTCTTCCTTGTTTTTTGTCCTTGTAAGGCACAGTTGTGTATAGCTTCCAACATCTCTGCTCAGCCCTTCAGTATCCCAACAGCTAGTCCCTGCTAGACCTCCCAGTGGTTCTTACTAAACCTACAAAGCTTAGGAGTTGGCCAAAGACCAGGGAAATTTTTATGCAGATTTTGGGGGTTTATTTTATTGGCCTTCTTCTCTTCAGTGCTTTCATACTCAAATCCCAACTGACTATGTAACTCTGATCTTTATTTCCTTTTCAACCAGTGAGAATACACTCTCTGATTGGGCTCTGTTTTCCTGGATTGTTGTTTGGACAATGCCTCAGTGAGAGACCAGTGAATGTGGGCTCACCTTATCTTCTTCCCTTTGCTCAAGGATCATAGGTAACCATGGGTGATAGCTTTTCATTGCCTACAAATTATTGTTTTGAAAATTTAGAAGTTTTTTGGGAACCTTCTTGCACTGTTGGTGGGAATGCAAACTGGTACAGCCACTCTGGAAAACAGTGTGGAGGTTCCTCAAAAAATTAAAAATAGAACTATCCTATGACCCAACAACAGCACTACTAGGAACTTACCAAGGGATACAGGGTGCTGATGCATAGGGGCACATGTACTCCAATGTTTATAGCAGCACTTTCAACAATAGCCAGATTATGGAAAGAGCGTAAATGTCCATCAATTGACGAGTGGATAAAGAAGATATGGTTTATGTATATACAATGGAATACTATTTGGCAACGAAAAAGAATGGAATATGCTATTTGCAGCAATGTGGATGGAACTGGAAGGTATTAAGCTAAGTGAAATAAGTCAGGTAAGAAAGACAAATACCCTATGTTTTCACTCAGTTGTGGATCTTGAGAAATTTAACAGAAGACCATGGGGGAGGGGAAGGGGGAAAAAGAAACAAGTTACAGAGAGGGAGGGAGGCAAACCATAAGAGACTCTTGAATATTGAGAACAAACTGAGGGTTCATGGGGGGGTGGGGGAGAGGGGAAAGTGGGTGATGGGCATTGAGAAGGGCACTTGTTGGGATGAACACTGGGCGTTGTATGGAAACCAATTTGTCAATAAATTATATTTAAAAATAATAAATAAATGAAATAAAACTTAGAAGTTTTTTCCAGTTTTTATTATATTCACAAGGGAGTTTAAGCTTGTTCCTAGCTACTCTATGGTAGCCAGAACCAGTCATTAAATTTTGAAAACTAATTTATAACAAGAAAAACAATTATTTTGATATGTGTTTACAATAGGAGATTTTAGCTATTTTTGAAATTTTGTGTTTTATTTCTCAAACTTTTTCCCCTCTTTAAATAAAGATATAACAGAATAGAGAACAAGGACCCAGATTTTTAATGATAGTGTGGAGTGTTTTCTCTGAAATATAAAACAATTATGGTAAAATGCCATTTAAAATTAGGTCTCCTTATGAAAGATTAATTGTATGTGCTGAATACTTGGTCCCAAACCACTGAAGTTTTTCAGAAGATAAATGACTGAGGTAGTCAGGGGCCTAGCAGGGGAAAAAAAAGTTATACATTCAAATTGGATAATTTGAGGAATGTTTAATAAAATGATTGTTGTTCCTTTTTTTTAAGTGTGTGGACAAAGTATAGGGAAACAACAAGAAATAGTGCTGGACTGTGGGACGAGTGAATCATGGCACTAATATCACCCTTAGGAGAGAAGAGGAAGGGATAAAAAGGATGGTTTTGAACAGGAATTCTTGACAGGTGCTGAGATCTAGTTGAGGGACTCCATCAACCCATGTCACTCTACAAGAAGGAAGCCAGGGAAAAAAACATACTCAGACTTCATTTTCCTCCCTTCGTCTAATCTCCAGCTGAGGCTTACCCAATTGAATAGGATGTCATACGATAAGGGAGCTTGGTGATGTAATCCATACAAGTCCAGTCCTCCAGAATACAGAGTAGGGGGAAAACAAATAGTGTTCTAGTTGAGCAAATAAAAACTATCTAGCACACCAATGACAGGATTTGTTTTTCCCTTAATAATAACTTCAGCTTAAAGTTATTTTTTTCACAAATGAGATTAATAAATTCACAACACACACACAGAAAACATACACGTGGCAAGCATTATCCAAGTGACAATGAATAAAGTTTCCAAAAAATGGACATAGTTTGTTTTTGTTATCTGTTGAATTCTCAAGTCTTTGAACAAAATGTGATACATACTAGATAATCAATAAATATTTGTTGTGTGACTGAACCTTTAATTGGAATTTATGACAGAAGAGCAAGCTGGAGTGTCTTTGGAGACATACCCTCAAATTCTATCAGATAGGCCAACCCTTGTTTTGTCTGCTCAAGAGGCTGAGCCTACTGTTACAGATTGTGTTACTTAACTCTCAAATTCTGCCTCACTGTATAACAAAATTTTGTTGAAATATAGCAATTTTGAAATCTGACCTACTGCCAAGAACTTTTTGAATACTTTCTAAAGTTTAAGAAGTAACGTCTTAACTATTTGTTTTTTCAAAGTAACAAAAATGAATTACTTTATCCTAAAAAACCATGTCTTAATTATTTTAATGGACTTGATTTTGATTAATTTACAAGCTAAATCACTACATATTTTCATTACATCTAAGCTTTTATTACTAAACCACAAAAATTAGCAGGCTGTTGACTACAAAATTCAATTTTATTTCTTATAGTCATAAAATGATATGAAAATTCACCACATGAGAGATGCTTATTTTATTTTTAATTAGGCATAAAACATGTTTAAACTAGGAAGACAAATGCCTTTATAGGTCACTAAAGGGTAATAATTTTCAGGGCTTCATTCAAATTTAATAAGTTAGGTAAGGGATTTTTTTTAAGGAAAAAAATGGCAAAATATAGCCTACATTGTAAAAATCTATTTTACTAAGGATGCTATCAATGGAAGGGTGGTCAGAGAAAATCTGTTTTTCCCTTTATTCTCTGTATGATACAGTTAACATTTCACCGGTGGCTTGTCAAGTTGATTTTTTTCTAGTAAATGATAGTAAATATGAGATATTTCTCATGACGCTCATAAGAAATTAACTTTTGACTGTGTTAGGCTGCTGAGATTTTACTATGGCTTATTCCAATGGCATTACCAAGTCTATCTTGACTAACATAGTATATGTAATATATTTTTTTTTTTGCAGCAACTGTTCATAGTTTTTTCTTTTTTTATATATATATGAAATTTATTGACAAATTGGTTTCCATACAACACCCAGTGCTCATCCCAAAAGGTGCCCTCCTCAATACCCATCACCCACCCTCCCCTCCCTCCCACCCCCCATCCACCCTCAGTTTGTTCTCAGTTTTTAACAGTCTCTTATGCTTTGGCTCTCTCCCACTCTAACCTCTTTTTTTTTTTTTTTTTTTTCCTTCCCCTCCCCCATGGGTTCCTGTTAAGTTTCTCAGGATCCACATAAGAGTGAAACCATATGGTATCTGTCTTTCTCTGTATGGCTTGTTTCACTTAGCATCACACTCTCCAGTTCCATCCACGTTGCTACAAAGGGCCATATTTCATTTTTTCTCATTGCCACGTAGTATTCCATTGTGTATATAAACCACAATTTCTTTATCCATTCATCAGTTGATGGACATTTAGGCTCTTTCCATAATTTGGCTATTGTTGAGAGTGCTGCTATGAACATTGGGGTACAAGTGCCCCTATGCATCAGTACTCCTGTATCCCTTGGATAAATTCCTAGCAGTGCTATTGCTCATAGTATATGTAATATAACCTACTATAACAGTTGTAGTAAAAGGCTTGGACTAAAAAAATCCCATTCACATTAGCAATCACTTCCCATTTTCTCCTTCCTGTGACCCGTAGCAAATACTAATCTATTTTCTGATTCTATGGATTTGCTGATGCCGGACACTTTAGATAAACAGAATCATGCAATATGTGTCCTTTTGTGAATGGCTTATTTTATTTACAATGATGTTTTTAAGGTTCATCCATATTGTACCTCATTCCTTCTATGGCTGAAATATTCCTTTGCATGAATATACCAAATTGTGTTTACCCATTCATTAATTGATGGCCATTTGGGTTGTTTCTATTTTTGACTATTATGAATAATGCTGCTATGAACATTATGTACAGTTTTTGTGCAAACATATATTTTCAGTTCTCTTGGGTGTATACTGAGAAGTATAATTGCTGGGTATTATGTAACTCTAGGGTTAATTTTTTGAGAATATGACAGACTATCTCCAGAGCAACTGTACCATTTTATATTCCCACCAGTAATGTATGAAGAGTCCAGTATTTCCACATTATTGCTAACACTTGTTTTTGTCCATCCTTTAGAACATAGTCATCTTAGTGGTTGTGAAGTGATATCTCATTGTGGTTTTGATTTGCATATCTCCAATAAATTAGTGATATTGATTTGTTTTTAAGTGCTTATTGGACATTTTTATGTCATGTTCAGAGAAATGTCTCTTCAGATTTTATTTCCAGGATGTAATTGGGTCATTTGTCTTTTAATTAGTTGCAAGGGTTCTTTCATATTTTGGATAGTAGCCCCTTATTAGATGTATGTTTTACAAATATTCTTTCCCTGTAATTGGATTTTGACTATAGAAAAACCCTTCAGAAAATAGTGTAAGTGGTGAGTTGGGAGAAATGAAGAAGAAAAAAGGAAGAACAATTACTAACTTATTGGGGTAACTCAAGAAAAGGAATGGTGAGACAGCAGTCATAGAAATAGAGAGGAAATAGGAAAAATTTAAAGAGTTATTTCCTATATTTAATAACAGAATAGATGAAGGAGCTGGGCTATGCTGTGAGACTGTGGTAGTCATAATCGTTGTTCCTCTTTTCGCTAGCTGGATAACAAAGTATTGGTATTTTTAGAACATAAGTTGTATGCACAATTTTTATTTAAAAATAGTCCATAAATATTATTTTTTTATACTGAGTTTCTCAGATACTGAGGTTTGGGGGATATTTTAGAAGAAATATTTTCTGAGGACACCTGGGTGGCTCAGTCATTTAAGTGCCTGGCTTCAGCTTAGGTCATGATCTCACGGTTCGTGGATTCAAGCCCCGCATTGGGCTCTGTGCAGACAGCTCAGAACCTGCAGCCTGCTTCAGATTCTTTGTCTCCCTCTCTCTCTCTGCCCCTGCCCTGCTCATGCTCTGTCTCTCTCTGTCTCTCAAAAATAAATAAATGTTAAAAAAAAAAAAGAAATATTTTCTGGAGAACTTATGAGCATATTCTAATGAGAATTATGTTTCTGGAAATTTTGAAAGAAAAATCATGTGTTGTACCTATGTTCACATCTGACTGGCTATATAATCTTGGACAAGTTTATTAAGCACTTTGAAAATCAGCTCTCTCATCTGTGAAATTGGGATAATAATTCTCCCATATCTATAGATTGGGGTGGGGGGAAGTAGTGGGTAATAGCACGTTTTTTTAACTCAAGCTACCTGCATTCAGATCATGCTAGTTATGATCTGTGTAACACTGAGAAATTATATAACTTACTGTGCTTTAGTATGATCTGGGAAAATGAAGATAATATTTAACTTCAAAGTAATGTTATGAAGATTGAGCGAATACAAATTAAACTCAGCATGATATCTGAAAAATGTAATTTCCTAATAAATATTAGCTATTATTGTAAATGTTACATAAAATTATTTATGTGAAGTACTCATTTTAGAGCTTGGACATATAGGGTAATTAATTCATGCTTGGTGCTATCATTATAATAACCATTATTACTTGATGTCAGAGAAAGAAAGAAAAAATGAAAAGTTGAGGATGAACAACACAGTTTATAGCTTGGTAAGGATGATGCTACCATTTATTATACAAGAAAAATAGCAAACCAGGTGGAAAATCAAGACAATATTTGAGCATATTAAGTTAGAGATACTAGATAACTTGGTAGAAATGTCCAGTAGATAACTGATTGTATTCATTTGGACATTGGTTAAAGGTAGAACTTGAAAACTGCTTAAGATGTTTCCAAAGTGAGAGAGTTATTCTAGGCTTTGGTTGGAGAGGAGGCTGATGTAATGGAAAAATGTAGTATAGATCTTTGGTTCACTAGGAGGAAGCTGAGAATAGGAGGAGAGAAGCACAAGAAAGGAGCTGAAGGTAAACTGATCATAAAACTGATTTGAGAAAATAGGAAGAAAGGTGTTCTGTCTGTAAAGGAAGAACTTAAGGCATCCAGATTGGGTTTACAAGCTCAGGAGTGTGTGTCTAAGGAAATGAAGTATTGCAGGTATAAGTCATGAATTCTAAAGTAATTATTGCCTGTTATAACTTTTCTGGCTTTTTATTGTAGTGAAGAAAAATATAGAGTAATTATATCAATCAGAAGTAAGAAACACATGTGCACTCAGGTTTGGTCATGAAGAAGAGTTTTCAGTAAAAGGACTTTACAATGGTGAAAGCATAGTTTAGAAAAAGCAACGAGGAGATGCACTGAGACTATGTAACTAACAACACGGGACCTTTACCAACCTTAGGCCTAAACAGGACGGGGGAGGTAGCATTGATCAGATCCCAGAGATGAAAGCTCTGTAGAGAAGGTGGCCTGTCAGCAGACCACAGCCAGCCAGGTTCAGAATATGAAAGAATGCATATCTTGACATTACTTTCCTCACTCTTTCCAATTCCCCGACTTGGTCCCATTGGCTGAAGCCAAAGCCTGTGAGCAAGGGAATCACTGATGCCTGCTGAATTCAGCATCCCGAGGCACAAAACAGGGTGGGAAAAGATGGAGAAGGTATCGGGGATGCTGGCAGGTAGTCAGCACAGCAGTGGAAACAAAACAAAAAATGAGAAGCTCAAAAAAATTACTCCCTCACAAGAAGCAAATTGGTTAAACGTGTTAAAATATCAGAGAGTGATTTAAACAAGGTTTCAACTTGGGCTCCATTTACTGTACCATACATCTCTGATGTGTCCCACAACTTTTTAAATAAATCCATGTAAAGGTTTAATCAGAAATATGAAAATTACTTTAGAAAAAAAAATAATGTTCTTAATGACTACATGATAAGCTTTAAAATGTTGCTGCACAATAGCTGGCTTGCTGTGACTGTGCCAGCCCCGTGGGGTCAATACGAGTGCTATGAAGTGGAATAAGAAGATGGAGGCAAAACAGAGTTTCTCCATTGATTTTAATAATCTTTGAAATTAGAAATAGATGTTCTCTGTCAAACGGCTTAACCTCCTCAGTTCTCAGTTGAAGTCTTATTACACTGTAGCTTTTCAAACAAGCTCTGGTATTAAATTAGATTTTGTATATACCACATCATCTCTTTTTATTGTACATTATCCATAACTCATTTTCTAATTAAAAAAAATTATTCTATAAGGATAAGGGATACTGAAAAATAATGATAACAATTAAGTTTTTTTCAATTTCAATTGAATTTAGAGATTTTTTTTCCTCAGTATCTTGACATTCTTTATATCAATCTGGCATCAAAATGTTGTTTTCTCCTCACCAGTGTGATAACTGGTTGTGTACGGATAATTGTTCATGGTTATCGCTGGGGATGACAAAGTAGCAAGAGACATTCAAGAGAACAATTTCAACTTCAGACTTACTCTTTCCTGCCTTGATTACTAGCTACAACTTTATCCCTTCATTATAATCAGTTCCCATGACCCCTCCCACTATAGTAACTATTTGCTCACTTGTCTTTTGGTATCAGGAATCCAAAATATCCAGGTGGCACCCACAGCTATAGGTTTAGTAGCAAAACCTTGCCTTGTCTCCTGATAGAAGCATTCCATTCTATACTCCTCCCTAAACCACTATCTCTAATGCCACAGGGCCTACTAAAGTTGTGGCAGAGTTAAGCACACATTCCTTAAATGGGCTAGTAGGAGTAATGATAAGAGAGCCTACCTGTGCTCCCATGCCTGAGACTCAGCCTCTTGTATTCTGAATTTTTTTTTTTTACATTTTTTTTAACGTTTATTTATGTTTGAAAGAGAGAGAGAGAGAGAGACAGAGACAGAGAGAGAGAAAGAGAAGGAGACACAGAATCTGAAGCAGGCTCCAGGCTTGGAGCTGTTAGCACAGAGCGTGACGTGGGGCTCGAACTCATGGACCATGAGATCATGACCTGAGCCAAAGTCGGATGCCCAACTGACTGAGCCACCCAGGTGCCCCTCATGCATTCTGATTTTTGAGAAACTATCACCATATAATGGCTTTTGGTTTAAAATATATATTGCATCTTCGGTGCCTGGGTGGCTCAGTCAGTTAAGTGTCTGACTCTTGATTTCAGCTTAGGTCATGATCTCACCTTAGTGAGATTGAGCCCCGCCTTGGACTCCATCCTGGGTGTGGAGCCTGCTTACGATTTCCCAGCCCCCCACCCCCGCCTCTCTGCCCCTTCCCTCCTCTCTCTCTCAAATAAACTTAAAATACATGCGCGCGCGCGCACACACACACACACACACACACAGCATCTTAAAGAACAGTATCCCAACCCCCCAACCACTCAAGGTATCATCCTCAGAATGAAGCCTCAGCTGGGCATTTAAGAGGCCATTCCAAAATTTTATCAGCCTGGCATCTTTTGGGTGGTAAGTTATATAGTAAAATCAGTGGGGTCCATGGTCATATGCTGTCTATCGTACCTCCTATGCCATAAAATGAGCCATCAGTATCAGTCACAACTCAACTCTGTATCCAACAGTCTTGAAGAATTTCAGTATTCTTCTTCCTTGCATATATGGATATGGATATGGACACATATCACGGATCCCTCTGGGGACAGATTAGGAATACCTACTAAGCCTGCTGTGGTGTTATGGGGTCCTTCCTTAACAGCACCCAACCTCCCTTTGAACTGGGAATGAGAAATGGCTTACATCTAGAAACGGGGTAACAGATCAATGATTTTTCCATTGTAGTAGCATCCTCCTCATCTGCTCTTGATATTTTGGGGTTTATATAAAGTGAGAAGTGATTTTGTTGGTTGCTCCTCAGTCTTGCTCCTAGAATAACCATGATATGTAACACTTACTTCTAATAGTCAACATGTGTATTTCTTAGCCAGAGGAATTTTTCTAGCTGCTCCACTTTGCCCAATCCAGCTGCAATAGCGCATAATTTATATCTGCCTTCTAGTCTCCCTTAACATCTTTCAAACAATGGCTGGCGTTAGGATGTCCCTGGAAGGGGACGGCCCTCTCGCCAGCGCTCGGGAAGACACTGAAAGGCAACCAATCACCGAGCGCCAGCACAACCCAGCGGAAAGCCCCCGAGCGGCTCTCCAGAACAACTAAAGGTCAACCAATTACTGAGCAACAGCACAACCGGGCACAAGAGAAAGACCCACCCGAGCCTAAACCCAGAACTACTACAGCTTAAAAACCCTACCCCACCATACCCGGGCGCGACTTCCCTGACTCCCTCCTTGAGTCACGGAACCTCGCCCGGAACCTTAGTTCCCAATAAAGCCTTAAACTGCAAAAATTCTTTTTGACTCTAACTCCTATCTTTGCCCCGCACAACGCCTGACACTAACAGCTGGTATCTACAAATTTGTAGGTAAATACTACTGCCACCTCAGACTTTCGGTGAACGAGTGTGAAACGTGAGGCTATCACTCTGTGTGAAACCAGGTTCAGCTGACCACAATAATCTCTTAGTCAACTTTCTTTCCTTCTTAGTCTCATTTTTCCACGACCCTACAAATGCTACCTAGAATCTACCTTCCAATAAACTACTTGAACTCAAATCCTTGTTTTAGGCTATACTTGGGGTGGGGAGAAGTGAAATTAATACAGTACCAAAAGTAAATCCTTGGGACACAATAGTGGGATTGGATCACTCACCATGTAAATGCCAACAGGGTTCCATTGCTGGTGGCAAATAGGATGTGACTGTCCCTGGGATGTTGTAGTATCAGTAAGATCTTCACCTATATGAACTGGGGTGACATAAGGTGGAAAGTGATGTATGGGCTTATATAGTATCACTGGCACTTGAGAGATATGGGATATGATACAAGGATTGTGTTGTTGGTTGGCTGGTGATAATTGCCATTAAGGTATGGAAAGAAGAAAATCATGGCCTTACAACATCCAATTCTTAAATCAGTCCATACTGAAGAAGCCCAAAAGTATTTAAAGAAGCCTTCAACCCCTGTAAATCCAGAATGTTGCCATCTCTTTCCCTCTTGGCACTGGAAAAGCTTTAAAAACTGCCAATGGAAAACCACAATAAAACGTAAAAGTTATGGTGGTTACATGCACAAACCAGAGTAATTTGAAGGAAAAAAATCATATGTCAATAAATACGGCTGGAATAACACTCTTAATTCTTTACCCTCTATTATGAAGATAGAAAATAATCAGTTTCTCTTCAAATATAGACTAAACTTTGCACACACAAAAATCTTTGTAGTTTCTCATTGCACTTGTCCACTCCTGGGTCACTCAGAGCCTAAAAACAACATTCAGTTTCCTTTAATTGAAAAGTAACACTTTGTAGCTAAAAAATTGTTCAAATTTAAGCTACATTTCTTCTAAGAAATATTTTCTTTTTTTTCTTTAAAAAAAAATTTTTTTTAATGTTTATTTATTTTTGAGACGGAGACAGAGTGTGAACAGGGGAGGGGCAGAGAGAGAGGGAGACACAGAATCTGAAACAGGCTCCAGGCTCTGAGCTGTCAACACAGAGCCCGATGCGGGGCTTGAACCCACAAACCGTGAAATCATGACCTGAGCCGAAGTCAGACGCTTAACCGACTGAGCCACCCAGGTGCCCCTCTAACAAATATTTTCAATCACAGTGAGAATACAGTTCTTGTAAAATGACTTGTAATTTGACTTTAGAGCCTCTTCAGAACAACAATTCTACACTCTTATTAAATTTCAGTATGGTGAAAACTGATGGCCTGACCATTTGCACTGGGTAACTGAGGATTAGGCCTCTTTTTAAATTGTATAACAGCATTTCAATCAAATAAAAGCTAATATTGGAATCACTTATAAAAATCACAGCTCATTTTTATAAGTTTTAAAATGTTTTCTAAAAAAGAACATGATCTCCTTAAGAGAGTATTGATTTACCATAGTAACCAAGTGTTTATTAACCACATGCTAATTTAATTCTTAAAATCTTGTGTCAATGTATGTTTAAATAGAACTAAAATGCTCTGTTGACTCCTTCATGAATCCACCAGGCATTTCTGATCATCTCCTATACGCAAGGAATGATGATTGGTGTTCAGAGTTTATAATAAAGTATGAAAGCAGAGACAGCTAATATGTGCACAAGGTTCTAGGAATGGAGATACACAAGCCAGGAAATAACTATTAAGGAAATAAAACGTGAGCTGGGACTAAAAGGGTTAACAAAAATTGGTCTGTGATTTTAAAGCAGTTCAACTGCCAAGTAGTTCAGCCTCTTGTCATGGGGGAAGGAGGAAAGAGCCTGGAGGGTAAGGAGGGCACTGCCTACTAGGACAAGATCCTGGAGGATGGCACACTGTGGCAGGTTGGTTGCGCAATGGGAGAGTCTTCATTATTCTCTTGTACTTGCTGATGTACCCTGGACAGTCCTTCCTGCCAGTGCAAGAGTCCAGACATTAGCCTCCCATCAACTTCTAGGGAATACCTGAAGACGTTTTCCTTTCCTCCATATTTGGATATTAAGACATGGGAGGAATGGCTTCTGTAAAGTCCTGACTTTGATCCCAGTGATCCTATAACTGGTCTGAGAAATTCTTTTCTACCATCCTATTTTGTAGGCTACTTGTGGACAAGACCTGGTTTCTTTTCTACCATAGTTTGCCAATATTTTTGTTTTCCTCAAATGAAACAATGGATTTGTGAGTAACTCTGGGTCATGTAATTACAAATGTATGCACATTAGGGAGAACATTGGATCCCAACAGTTGCCAATTGAATCCTTAGTAGGAAGGAACTGCCACCATCAAGGAAAAGACCTTGTTGAGCTATTTAGGGTAGAAAGGGATATTCAGCAGGGACCAAGGCAACACAAAGAGAAGGCTCACTACTCTGCGTAAGAGAAAGAGGGGACATTTTTGTTTTCCTTTGCTTGCAAGTAAAACAAAAACAAAAACAAAAACAAAAACAGAAGGAAAGGCCAAAGACTAGAACAAAAGGTGGCAATGAGAACGTGGAAGACTGAATTCTGTGTAGTGTATACATTGATGAATAAGCAACCCTTAGTGGTATGGGTGGCTCTAGAAATGTCCAAGAACAAGTATGTCCAATTAAAGGTTCTTATTTACTATGTGCACTGTCATTGTTGAGCAAAATTTCTGTTCCTTGCAAATCTTGCATTATTGGTTTAGTTGGAGAGGGAGAGAGAAAATAGTGCAATTATTGGGTAAATGCCATGTGTACAGGAAGGAATGACCTGTACAAGAGCAACAACAATTCCACTCTTCCTCCAGGATTTTGCCCAGATTATATGACATTGGTTTGAATTGATATGTGCATCTCAAGGAACTGAGACACACTAACTGACCTAGAGCTTATACAGAGTTATGATGACATTTGCTTTGAAACTGAATTTTCTGTGTTCCCTAAGTTAAAGAATATTTCATGCTAATTCTTACAGAATACTAACATTTAATATCTTTTTAATATAATGTATTAAATTCATGTTTAATAAATGTTTAAAAATAAAAGGTAAATAAGTGTTAATTTTGTATTGTGTCCCTTAGATTGTTGTGAGTAATAAATTTTGGTTATTACCTTAATTTAGTGCACATTTAGGTGTTTGAACAATGATTAGTTCTAGTGTTAGATTTAACAACATTTATTATTTAGCTTTGGGCACTAATGAACTTTTTTTCTTACATAATTTCATGTAACTCTGAAGATCTTTCTAAGGTTTGTAGAGAAAAATCATATTGTAATAAAAATAATACTATAATTAAAGAGTAGTAAATATTTCATAATCTTTGCTGTGCCAGTATTTATTTCACCCCATAAATTTGATATGTAAAATACCTCATTCTTTGTTTGGGATACCTCATTCTTTATCTGTGACTAGAAGTGCTCCTGGGTCTACTATTAAATATCCAAATTGAGACAAGTTTTAAATAATTTTGAATGTGGGTGCATTCATAGAAAATGAGATCCTGTCAGATATGTATCATGTATAAAAAATTATTCTGAATTTGTTATCTTTATTCACCTTTTTCCTATTTATCTTTTACATTTATTTTATATATAGTGTACATATATATGATAACATTAAATATTTACTATGCACTACATAAGGTACATATAATATTGACTATATTTACCTTTATTAATCTGTGTTTAGTTCAATCAAGAAATACCTTATTTCTCTTCCTCAGTATAACTGTAATTCCAATGATCAAAGTAGTATATCTCTTTATTTAATTTTTTATTGAGATATAATTGACATATTAGTTTCAGAGGTACAACATAATGACTCCATATTTATATATATGTTGCAAAATAATCACCACAATAAAGCAGTTTATTGATACATCAATTTAAGACTTGTGTTTATTTAAATTCTAAAAGCCCATTTTCCAACGTTTATTTATTTTTTTGGGGACAGAGAGAGACAGAGCATGAACGGGGGAGGGGCAGAGAGAGAGGGAGACACAGAATCGGAAACAGGCTCCAGGCTCCGAGCCATCAGCCCAGAGCCCGACGCGGGGCTCGAACTCACGGACCGCGAGATCGTGACCTGGCTGAAGTCGGACGCTTAACCGACTGCGCCACCCAGGCGCCCCCTAAAAGCCAATTTTGAGATAACATAAAAGGATCTTGGAAAAGTTTTTTCTAAATTTAGTTCATTAATGTTTCTTAATCTGTGAACTTAGATTTATACCAAATTTTTGAGATTTTTGGTATAAGCCTAAGAGTATTTTTTGACAAATTGCTTTGCCTGTTTGAGGAGTTCTTACATATTGCCCTTCAAGGAACAAGGAACATCCAGAAATTAGGAGACTAAATGATATTGGAAAAATTGCTTTTTTCTTACGATCAACATAAAAATAGGTCAAAAATATATCATGCGTGGGAGATAGAATGTTCCTTTTAGTTTTATTTTATTTTGAGGTCCTTATTAAATATATACTTTACACTGATTTTGATTTAGCTTGGAATTATTTAGTGAAATTTTGATGAAAATTGCCTTTTTAAAAAATGTTAATTTATTTATTTTTGAGAGAGAGAGAGCACACACGAGCAAGCAAGGGAGGGGCAGAAAGAAAGGGAGACAGAGAATACCAAGCAGGCTATGCACTGTCAGCACAGAGCCCAAACATCAGGCTTGAACTCAGAACAGTGAAATCATGACCTGAGCCTAAATCAAGAGATAGCCGCTTGCCAACTGAGCCACCCAGGTGCCACTGATTAAAATTGCTTTTAATAATGATGTTGAAAGATTAGGTTTTATTTTTTCCTCCTGACTTACATGCATAATTATACATGTATATTCATCATTTACTCAGCTCACTGTGATATTTAATTCATATTTATATATGGTTTTTTGTAGTTATTAATTGAATATAATTAGAAAGAAACTACTAAAACTTCCAACCATAGTAATAATCAATGGAAACAAAAAGTAAAAATAAAACTATTAACACATTTAAATTTTTTTCTTTTAATTGAGAGAGAGAGAGTAAGTGTGAGCAGGGGAGATGGGCAGAGGAGAGAGAGAGAATTTTAAAAAAAAATTTTTTTAATGTTTTTATTTATCTTTGAGACAGAGAGACAGAGCATGAGCAGGGGAGGGGCAGAGAGAAGGGGAGACACAATCTGAAGCAGGCTCCAGGCTCTGAGCTGTCAGCACATAGCCCAACGCGGGGCTCTAACTCACAGAGTGTGAGATCATGACCTGAAGCTGGACGCTTAACTGACTGAGCCACCCAGGCGCCTCGGAGAGAGAGAGAGTCTTAAGCAGGCTCCGTACTCAGCACAGAGCCCAATGTAGGGCTTGATCCTGATCCCATGACCCTAGGATCATGACCTGAACTGAAATCAAGAGTTGGACACTCAACCCTGAACCACCCAGGCGCCCTCCTATTAACACATCTTAAAGCTGAATATTCAGGTTACAGTTTTTAACATAAAGATGCTGTTTTGAAATGTAAAACTATACTGATTGATAAAATGTGATAAAACTTTCAAAGCTCAATACAACAACAAAAAAAAAACGACAAAATTTCTTTTTAAATTAGAAAACAAAATGTAGAGTCAAAGAAAAAAAAGTTTCTGAAACTTATTAGGGCTTTGAAACCTAACTCATCAGATAGGGCTTATAAATACAGAATTTTGATTGTGAAGTAGAAATTTTTCCTGTAAATGGAAGGAACATCTGGGCAGACTCAGATGAAAACAGAATGCCACAATCAGCTTATAATACAAGCCAATTCAAATGGAAAGAGATGATTCTCAAAAAAGAAAAACCATTTTGAGAATAAAAGAAACATATTCAAAACCTACAATTTATTCTTAATGATGCTTCATTTTTCATTTGCTTTATGGCAGCCTTCTAACCAAAGGGCAAAGATTGGCAGACTATTCCTTAGTCCCTTAATTTTAGCTGTCCCCTTAACTATGACTTTGGGGCTGGAATGCACAAAGAGGACAATAAATCAGAAGCAACAAAGAACCTTTAAAACTATATGGCAGAGGGGAGAAGAAACGTATGCTGAATAATTCCTTTTATATGTATCCTTAATAATTGATAAACAGTACTGAGTTTGCAGAGTTCAGTTATATATTTTTCAAGACAGGTACATTTTTTCATATTTTTCCCCATCTAACTTGAAGCAACACAGAGTGCTGTTTCACATTTCTTCCTTGATGTCATTCTCTAGTCAATTTGTTTAAAATTAGAATAAATTCTAGGTTTGGCTTTAGAAATATTCATACTTGCCCTGTCCTCAGCTCTTTCAAAACACCCATTGTATGCCTTCCTTGATTTGAAGCAAATTTCCATTTAAGTGTCATATTATCAAAAGTAGTACACTGTTGCATTAGTCAATAATACTCTGCATTTAAGGTTTCTGTTTAGATAAATCTAGCATTTCTGAAACAAGCTTAATTTGCCAACTCTAAAACAAGAATACTAGTACTTTCTAAACTTCTTTGTCATGGAGCAGATCTCAATAGATTTTTTTCTGTCCTGATTTAAATGTTTTATAATTTAATAATTGAACTGTTATTATAGGTTGAATGTCATATATGTGCTGAAATATTACAGGTAATTTTCTTTATGTAAGTAATAAGACATCTTTGACCTAACAACTAAAAACATGCGTATCAAGGTCAACAGCTGTCACACTAGATTTCATTACTATGTTACTTCTGTCATTGTATGGTGGTTAAAAGCACAGGTAGGTCAAAAGGAAAGTTCAAGGATGGAGGGCTGGTTAGAGGGGCTTTGGACAAACTGAATTGGTTATTTCTGGTCTCAAGGACTTTGGCGACATTATTACAGGTAAGGATTTGTAAGATGATCATTGGGCAGGACAGGGGAGTTGGTTAAGCTTTCCAGCTACTAACTCAAACTAGGAGTATGGAGAGAGTAAAGAAGTTCTGGAGACGATGTACACATGCTTCAGTTTTACTGAGTTTGGTAGGGAAACTAAAAATGAGCCTGGACTATGGCCATGCCTGTTCTCACACTTATTAAATTTAGATGGTCAGGGAAAGTTTGTAAAATAGATTTGGGGGATGAAGTTTTGTGCTGATGCAGCAGTTTCCTTTACAGTATATAATTAGTTTCTTCAATTTTTAAAATTCTGTTGTTTCTTAAATCTAAAAGTTAACTTACGGTCTTTCTACCTTACATTTGTCCTTAAAATTGCAGTAATTGCCTGCAAATAAGTCATAGAACTATATAGAAAAGTAGCAAAGTATTTTTACCATTAGCATCTGCTTTTTATGTCAGCAAGGAAAAAAAACATTTCAGCTTAGAAATTCACTTTTCAGCAGTCTTTATTTGTTTCTTTCCTAAACCTTTTGTATCCATTATGCCAAATCTCTAAGCATTTAAATGTTTTTTTTTTTTTTTAATCATATTCCCTGTCTTCATTCAACAATGCCTATTCTGTTACCAGATGTGCTACATCGAAAGAGAATTGCTCTGCTTCTCTAATTTGGAGTGGAAAAGGATCTGCTTATTTATCTTTAACATTGTTGAAGTAATCTCACATAAAACACCCAGTGATGACGGGCATGGCAATATTCAGGTGAAGCAAAAATGTTTTGTTTTTCCTGGTTTATTTGGGAGTCGGTCATGATTCTGAAGAATTCAATTCACTCTTGTTTGAGGAAAAACAGCCTTTGCGTTTTTGTGTCTTTCGTATATCAAAGAATAAATCCTAGCTTCAGAAAGAAGTAAAATATAAACCCCATTGAAATGTGAGTGTTATGATAACACGGGGGGCGGGGGGGGGAGGGCAGGTTGCGGAGACTGAGTACCCTGAGGTCTCTTTCCTCCTAATGTTAGACGTACTGCTTCCAACTTCGACTGTCCTGGCCCCATCAGAAGCTACAGGGCAGGGAGCCAAGGTGAGGCAATCTAAAGATCAATAACAGGGCACATAGTCAGGCAGATAATGACTAAGCACCAGAACAGATGGGTTAAAAGTCAGATTAGATAAAATTTAAAAGATAAGTAGTGATTTAGTGATAGGTTGGTAGAATTATCTGCTAGCACAGAGAGACAAGGATTTGGAAAATAAGAAATATTAGGTAATTGACATGAGGAATGTAATAGACAAATGTCTTACATTTCTAATGGGTATTCTAAAGGAAAGAATACAAATAATGGGAGGAGACAATATTAAAGGAGATGATAATAAAAGTAGTCATTTTCCAGTACTAATAGAAAACACATATAGCATTTTCTCTGTGCTGGGCATTTGGCATTCATTTGTTAACTAATTTAATCATTGTAACAATCTTCTGAGTAGGTACAGCATGAATCCGTAGACAGGGGAAACAATATTATCAATCAGTATAAATAAAAAATAAGCTGACATTCTGACACCTTGTAGTCAGACTACTGAATACCAACTAAAAAGAGAAAAAAAGGGAAAAGAGCCACAATAAAATAAAGTAACAACAATTAGATTAATAACAAATTTTAAGAACATTGGAATCCTAGTTCAATGTATAGAAAGAAAATAACTATGAACGTAGAATAAAGTATCCAGAAAAAATATTTTCAAGTATGAGGGAATCACAATAGTACTTTGAGATAAAAACAATGTTTACCATCAAGACTGTCACTAAAAGAGCTTCAAAATGAATGTACTTCAGGAGGAAGAAAATTGATTGCAAAAAGAAGGTCACGAGGCAAGACAGAATAGTGAGTAAATTGATAAACATTTAACTAAATTAAAGCAAATAACTGTCTTTATAAAGTAACAGTAATAACTTCTAATTTAGGATATAAAAGAGGATAAAATTAAAATACAACAATAACATGTAACTTGGAATAAGAAAAAGTCTCTTATGTTTTTTGAAATGAGAGTGAAGAGTGATTTTTATTTTGTTCATCAATTGAGAATTTCAAAGGCAATAATCAAAAGGATTAAAATATAACATATATTACTCCCAAGCCAGTTGAAGGGAAAAGATGAACCAAGAATCAAATAAATATAATATCTCAGTCAATTTAAAATAAAAAAAGAAAGGGGGGGAATAGTAAAAATGGGACAACTAGCAAAAAACAAAATGATAGAAATGTCAGAGTACTTCTTTCCAGCTGAAAGACTGACTAACTGTATTTTAAAAAAGAAATCCAGCTACACATTGAATTCAATTAGGCATAAAACCTAAGGAGAAAGAAAGGTTGAAAATATAGTAGAAAAAGATTAATCAGGAGGATTTCCCCCCCCCCCCCCCCCAGGAACATCCTTCTTTTAAAAAAAGATAGAGTAGCTATCAAAATAACATATAAGTAACCTTTAATAACCATTAAGCAAAAAGCATTATTAGGAATAAAGAAGTCAGAACATTTACTGGTTTATCAATAGCTGTGTGTCAACTTCTGTTATGGGCTTGTAAGTATTCACTTATTTAAACCTCATTTCAATATCCTGCCATGTAGGCATTATTTCTATTTCCATTTTTCAAGTGAGGAAATTAAGGGATACAGGTTAAGTCATTTGTTCAAGGTCACTCAGCTAATAAGAAGTAAAGTTAGGATTCAAATCCAGAGGGCAGTAGGTCTCCAGAGTCCATGCACTTACCACCATAACATGCTGCCTGATCAAAGGCTTACTATACTAGAACCTTCTAAGCATCTAATTTAATGGCTTTGAGAATATAAGTCGAATTGATAAAGTTACAGGGAGAAAGAGACAACTACAAAAATGATAAAAAGAAATTTCAGTACTTTTCTAAATTAGAAAATTAAGCAGCTAAAAAACTTGTAAGGTGAAGACCTGAACAACACAAATTAAGAGTTTGCTTGAGCAGAAATTAATATACTTTGTGCTCTTTATTAAAACTTTATACAAGGCAAGAATAATATACGGGTTCTTTACTGCTGACTAACAAATCACTCTAAAGCATAGTATCTCAAATTAGCACACATTTATTATATTTTCTTTCCTGTGGGTCAGGAATTTGGGTTTGGTTTACCTGAGTGCCTGTGTCTCCGGGTCTCTCTGAGGTTGCAATCAGGGTGATGCCTGGGGCTGTGGTCTCATCTCAAGGCTTGACTTGGGGATGATCCACTTCAAAATCACAGGTCATTGTCTGGGTTGTTGGACTGAAGGACTCGGTGCTGCCTGGCCTTTCTCATTCTTTACTACCTTTTCATAGGTAAACTGACTGCATGGCAATTGGCTTTCCTCAGAGCAAGCCACCAAACAAGGGGGGTGGGGTGGGCGAGAGGAGAGGGGGAAAGGGGAGAGAAAAGGAGGTAGGGAGAGAAGAGAAGCTATAGTTATTCTATAACCTAAGAAGTGACAGCCATTACTTCTCTCATATTGTGTTTGTAAAAAAGTGAATCATTAAGTGTAGCCCACCCTCAAAAGAAGGGGATTACATGAGGGTATGAATACGAGAAAGTGGTAGCTACTGGCAGGCATCTTACAGGCTGCCTGGTACAGATAACAAATGAAATTCAGGGCAGTAGTTTGGGGTGGGGAGGAAGCAGGGTCACAAGAGGAGCACAGAAGTAGTTGCAATCATATTGACGTTGCATATTTCTGGACTGGATGATTGAGTTGTAGGTGTCCATTTTGGAACGTTTTATAACTTTAGACATATAATACTGTTTTCTTTTGCATGCATGAAATATAACATATTTTTTTCAAAAAGAAAGGTACTGGTCATCTTTTGAAACAAAACAAATCTCTGCCTAGCTTATAGACTGACCTCTGACAACTTTAGTTTCTACTGAAAAGTATTGTGTTTCATTGGATTTATCAGTCTTTGGGAAGGTTGCTCCATCTCTGCCTGCCTCATACTATATATATAAAATAAAAGAGCATTTTAATTCTACCTGTAAAGCAAAATGTTCATTAATTCATTTTAAATTATCATTAAGTCATTCCTTTGAAGGTTCTAAAATTTTTACATGATAGGCACTCTACAACTTATAGGTATAAAACATTATTTTGTGGTGTATTTGCTCCCATAAACTTAGGCAAATGGGAGCTCTTTGGCTGCATTATTCAGGTAATAAGCTCAACTCTTAGCTGTAAATGTGACCTCTAAATATTAGAACTAATGCAAACAAAAGAACTTGGTTTCATCATTTTGATATGTAGCATATTTCTCTCCTGCCTACCCCTTGCCTGATAGTATTAGAAATACAGTTTGATACATGAATCAAGCTAATAACATTAGCCTGTGACTGATTACCTGTCCAGTTTGGCCTCATATGAAAATTCTGAGCAATTAATTTTAATCTTATGATAAGACTCCTGGGACTGTAAACCATTCTCCCTAATTTAAATACAATGGTTTCCAAGTTAAATACATATGCAATAATGAATTAGCAAAATCTTTTCTCTGAAAAGAGTATAAGTACTATGGCTAAAATTTTACACAAAAAACATTACATTTTTAATTAATTTTTATTTACCCTTTTCAGTTGAAGAAAACTATATATTGGTTCTTTGATTTTCAATTCCTATTTCAAGAAAGCTGCATTGTTTGGGGCTAACTGGAGATTCTACAAAAATATAAATTACAAAAATAAGATCACTTATTTAATAAGATCACAATAAGATAAAAATTTGGAGCAGTATAAATATATATGAAATAGTAAGTAAAATCTCACCCTCCAGCTTCTAATCCCACCTAAGAGGCAGCCAATTTTAAACATTTAATATTTGTCTTTTTAGAAATTTTCTGTTATTAAAAATATACATGTGTGTTTACACAGATGCAAACATATATGCATCTTAAATAAGAATGTACTATAATTACTGCCTGGAAATTTGCCTCCTCACCTTTTTCACTTGATATAACATAGCCACAAAATACAAGATACAGTTCTTCATGAATCAGTTTCATTGGGTGTATAGAAATTGTATAGATGAGTGTGTAATAATTTAACTTTTCATATTGATAGTCACTTAAAATAATATTTATTAATTTTTATTTTTTCATATTGGGAACTGTCCCACAATAAACATTTGGCAGTAGAATTATGCTAATAATTCAAATAAATTATCAGAAGAGTAAAATATCAGAGGGTATTATTTTAAACCTCCATGCAGTTTCTTAAATGGCCATATTTCTCAAAATTTTCACTGACTGCTCCCCATTTCATAGGACTACTCTTAAAATAGATGTGATAATCCTTAAATTTGATCCTCAATGAAAAGTTCACATCTTGATTTTAATTTTCATTTGTTAATTGTTATTATACATTAGCTAAGGTATCCATGATAGCATGCCAATTTCAACTACATGCACAGCTTAACAATAATAAAGCTAGTCTTAAATATTTTATCTGCTTTCGCATAAGAACTATAATATGGTAATATAAGATTGTTTGCTCTTTTCTGACAGTTTTATGCCTATAATAAAGAACTTACTTTGCTTTTTAAAAAAATAATGAGTAGCAATCATCTTAATTAATTGCAATGCAGCTTTTACAAAAAGCTTGGAGCCTCATTAGTTAAAATCTCTCATGTATTATTTCCGGCATGAGTATTCTATCAGAAGTTACAAGCTGATTATTCATTTTGGTTTCAACCACTCTTGTCTTCTTAATATTCCCTAAGGGGTGGGGAGCCTACCAATTTGCTCTTTCTAGCAAGTTGTATCACTGGCGCTTAGTAACGGGGACTGACCAAGCCTGTAATCTGCCTGCCTGCATGTGTTGGTAAAGGATTTGTCAGTTTTAGTGGAAACTCAGTATTTATTCACTTGGAAGAATATAATGGTGTTCAAAACAATTAGAAATAGGAATTTTCTCCTAATTGCTTGGCTTAACAGTGATAGGAAGGTTAGGTCATCTAAACAAAGCTCACAGGTAATGTTCTGTTTGAGATCTTTGTTTTCTCAATTCAGGTGGAGAAAAACACCAACGTATTCCTTGGCAGGCTCCCCCTTTTTAATATGAATCTGACGTTGGAAGCTTTTTAGAATACATTATGCATCAGGACTTTATCGTTAACTGTAAACTGCCTTCTGTCCGCTCTAGCCCGCTGCCCTTCTTGATTCAACCATATGGCTCTAGAAAAATCCCACTCTTGCTCGGCAGAGCCAGGCACAAAGCCATATGCCAACCCTCAAAATGAGCAATTCAGGCTTTATGTTCTGGTAATGCAAATTTCCATTTCCTATAGCTATTTCTTCTTTTATGGGGAGACAGATGAAACTAAAATATTCTTTCAAAATACTTGTCTGTGACTCATGTGACACATGATGGATTTTCTCTATAAAGGTGCCCACATTTTCCACCAAGCTCTGCTGCTGTCTTGTGACTTTTTTTCCCCCTGGATTGAACCATTCTATTCTTCCATGTAGGCCACTGTGTAGGAAATGAAGTGGTCAGACTAAATATATCATCATTAATGCTTTATTCATTTCGCTTGTAACGCTGCAGCAGGATGCATTTGTGACATTACACTGGAAATGGCTTCACTCTGATATGGAGAGATAAGTCAACTCCAAAGAAAGAGTTGACAATTACCACAAGAAGGGATTTGAAATAAAATCCTGTCCACTTTTACAGTGCTCAGAAATTGTCAATCAACAGTAAGAATGCATCAGCACTGAACACTGACATGACAAAAAGCAGTCAGCGTAGAGGGATGAGGCATCCTTCAGCTGCCAACTCTATTAACCAACATCAAGGCAGCCTCAAGGCCTTCTCTAGAAATGAGTGACAGGTCTTGATAGCTAAAAATACAACTTGGGGCCATAGAATATGCAAACCCTACGAATCTCCTTTGGTTTGTAATCAGAGCCCTCAACCAAAAAAGGAACATCTCAGTTTAGGTAGCACTGAGCCAAAGCAGTCAAGGAAACACAGATTACGATCACTGGAACCTAGAATGAGAATTGAAATTAGATAATAACAGTATTTCTTGGCCACATTGACAAGGATTACCACCAATTCCATGCTGAGGAAGATTGAAGTCTGATATCCGAAGCCACTCTATATATTTTGAGTATATATCTGAGGGAACTGAAAAATAAATTGGGATTATTCTCACTACAATATTTGCATCCAGTAAGGCTTATTACTTTTCTCAGATTCATAGTATGTCAGCTCAAAGATTCTTCAGGTGTTGTCATGTACAAGACACATAGCTGTGGGGACCCTACTTAATTCAGGCAAAATGATGATGCCAAGTAGGAGCCTTTTCAGCAAAGCACACTTTACAAAGATTATTTTTTTTCTCTCAGGGTGTGCTATACATTGACTTACGATTCTTTGTTAATGACAAGGGGGAAAAGGGATAATTTTTAAATACTTGAAATCTGAATTGCTAGAATTTTCCAACTTCAATGTATATATGAAAATAAAAGGTTCTCTTCTTACACTAATACTACTCACAACCATTTTAATTCTAGTATAGATTGGGTAAATCACCAGTCTTTGAATGAATTGTTAACTGCACTCAGGCAAGGGGCTATTATTGATTATCCACCAGGTGTAATGAAGACTTCAAGGCTCACATGAAAGGCTGATGTTGTGTTACTAAAGAATTTCCATTTTGGAGAATGTCATGTTTACATTAAATATTTAATATGCTCTCTTACTGAAGTGGTCCTTCTGCATGCCTGGTGTGTTTCCTGGGAACTGAGGATCTGGCACCACCTGCAGGCAAAAATCTACAAAAGTTTTACGAAAGCCTTCCAACTGAGGCTCAAAGTGTTTCTCCAATGAAGAAGGTGGTCCTTACAGTAAAAATTCCATCTAGTTTGTCTTCCTTTTCTTTTATTTGCCCAGAGCATCCGCAGTGGTTATTTAAGAAGTACTCTGGTCTCAGACTTGGTATGCCACAGGCCACCACACCGTGGCAGGCAGGGCCACATTTCTGATCAGGCACAAGAGGCACAGCGACTAGCGGTTCACAGTACTTTTAAAGGCTCAAGAAAATGTTTTAATTTATTTTAAAATCAGAAGAAAAAATAAGCTTCTAGGTAAAAGAAAATGTTTTAAAAAATAATATTAATATATTGGCCTTTTTAGCAACCCACCTGTAGAATATCATTTTAAATATATTTAAGTGGAGGAAGGGGCCGGGAAGACATAAGGGCTTAGGGCCCACAGAGGTTTCCCTGGAAGACTGTTGCTCAGGGCTGGAGAACTGTTGAGTGAGGAGTAACTGCTCACAGACGAGCCAGCAGGAGCAATCAACTGAACCCTTGTCCACCACTTAGAACAGAGCCTGGCTCACACATGGCTCACAAATTTTAGTCATTATGTGCCTGATTTTAAAAACTTTTTAGTCTGGTTCTTACTAATTGTATGCCAGACTTGATTTAAAAATTCATAGGCTCTTATTGTATCTTGTGTGCAACACACATACTGTTTCATCAATGCTTTTTTTTTTTTTTTTTTAATTTTTTTTTTTTCGTTTATTTATTTTTGGGACAGAGAGAGACAGAGCATGAACGGGGGAGGGGCAGAGAGAGAGGGAGACACAGAATCGGAAACAGGCTCCAGGCTCTGAGCCATCAGCCCAGAGCCTGACGCGGGGCTCGAACTCACGGACCGCGAGATCGTGACCTGGCTGAAGTCGGACGCTTAACCGACTGCGCCACCCAGGCGCCCCGCTTTTTTTTTTTCTTTAAAGTAAATTCTTTAATGAGGGAACAAGAAACACTAATGTACAGTAATCCCTAGAAAACCGAAAACCTGAATAATGGAGTCTACCTATCGTCCTTTTCTCAGCTGGTTCTGCTGATTTATTTTCAGCAACAAAAATAATAAATAAGAAATATGAATAGAAGAAATATAAATAAAAATAATAAAACCCATATATTTGCCATTTATTAGATGAGAGTCATTGTGAAAAATCATTTCTAAAAATTTCACTTTTTGGCACAAAAACAGACACACAGACCAATGGAATAGAATAGAAACCCCAGAACTAGACCCACAAACGTATGGCCAACTCATCTTTGACAAAGCAGGAAAGAACATCCAATGGAAAAAAGACAGCCTCTTTAACAAATGGTGCTGGGAGAACTGGACAGCAACATGCAGAAGGTTGAAACTAGACCACTTTCTCACACCATTTACAAAAATAAACTCAAAATGGATAAAGGACCTAAATGTGAGACAGGAAACCATCAAAACCTTAGAGGAGAAAGCAGGAAAAGACCTCTCTGACCTCAGCCGTAGCAATCTCTTACTCGACACATCCCCAAAGGCAAGGGAATTAAAAGCAAAAGTGAATTACTGGGACCTTATGAAGATAAAAAGCTTCTGCACAGCAAAGGAAACAACCAACAAAACTAAAAGGCAACCAACGGAATGGGAAAAGATATTTGCAAATGACATATCGGACAAAGGGCTAGTATCTAAAATCTATAAAGAGCTCACCAAACTCCACACCCGAAAAACAAATAACCCAGTGAAGAAATGGGCAGAAAACATGAATAGACACTTCTCTAAAGAAGACATCCAGATGGCCAACAGGCACATGAAAAGATGCTCAGCGTCGCTCCTTATCAGGGAAATACAAATCAAAACCACACTCAGGTATCACCTCACGCCAGTCAGAGTGGCCAAAATGAACAAATCAGGAGACTATAGATGCTGGAGAGGATGTGGAGAAACGGGAACCCTCTTGCACTGTTGGTGGGAATGCAAATTGGTGCAGCCGCTCTGGAAAGCAGTGTGGAGGTTCCTCAGAAAATTAAAAATAGACCTACCCTATGACCCAGCAATAGCACTGCTAGGAATTTACCCAAGGGATACAGGAGTACTGATGCATAGGGGCACTTGTACCCCAATGTTCATAGCAGCACTCTCAACAATAGCCAAATTATGGAAAGAGCCTAAATGTCCATCAACTGATGAATGGATAAAGAAATTGTGGTTTATATACACAATGGAATACTACGTGGCAATGAGAAAAAATGAAATATGGCCTTTTGTAGCAACGTGGATGGAACTGGAGAGTGTAATGCTAAGTGAAATAAGCCATACAGAGAAAGACAGATACCATATGGTTTCACTCTTAGGTGGATCCTGAGAAACTTAACAGGAACCCATGGGGGAGGGGAAGGAAAAAAAAAAAAAAAAAGAGGTTAGAGTGGGAGAGAGCCAAAGCATAAGAGACTGTTAAAAACTGAGAACAAACTGAGGGTTGATGGGGGGTGGGAGGGAGGGGAGGGTGGGGGATGGGTATTGAGGAGGGCACCTTTTGGGATGAGCACTGGGTGTTGTATGGAAACCAATTTGTCAATAAATTTCATATATATATAAAAAAAATAAAAAAAATAAAAATTTCACTTTTGATTTAAAATCCCATGAAATAAATATTATTTACCTCTTATAAATGAAAGAATTAAATATAGAAGGAGGTGAGGCTCTCTGTGTAAGTCCATATCACTGGGGAGAGGTGGAGTGAGGATTTGGGGCTGAATTTAAAGTCAGTCTCCCCCAATTCTAAAGTCTCAGCTCAATGTCCTGTGGCTTCTCTGCCTTTAGTCTTACCTCTGCAAAGAGCTCTTTGTTATCAGACACCTTTCTAGATAAGGATGCATATTCCACAGCTAAAATAAAACAGGCTGCTAATTTAGAAAGTCTTCTTGAAATATGTTCCTTTCAAAAATATTTTTGCTAGATGGGGCACCTGGGTGGCTCAGGTGGTTGAGTGTCCAACTTTGGCTCAGGTCATGATCTCACAGTTTGTGGGTTTGAGCCCCACATCAGGCTCCCTACTGTCAGTACAAAGCCACAGAGCCCATTTCAGATCCTCTGTCCCCTTCTCTCTCTGCCCCTCCCCCTCTCGTGCACTCTCTCTCTCTCTCAAAAATAAATAACCATTAAAAAAATATATACCTATTTTTGGTGGATAAGTGAATAAATGAAAACGTCTTATTTTAACATGCATAGTTTTCTGTTATCAGACCATACTGTAAATTGAAAGAGTCAATAGACACCCAGACTCCTTTATTGAAATTATCAGGTGGTCTTGAGCCATTAGAAGCCATTGAAAAATCTTGTTGTTGTTGTTGTTGTTGTTGTTGTTGTTGTTTAAATAAGTGGTACTATGAAGTTAAATAATAGGCCTAGGTTTCAGATAGATATGCATTCGAATAAAATCACTACAATATGTGAGCAGCAAGATCATGGACTATTCTGGTCTTTAAGATCTTCATCTGTAAAATGGGAAGAATCTCCCTATCTCAAAAGCTTTGTGAGGTCTAAATAATTAATATGGGTTAAAATCCCGTTAAAAACACGTTAAAATTGATGTGTTCAATACATTTTAGGTTTTTTTCTCTCAATTTGCCTGATAATTTGATAATCACATAATTGATCTACTTCAAATCAAGAAAACACTTCTAATTCTCATAGTGTGCTACTGAATAATTTACGAAAATAAAGTGGATGTTGACTGGAGATAATATCATACATAGCACTGTCCTTTAGCAGATATATTTGTTCATATGGGCTTTAGTTTACCTGCCTTAAATACATGAAAAAAACCAGAAACAAATATAAGAAATCTTCCTTGACAACAATTTTTTGCCTAAAATTACCATAACTTCTCGAGAATAGGGGCCTATTCTGTCCTATTTACCTCAATTAATTTCAGCATCACAAAGATCAAATTCTGAAAACTCTGGCATACTGGGATCTTCCTGTACTCAGAAGTTATATGTCCACCTCAGAACATGAACTTCCTCATAGGCTAAACACAGGCAGCTCCACCCACAATATGACTTTTCTGGCTGTAATCATGCCTGTTTGCCCAGGGATGGACACTGGCTCAAGCCCTCTGACTGTTCATTACTCTCTGAGGTCTTTCTCACTCAAGATTTTTGAACTAAACAACATGGTTTCTAACCAATGGGTGGCTGCTATGGGAACTGAAAGATTGTCATGTAGATTTGGTGGCCATGTTGGATCCTGAGGTGGATCAATAAAGGACAGACAGCAATGGGTAGAGAGAAGTATAGGTTGACAAAAAAGCCAAGAGGAGATAATCTATACAGCTTCAGTAAAAGAGTGGATCTCTTTTCTTAATTGCTTTCTGGTTCCCATTAAATCCAACTTCATGTCTTGCCTCACAGAAAGCTCTGTGAGATTTCTCTATATCCTTTTACTAAGTCACCATTTTCATTGAGTTCAATCAAACTTAAACCTCAACTTGATGATTCGTACCTTAGAGAGGAGAGGCAGTTTTCACCAAACTGAGACAAGATAGAAAATGAAGGAAACTGAAAGCAGTTGTCCAATTTTCAACACCAGGGGTGGGTGGCAGTCCAGCATACTTGTCCACAGCAAACTCCAGAGCATTCCAGGCCATTGTGAACAGATGATTAGAAGACGCAGTGACAATGATGCTGTCCATTGTCTTCAACATCAAGAAAGAGTTATATGAGGAGGTCCTTGGGAGGTAAATTGAAAGCTAGGGGAAAAAACTGACAAAGGAATCAACAGGGTCAGTTCTTGCAGCCCATTTTCAGGATTAGAGGGCTGAGTTTTATGAAAAATGGAAGGTATTTAGGAAAAGGCTTTATGCTTCTTTTCTTTTTACATTTTTTGGTAATGTGTATTTATTTTTGAGAGAGAGAGAGTGAGAGCGGGGCAGGGCAGGGAGAGAGGAAGATACAGAATCTGAATCAAGCTCCAGGCTCTGAGCTGTCAGGACAGAGCCAATGAAGGGCTTGAACCCATGAACCGTGAGATCATGACCTGAGCCGAAGTCAGATGCTTAACCGACTGAGCCACCCAGGCGTCCCATGTTTCTTATTCAGTATTAAATATTAGTGGCTTCGGCACAACTCTATTTTGCTGCTGTTTACAAATATACCATTTCATCCACTTCATCAGATGAATAAAAGTGTTGAGGATTTATGCAATGTTAAGACTGTCAGGCTTTTCTTTTTCTAAAAACAAGAACTGACTTGATGTTTTCTGTATCATTGGCAAACAGCGACTGAGAAAATACCAGCTACAGGGCTATTCAAAGTCAATTACAGAAGAATTAATTAACACATTCCACGGAGGTCATCTACTAAGCTTTATATGAAGAGATGGCTATTCCTCTTTTTTTTAAAATACAATCTTATAACTGCCTAGTATTTACTTCTTATTTATAGTTTATAACATTGTAGATACAATACAGTGTTTCTTTTTTAAGTTTTTTGTATTTATTGTTTTTTCCCTATTTAACATGTTTATTAATTTAGGTCACTCGATCTCATTTTAGAAATAACTGGCATACATACCCTAAGGAATGAATTATTAAAGTTGCACAAAGAAAAGCAAATTATTACATTCATTTAACTAATATAAATATACCTGGTTTAAACTCTAACACATAAATACTTTAAAAACAATACATAGTTTCAATGATATTTGTAAAATGTGTGTAATATATATATGTTCCATTAGAGGCTCCAAATATTTCCAAATAGTTTGTCCTTGAAATCTGAAATTTTATTATGTATGCTGCAATTTGGATAAATTTTATAATTTGTGAATGTGAAAAATAAGATGTATTTAAAATTCTACCAAAAAGATTATGATACTTTAGTATTTTAGAATAAAGGGCTGGTAGACATATTTTAAAATTTAGACAGAGAAGTTCATATTTTAAATACTGGACCAAAGAAAGGATAAGAATACTGGACAACTGAAAAATTTCATTTAAATGTTAACATGAATAAACACGAAAAAGCCAAGCATATTAAATAAGGTCTACAATCTGAATTCTTTTTGGAGAATGATTTATAAGGCAAAAATTGAAAGGTACACATTTTAAAGTACTTTTGCTTAAATTGTCTAACAGTCATTATCTTCAAAGTATTATCCAAATGGATTTTGAATGAAACACTTTAAAGTTAATAAATGTGAAAATATCAACAAAAAGTAAGGAAAAATTAAATGTCTTCTCCATAAATTTATCAAATTACTTGCTTTTCTAAACTCAGATTATATTTCTAAAACATTACTTTCATTTGCATGAGTCATTAGCTTTCATAAGAAGTGCTCTTATATAAAATCTGTAAACCATAACATTTCTTCATTATTAGCATGTACAGGCCCATTAAATCTATTATAAATGGATAGTCTACTGATTAATATTGTAATTGTAGCATGGGGTTCTTGGTGTGGATCTAGAAAATATTTATGAAAGATTTAAAAGTGTTAGTTTAGACATTTCAGAATAGATCCTTGAGTGATTATAACTTCTAGCCTTAAAAAGTATACACTGAAATTTAATTTAATAAGGCTATTGATAAAGTTGCTATGCTGTTACAGAGCAAAGGTGACAAAGAGACAAATATTAAAATTATATCTATTTTTATTACATCTATTTTTGTAGGAATTTCAATTCTAATTATTAAATTTTAAAAAGTATTTTTATCTAGAGTTCATTTTTCTTTATATATATGTATATATATATATTTAATGTTTCTTTTGAGAGAGAGAGAGAGAGAGAGAGAGAGAGACAGATAGACAGCATGGGCGGGGGAGGGGCAGAGAGAAACAGAATCTGAAGCAGGCTCTAGGCTCTGAGCTGTCAGCACAAAGCCCGATGCCGGGCTCAAACTCACAAACTCTGAGATCGTGACCTGAGTGGAAGTTAGATGCTTAACAGACTGAGCCACCCAGGACCCCTTCTAGTACTTACATTTTCATAAGAGTGTAAACATATAAGTACACACTAAGTGTCAAAGGTTTATTTTGCATTTATAATAATCTGTATTTTTAGTAATGAAATAAAATATAGTGAAACATTGTTTTCTTCAAAAATTCTTTAAACTACCTTTCAGCAAATAAGAAATAAATTAAAATCTCTTTAATTCTGACATTGGATGCTATTACTTAAAAGGTTCTTCTCAACATTAGCATAATTTTATTCTAATAATGTCTTAGTCTTATAGTTTAAACATGGCTTAGGAACGCTCAGTATTTCCACTTAAAATAACAAAATGAGTTCTGTAAACTTGTATGATTTAAAATAAATATATTCAAAGTAAAATAAAAGTATATTTGAAAAAGATAGTTTGAGGTCAAATCTGAGATAGGAAAGATTTATAACTGTATATAACCTATAATTATTTTTATCTCAAAGACAAATGTTTCAATTATATGTATATACCTTGTTGACTTTACCCACTTCCCCAACAGTTAACGCCATTAAATTTTGCTTTCATCAAGGATTCACTTTTTTTAAAAAAAAATTTTTTTTAACATTTATTTATTATTGAGAGACAGAGAGAGAGAGAGAGACAGAGCATGAGCATGGGAGGGGCAGAGAGAGGGGGAGACAGAATCTGAACCAGGCTCCAGGCTCTGAGCTGTCAGCACAGAGCCTGGCGTAGGGCTCGAACCCATGAACCGTGAGATCATGATCTGAGCTGAAGTTGGAGTCTTAATTGACTGAGCCACCCAGGGACCCCTCTTTCATTATTTATAGAAAGACTTGATTTTGTGATCTTTTGTCTCTTGCTTCTACACCCAAATAGATCATGGTACCAAAAGAATGGAAAGTGAAACAGACATCTTCATGTCCTTTTTACATCTAAACACAATGAGCAAGTAAATCTTCTAAAACCAGAATTTCATTATTCCTTTCAACTTGTCCAGAAATGGTACAGGTCAGAGAAGTAGAAAGACTGGAGGCGGAAAATAGGCAAAACTAAATATGGTGTTTTTATCACAGAAAAATGATGGCTTGATCTCTGGAATATGGTCCAAAGCCACAAGATGCAGGGTATATCTTTTGTTAGCTCACTGTTGTCTCCCTGGTACTACTGTCAGTTACTTCTAAGGCTAGGACTACATTTTCCAGAACCCCCTTCTCTGTGTGTTTCTGGGTTAGGGTTTGCCAGTGAGAAAAGCTTTCCAGAGAGAGAGAAGATGGAAGTGGGAAGTCATTTTTTTCAGAGGTGTTTGCAGCTAGATATTTGGATAGATAAAAGATTCACAGTGGCTTCCCAGCAAATTTTCTGTAATGACAGCTTGAGACAGTCAGTGGAGTTTCTGAAGATTGTCAAGTATTGCAGCAGCTCCAAGAAAGCTGAAATCTGCTTGGTGCTTTAGGCTAACATCTTCAAGAACAACCTCTCTGACCTTCAGCAGTTGCTTTCCCGACCTCTACCTCCTCCTGTCCCCACCCTTACCCCCAACCCTTCCAACAATCTTGAGATTTCCTAATTCTGCTTTAAATACTTTATATCTGGGTACATCACATGGTTTCTGTTATGCTGACTGATCCCTAATGATAAAGACACCAACCATCACGGTAAGAATTGGGAGATATTCAGTTTATTAGATAATGTGAATGTCTTGAATATCGGATGCATCATCTCAATATGTAAATATCAAATCACATTTCAAAGTCAATTCAAATGACCTGGATTTCTTCTTTGCTTTTCTCTAACAATGACCAGATAACAGCATTCTACATTTGATTAGTTTCTTCAGTCTTCAAAATAATTTTAAAAATGATGTTCAAATAAACTTCAAGTAGTTATCTTCAACTTTTTCTGAATAAAATTTCCATTCTTAAGACAGGCTTGTGATATACTTGATATTAATGGCGTTTTGTCTGTAGTAAGAAGTGGGAAACCAAGTTTCAATGAATACAGGAAAACCACTTGACCCTTATTCATTGTTTGCTACCTCTTCCTCTCTGACGTGATACATAAAGCTTTTGGTTCTACATTTGCTACTAGAGACCAAATACTGCTTTCATAAAACTGAGGTCTAATCCAGATCTTACTTATTTATTTAATTCTTTTAATGTTTATTTATTTTTGAGAAAGAGAAAGAACACAAGCAGGGGAGGGTCAGAGAGGGAGACACACAATCCAGAGCAGGCTCCAAGCTCTGAGCTGTCAGCACAGAGCCTGACACAGGGCTCAAACCCACGAACCGTGAGATTATGACCTGAGCCGAAGTTGGACACTTAACCGACTGGGCCACCCAGGTGCGCCCAGATTATATTTAAGTATCAAAATAGTTGTGACTAATTGGAGCTTGGATATTACATGACTCCACCTTGAAGAAAAATTACATTCAAGAAACATCCCTGCTCAATAAAACCAAGCACGTTTTTTCCTGATACCCTTCAGGAAAAGACTGTTTTCAATGCGTTGCAACATTTCTCTCCAGTCTTTTTCCTCATCCTTTTCCTTCTCCATGGCTCTCTATTCCTCTATTCAATGTAATAACCAGTAACAAACTGACATAGTGTTTTCTACACACCAGGCACATATGTTAACATAGTTAGTCCTTTAACAACCCTATGATTAGGTGTTATTAGCACCATATGACAGATGAAGAAGCTGAGACTTAGAGGGGTTCAGTATCTTGCTGAAGGTCACAGAGTGAACAAGTGGCAGGTCCAATGCTAAATGTATTTAGCAGCTGGGCAGCAAGTTCTGAGGCCTCTCAAAGCCACCTACCCCTCTTTAGCACCTCTTTTGCCCATTTCTCCTTTCTTTGTATTCTTTGTTTCTGGCTAGTAATTCTCTGCTGTTGTTTTCATTGAAATTCTAGCAACCCAACTTAATCACTATCTTCCATTTCTTTTTCCCCCTCACTACCTCAGGATGCTTGAAGAAGGGCCAGGAAGGTAGGCCTGAAGGGAGCTGGGAGGAGCCAGGGAGGGTTCTGAATACCCAAAACGGTAGTTGTTTTATTATTTTTTTCCTGCCTAAAAATTTGTTTTTTACCCTATGTTTTGGAGCCCAAGGAAAAATAAATAAGTAAGTAAGTAAGTAAGTAAATAAATAAATAAAAGCAATGACACCAATGAACAACTGAATAAAGCTCAAGTGAGAATTGAAGTCAAGAATTTGGACGAACAGGTTATAGTATTCAGGACATGTGGTCCCTGAGCTAGTCTCATTTTGTTTTCCTATTCCTTCTCCATGACTCTCTGTGCTTTCCTTCCTTAAAATGGCTCCAGGTGCAGTCTGAGAAGCATCCCCATTAGAGGAGATGAAGATTATCTGAGGAAGGATTCAGGTAGTAAAGAAATAGATAAAAATAGATTACAGAGAAATCACCTAATTTAGTATGTCAAAGTGGAGTTGAAAGCTTTTGAGCTCATGGAACTTTCTGTGCCATAAAAATCTCAAATAAAATGAAATAATACATGTGTAAAAGCTGCCTTTGAACTAGGGAATTCACATTTTTATTGTTTTTATTGTTCTCAACAACAGCTGATCAAACAGGCACTCAATAGCTTTTGTTTTCTGGCTTTCAAACCACAGTACTATTATGAGCTTGTTTTTGTTTGTGTTTTCAAAATGGAGGCCATATCCAACCAGGATGGATACCAGTGCAAGGAGAAACACATGTGCACGTCCACTTTGCCTCTAAGCTAGACTGATCCAGTATCACGCTTCAAAAAGAAAATTCCTTATCATTTTTCAAATTACAGTACTCCAGGATACTTTGATACTCACAACCCTTGGGCTTTCTGAAGTGCTAAATAGCATATAATTGCTTTTAAAATTAAAACCAATACAGATTAGGGGCGCCTGGGTGGCTCAGTCGGTTAAGCATCTGGCTCTGGATTTTGGCCCCATGTCGGGACTGTGCAGACAGCGTGGAGTCTGCTTAGGATTCTCTCTTTCCCTCTCTCTCTCTGCCTCTCTTTTTCTCAAAATAAATAAATAAACATTAAACAAAAACCTAATACAGATTAACATTAAGAGGTTTTTGAGAGCTCTGCTGCATTTGTGTGTGTGTGTGTGTGTGTGTGTGTGTGTGTGTGTGTGTGAGAGAGAGAGAGAGAGAGAGAGAGAGAGAGATTAGCACTACCCTTGTACATGTAGGAATTAGGACTGAAAAATTCCTTGGCTGTTGATATTTAGAAATTTAAGATTGGAGACAAAATAAAATACAGTTTAATCTTAGCACAGATTTGATCACAGAAACTTTTAAAAAAGATGTTTATGTAGCACTAGCCTTCTAAGGAAGTGTGGGGCAATTTCAGGAAGTCTAAGAAAGTGTCTATTTTTCCTTTGCTTTCTTGATTTCTTAAGTAAAAATAAATCCTAATCCTAATGATATGAAGAGTTTTTTATTGCTTTCCCTGAAACAGATTTTAACAGGGAGCAAATAAAGAGCAAGAACTACTATCTAGGAAAAGAGTGAGGACAGATAAGGCTTTTTTGGCACACACATCCTCAAATCAGTGAAGCAGTGGATTTAAAAGTGGTGGATTTAGGGGCGCCTGGGTGGCGCAGTCGGTTAAGCGTCCGACTTCAGCCAGGTCACCATCTCGCGGTCCGTGAGTTCGAGCCCCGCGTCAGGCTCTGGGCTGATGGCTCAGAGCCTGGAGCCTGTTTCCGATTCTGTGTCTGCCTCTCTCTCTGCCCCTCCCCCGTTCATGCTCTGTCTCTCTCTGTCCCAAAAATAAATAAACGTTGAAAAAAAAATTTTTTTTAAAAAGTGGTGGATTTAAATAAACTGGAGGGAGGGGTGAGGGTAGTCTTTTTATCTAGTATTTGACCAAATTTGTGGTGTCAAATACTGTGGTGTCAAATATTTGTGGTGTCTTCTTTCCTAAAGAAAACATCCAGATGGCCAACAGGCACATGAAAAATGCTCAATATCACTCCTCATCAGGGAAATACAAATCAAAACCACACTCAGATACCACCTCACGCCAGTCAGAGTGGCCAAAATGAACAAATCAGAAGACTATAGATGCTGGAGAGGATGTGGAGAAACGGGAACCCTCTTGCACTGTTGGTGGGAATGCAAACTGGTGCAGCCGCTCTGGAAAACAGTGTGGAGGTTCCTCAAAAAATTAAAAATAGATCTACCCTATGACCCAGCAGTAGCACTGCTAGGAATTTACCCAAGGGATACAGGAGTGCTGATGCATAGGGGCACTTGTACCCCAATGTTTATAGCAGCACTTTCAACAATAGCCAAGTTATGGAAAGAGCCTGAATGTCCATCAACTGACGAATGGATAAAGAAGATATGGTTTATATATACAATGGAATACTACTTGGCAATTAGAAAGAATGAAATATGGCCCTTTGTAGCAAGGTGGATGGAGCCGGAGAGTGTTATGCTAAGTGAAATAAGTCACACAGAGAAAGACAGATACCATATGTTTTCACTCATATGTAGATCCTGAGAAACTTAACAGAAGATCAGGGGGGAAGGGAAGGGGGAAAAAAAAACAAGTTACAGAGAGGGAAGGAGGCAAACCATAAGAGACTCTTAAATACTGAGAACAAACTGAGGGTTGATGGGGGTGGCGGGGAGGGGAAAGTGGGTGATGGGCATTGAGGAGGGCACCTGTTCGGATGAGCACTGGGTGTTGTATGGAACCAATTTGACAATAAATTATATATAAAAAAAATCTGTGGTGTCTTAACCATTTTGAGGAATATTATTCTCTTTCAGTTCCAGTGCCATAAAATAGAATAGTATTACACTTGAAAGTCATATCTACACATTGAAATCCTTTAAGTGAACATCAGAATTTTGAATAATAAGGTAACTCTACAATGACACAAAAACGATACTGTTTTTAGTTTCAGAGGCAAATAGTAAATCTCTGCATGTTTTTTATTTGGAAATCAATGAAAATCAAACAATAACACATAGATGTCAATTGCTAAGCAAAATATCTGAGTAGATAGCAGATAGCAATATCTAATATTTATTTTCCATTTAAAATTTAAAATACCTGTACTTTCTTTTCACATTTGGGTCCAGAATATCCATTGCGACAAGAACACACATTAGGAAATACACATCTGCCTCCATAAAGACACTTTTGTTTGCAAATTGCTGGAATATAAAAAAAATTACAATGACCATTCTTTGACACAAATGCTTGTGACATATTCTCTTCTGGTGGTCTGAAGCATGGTCATTAAGATTTTATGAATGACCAATGGTACTCCCATTCTTGTGCAGCCAAAACACAGACACACATACTCACACACATCAAAAAACAAAACACCCAAAACTCAACACAACAGTTTCACAATTCTATAAAGATATTATTAAAGCAAACAAAATTTTCATTGGCTACCTTTTAAACAGTGGCTATATGTTTTTGTTTTCTTTAGAGAGGAGATTCAAATCAGTAATATAAGCATTCATAATTTGCTTAATAATTTAGCAAAGATTTAAAAGACACAATGCAGTACTGGCCAGTGTAGAGAAAACTGACAATTTAATATGCTATCATTGGAAGTTTAATGTGAAACAACTGTATTAGAAACTTCCTAAAGATTTTTACACCAGCAATTTCTTCCTCAGAATCTCTCCTCATGAAATTTAAAAATACCTATATCTATCTCAATATAATTCAATACCAGTCTAGTTATCTATCATCTACCTAATGTATCCACCTATGTTATCATCTATCTACCTACCTACTTATAGAAAGAAAATGCTTATTATAGTAATAACTTGTAAATGACTACAATGTTCAACATAAGGGAAAAAGTCAAGTGAATTATATATCTATCAATATATTATATATATAGAATAGATATACATACAGTGGCATAGATTATATAATATTTCGTTCAAAGTTATATGTTGAAGGACACAGAAAATGCTTTTAAGTCATATTAAGTGAAAATACGTATAATATAAAATTACATACAATACAGTTATTTTTCATGAGAGAGGTATCTGCTTCCAGAGTTCATATTGAAAGCTTGCAAAATTCAAGAACAATATTCTCTTTGGTGGAAGTGCAGCATTAAAAGATTACGTTTTTATCAGTGATGCCATGTGTAGCTGGGCAGGCTGTGCAATACACAAAGCCCCACAGCTGAGGGAGTACTTTTCACACCACAGACATCATAGATTTGCATATTTGTTACAATAGCTCTCCAGCAGACGGCAGTCAGACATCTTGGTCAAATAATGTCAATATACAGAGTTTCTGGAAGTTGGAAATCAAGTATTTTGAGGAAAGGGACTTTGAAAAATTCACACAGAAGTGCTGCAAGGTGCAAAAATAAAGTGCACATCTTCAGGCTGTACTCAGAGTACCTCAATCCACACTTACTGGAGCACGTTTCCACATTAACGTGCTTCTAATATCTCATCATTCTCTTTCATGGTCCACAAAGACCTCTCTCTAGAATAAGCAGCCCAAATTAAGGGTGATGGCTCTTTTTTCTACCATTTTATCGCATATAACTCCCAATGAGAATTAGTGATTTTTGAGCACATATTTCTTAAGTACTAGAAGTGAATTCTTTGATAATATTTTCCTAAGATGAAAAATGTATAAATTGTAATAGCACTTACTAATAAAATACACTCTAAAAGTCATGAAAATTATATGTGAAATCTGTGATATATGGAAACAAGTGTGGTTCATAAGACATCAAAAAGCAGGGCAGATATTTTTTGTAAAAACACACGGTCATTTTGCAACTGTATAATTTCAGTTTACAATACACTTGGATCACCAGTTTAAGAGGATATAATTATTGATCAATTGAAAATATTTGGAGGGGGAGACTTCCAGTTTTTCTCATGAAGCTAATCTTTGTTAATATTTTAACATGTTATTTCAAGTTTTCATAAATTTCAATATTAGATCATTGATCTTCCTCAATACCCTGAGGCCCCATGAATGTAAAATTTTTAACTAAAACAAAAGGGAAATATATTAAAATACTAAAATCACAACAGGAATTTCTTTTGGATGGTAGAATGTGGGACCATTTAGTTTTTGGAACTTTTTCATATTTTCCATGATTTTCATGAGTGGTATGTATTTTTCTCATAATCTGAAAAAATATTTCAAGTTTATGCTAAAAACCTTCTTCACACCTGAGAGAACTTCCAAGGCACCCCAGAGACCATAATTTGGAGTTATCTGTGTCACACAAAATATTAACATATTTTACCAAATTTTCTTCTTTTAAATGGATATAACAATGAATGAAGATTTCCTTTTATTTCCAAACCCTTTTTTTTTTAATGTATAAGCATTATGGGATTTTTTTTCTCTATGATTTCTCCTCACATTACGCTTTGTTTAATAACTGTAACAGATTCAGGTTCAGAACATAGAGTAAAAAACAAATTTTGTAGGCTTACGTATTTGACACTGCACTCCTTCCCATGCGGTAGGACAGTGGCATATACTGGGAGCTATACATTCACCACCATTTTTACATTTCTGAAAGCAGATAGCTGCAAATAGAAATACAAACAAGTTAACAATTTAATTTGCCAGTCAAGTACTCACATAAACCACAAAAAATTTCACGGAAGAAAAAAAAGAGAAACAGTTAAAAGTTAATGACTTAAAGGAGCTTTTCCCTTAACATTTTATCAAGAACATTTTCCAATGTCACTGCTGATTCTTGAATAAGGTGATTTTAATGGTTGTATAACATTCCACTGATCGAATGCATCGTGATTTAACTTTTCCTCAATTTGTGGGACATTGGTGTTATGTCTTATTTTTCACCTTGACGAGCACATTATAATAGCTGCTAATTTTATAGAGTAATTTATAAAAGGGGGAAAAAATGAAACGTTTGAATGAGGAGAGCTGTTATCAACTCTAAAACTAGCCAGAGTTGAAAGTAGTGTGACCCACCTTGGAAGGTTCTGAAATGGTTGGTCTGAGATGTAGTCATGGAATCTGTAATTTTCTTTTTAACTATTTATTTTTATTTTTAAGAGAGAGCGCACGTGAGTGGGGGAGGGGCAGAGAGAGAGAGGGGAACAGAAGATCTGAAGTGGGCTCTGTGCTGACAGTGGAGAGCCGGAGGTAGGGCTCGAACTCACAAACTGTGAGATCATGACCTCAGTCAAAGCTGGACGCTCAACCCAGCCACCCAGGTGCCCCAGAATCAGGAATTTTTTACACCTTCCCCTGACCCTTCCTTAGAGAGGGAGACAGGACTTAAAGAACTTGTCATTTATCATGGCAATCACAGTGGACAGACTGGAAAATACAGCATAATCTCTTTCTCTGCTAGCCTGAAGAAATGAATTCAGAGCAGTTGGCATTTCACTCCAGTTCACAAAAAAATCCCCTAAAGTAGGAACAAAGAATCAAAAATAAAAACAAAACAAAACAAAGAAAATGCCCTGTGTAGTAAATTCTGCTTGATGTTCTCATGTGGATGCAGCATTTAAGAGTACCTCTTGGGGCTCCTGGGTGGCTCAGATGGTTAAGTGTCCGACTTCGGCTCAGGTCATGATCTCACGGGTTCGTGAAGTTTGGGTTCCGCTTTGGGGTCTGTGCTGACAGCTCAGAGCCTGGAGCCTACTTCAGATTCTATGTCTCCCTCTCTCTCTGCACCTCTCCCCACTTATACTCTGTCTCTCTCTTTAACGTTTAAAGCAAATAAACATAAAAAAAAAATTTTTTAAGAGTATTCTTCTTACGTGTGTTGCATTGTTTCCCTCTCCAACCAGAAGGACAAGAGCAAATGTTTGGTCCTACACATTTTCCTCCATTCATGCACATGGGATCACAGATACCTTAAGGTAAAAGCATGAAATATCAGCCCTCAAATGGCAATAGTTTAGCTATTTAATGTGTTTGCTTTACCTGTAGTTAAAAAACACATTTAGTGGTATCTTACTTTTTTGGCATCTCCTACCAGTGTATCCTTCACGACAGGTGCACACATTATTTCTCATGCAGCGGCCACCATTCTTACAGGGAGGGTGACAGATAGCTAAAAGAACACATGGCAGCAATCTGAGAATACTCCATATTCAATTATTATATATTACATATTGCATCATGTGCTTGTTATCTATGGGGCCATAAGGCAGAGAAATGTGCTATTAAAATAAAAGATCACATCTGCAAGTCATTAACACTATCCTTTCTAAATCATAAAATCCAATGCTTATAGCTTTAAGCAGCTAGTGGATTTGCACAATTTGAAAGGTATTGATGAAGTATTCATAACAAATGGAATCTTTGATATTATAGTGCTTAAATCACAAACCTTATCTTATGATTCACCTTTCTTAGAAGTAAAGAGTAAAATGATCCAGGCAGAACCAAGAAAGTGAGTCATAACCTAGCTCAAAATAAGAAATGCACCTATTCCTGTGGAAAATAGAAAAATCCCAACAATATATCATATGATTTTTAGAAAATAATTTTTAGTTGACTTTTGAATACCTAACTGAGGTCATAAAGGCAGAGCTTAGTATGTGACTTACTCCTAAAAAACTTAGTGAAAAATCCTTTTAACAATAAATCCCTGGCTTTGTTAGGAATATTTATCAGATAACCTTGACTACATTGTACTAGTATCTTCTATGTATATGCTTCTGCTTCATGGAATTCAGAAGTTAATATTTATCATCTTTTATGAGAAGATTTACATTGCTTCATGTTTCTTACAGATATGACAATAAATGCCTTTATTTAAAAAAATAATACATAGGCAAACCCGCCTAAATAGAAATTTATTTTTTTCTCTAAATGATAATTAAATGGATTTTAATTTGTATTTTAAAAACAAATGTCAAATTAACTGATTTTGGTAACAAGGCTATCGTAGACTAATTCCCAGTTTTGAATTAGATCCATCTTTAATAGCGACTTTATTTCCATTCTAAGAAAAGAAATCAACTAATTTCAAATGGATTCAAAACTGAAAATAATTTAGTACTTTATGTATAAAAACAAAATAACTGAATGATTTTAGCAAATGGATAATTTCCACTCTTTTAGTTTGAACCTTTTCTGATTAATGCTTCAGTCTACTTTCTCTGGTGTTTATTTGGTACTTTTTATAAAAAGTACATTTTCTGCTTCCTAGTCTTAATACAACTTACGATCATTTCTAGTATTAGAAAAAAAATGTATTTGTTCTATTGCAAAAACACAGTAGGAAATACTTATGGTTAGAAATTTAAAACTAAAACAAAAATAAAAAAACCAATATATAATGGGTAACCTTGCTATAATCAATACTCATCCATACCACAAAACTTGAGTGTAGAGATAAATACTACATTTACACAACAAAACATATGTAAATAAAGTAATATAAAGAGATTATATATTAATATAAAGGTTTGATCTTCTCCACATCTAGTCCCATTTTAGGAAAAGGAAGTTTAGGAGAAAATCCACCTACATATATACCTATATATTCTCTAGGCCTCACACAGATATTCCATGAGACTCCAAAGGGAGCTAAGTAATCCAGCCTCACCTACCATGTGGAATGGACTCATGACATTCAAGGATTTGAAGGATATAAAATGTATTTAAACAACTCTCCAGTGACACATTATAAGCCTTGATTATGAATGGAGTAGTTTAACTCTTTCGTTATGTCTCTAGTTCAGTTTTTATCTTCCTCATTTGAAATCCTATAGAACACACAATATCTTGTGTGGATAAATATTTTATCCATTTTCTGCCTATTTTTATTCAGTGACTTTGAATGTGTATACCATTTTCCCTTCCCACCATTTGGGCTCACAGAGGCTCATGAGAGGATGTGATCTGATAAGAATAAAGCTAATATTTTTTATTTCTTCTGCATCTCCTGTAGCATTTCTTAAAAACAATTGTACTATTATTCATGGTAGCCAGCCATGCACTTACAGTATGTACGTCTCGCTCCTTATGGCAACTGTGTGGTTCAAATCTAAAAAGTCAGGAAGTCTGATGCTGGAGACTTTGATTTCAAAATCCATGCCAGCTAGGAGGTTTTAGAGGCTAGCTAATTCCAAAACCTTTTAACATATGTTCAACAGATACTTTTTAGTTCAATACTTAATAATTTAGAGATTTCCTCCTTTCTCAGTAATACTGCTGGCACATAAGTTTTAGAGACATTTTCTCACTATATCTTACATCTACTGCAAGGAGCATGAGAGATATCAGCTTTTATATCCCTCTTAAATTCTGAGTCAAAACTATACCTATAACTCAGAAATATGGGGTTAGACATAGTCACTTGGTTTTCAAGGTTTGCTTTAACGTGGTTTTTACATCTTCCCATTTCACAAAGTGGTTCCTTGAAGGAAATCTTAACTAGAGGAACTCATTTGCTACGCCTGTACTTCAGTGGTAGTTTGTTCTCTACCTCATCTGCAACCTTAGAATCCCAGTCAACCTCCAAATAAAAGAAATTAAATCACTTCAAAGTATAACATGCCCAAAAAAGAATACGTTTTAGGAATTAAATTAGGACAGCCTCTGACACGTTTTACTAAAAAATCTATTCTGCATTTTGCAAAAGTTCAAAGATATGAAGATGTGGAAAATACATTTTAAATTTCATTTATTGACATTAACTCATAACTACACTGTCATCTTCAGGACATGCTCATTATTCTGAAAAAATCCATCACATTTCTATATCAGCGAAAGTATTGAAATAGCAGGCCACGAAGGGGGGGGGAACGATGCATCTGTATGACCTGATATCACCTTGCCCAATGCTGTGCATAGCTAACTTTTCACAAGTGTTTAATAAAACTAATGTTGACAGATCATGAGGTAATAGTGGGCATTAGTGGACCATAAATCAAACATTTTTGCTATGAGGGCAGAAAAAATGACACCATTGCATGCAATAGACTCCAAGAGAATTTTGCTTATTTGGTTCACACCTTGATCCTATAAAACTGCATGGACAAGTGCCAAAATTGAGAGTCTAATGTATAGTGAATAAATGTAAGTATTTTATTTAAAAATTTTTTAATGTTTATTTATTTTTGAAAGAGACAGAGATAGAATGCGAGTGGGTTGGGGCAGAGGGAGAGGGAGGCACCGATTCTGAAGCAGGCTCCAGGCTCTGAGCTGTCAGCACAGAGCCTGAGGCGGGGCTTGAACTCACAAGCTGTGAGGTCATGACCTGAGCTGAAGTCGGACGCTCAACCGACTGAGACACCCAGGCACCCAAAATATAAATATTTTATACAATAACTCATACATTTTCAGGATCTGGTCATTAAGCAGCCACAACTGTAACATCATAAGAAAGAGAGAAAAAAATAGCACTGTCCCCTTTGAGACTTGTCTTGTGTTTACTCAGAGTTCTGTTTATGCCTTTCTCTTTGTATTCATAAAGAAAGAATAATTACCATTCTGACACTGCGCACCAAAGAATCCATTTGGACAGAAGCAAGTGTTTGGCTTATCACAGGAACCACCATTGAGGCAAACAGGGTCACACAAAGCTAATGAACAGCAGGGGGAAGAGAGACCATAAAAGTTTTATTATTTAAAAAATGAAAGCTGCACTGAAGTACAAAATGGTGCCTAATGAAATATTTTATTTTTACTGCAAGGAAAAGCCATAACCTATAATTAATTTGACTTTGCCAAACATACGAGGAATAAAATAAGTGGATAATAGCTTTGAAAGTCTGTTCATTAAGTTTACAAACAATACCAAGCTAAGAATATGGAGGTTATGATTAGAATTCAGAATGCCCTCTGCAAGCTGAAAACAATGATGGGAAATTAGAAGACATTTCAGCAGCACTAACTGGACAGTCTGTAATCCACTCAAATACACTTCTTTAGGCCTCCATCTCAATTCAAATAGGAACACTGTGCTCAAGTCCTAGCATACTCAAAAGCATTCTGCTTAGCTTCTTTACCTTTGTTCCCCTTTGAGAGGCACCCCTAATTCCATTTTCCAACTCAGACTTTACCCATTCTCCAAAGTCTACCTCAATACTATCTTCTTCCAAACTGCACTTGCCAGAATGAATTTCTGTCTTCTATGCTTCCAAGGAACTGTGCATTAATTACATTACTTATTATAATCCAACTTGTACCACATTCATTTAAAATTATTGTATCCTGTGTCTTCTTCACTAATGACATCTACTTGAAGTCAAAGCAAAAATCAAATTGATCTTTGTTTCCCCTTGGATCATGTTTCACACATAGTTCGCAAGCTATAAACATTAAGTTAAACTTATGTTGAGAAAAGTCATTAGATCACAATGGATTAAATTAAACACAGATAACTGCAAACATTGCTGGCAAAAAATTAAGCCTGATACTCTGATAAAGAAATGGAATAGAGTGATGGTGTCGTTTAACTCAACTGCTTGAATGTTTCTTGAAACAGAATGTCTGTGTTGTGATAAAAAAAAAAACTTAAAAGAGATTGAAGATTGAGATGTAACATATATTTGTTTCTCTCCATTATAAGGCAAGTGTATGATGAGAATATAAAGTCATAAAAAACAAAAAAAGAAGTACTGGTTGGGCTAGATAACACTAAAGCTGAAATATACTCTATGGCCTGATACAGGAAGAAAAAGAATAAAAATAAAAGATACTTTTATTAAAACTTCATACTAATCTTGTCAGATTAGTTTAATGCTTTTGGGTGCTGGTTTAGGACACTGGTGCATTTAACATTTTTTTTTTTAACTGACTTATTCATTGAAAAAAATCCTGATTTTACCTGAACCACAAGTAGATCCCGACCAGCCAGGCTTGCACTGGCAAATATCTGGTGTAAGACATTCACCTCCATTTTCACAGTGCCTGTTACAAATCACTAAGATCACAGAATAAAAATAAAAGCAAGCTAAATTAGGCTTTGAATTGGTCATGTTATTGGGTATTATCTAGGTAGCTCATAACTGCCAATCATATCCTCTAATGAATAAATTCAGAGAGAAAAATAAAAATAACCTATTCTTTGGCTTTAAATGGTCTCCAATTGTGACATTCAGCTACTTTTTGGTAACAGAGTTGAGGAAAGAAGAAAATCATTGAGCTGAATGGTAAATAAGAGTTGGCTATTTAAGAAAATTATTAGTTACTAATGAAAATAGTTTTAGATATAAATAAACAAGATAAACTTATAGGCAAATCAACAAACTGGAATTCTTATTATCTCAAAGAAATGGTCATGGATAGGGTAAGGAGAGAGTTGTTTACAAGAACAAACTTCTTTATCTTAGTACTGGAATCCAGTGTTCCCAGTGGCATACAGAATAACAACTGTCATAATAAATCATGAATGTATGTTTGTTCGTTTTTTTAATGTTTATTTATTTTTGAGAGAGAGACAGAACGTGAGTGGTGGAGGGGCAGAGTAAGAGGGAGACACAGAATCCGAAGCAGGCTCCAAGCTCTGAGCTGTCAGCACAGAGCCTGACACGAGGCTCGAACTCATGAACTACAAGATCATGACCTGAGCTGAAGTCGAATGCTTAATCGATTGAGCCACCCAGGTGCCCCAGGAATGTATATTTTTTAGTGTTTGGGTTTATCTTAGTATTAAAGGCATCAACTATTAAAAGGAGCAGTTTCATTACATTAGGCTGCAAGAGAGTTTTGCTTACTTGTTTCACACCTTGGTCCTACAAAACCATAAGGACAAGTGCAGAGATTTCCAGCCAAGCAGGTGCCACCATGTCGACAAGGTGGACTACAATGTTCTACAGACAAAAATTATGTTATTAAGTCAGATCCTAATTAAGAATATGTTTGTTTATATTTATGAATCATAGCCACAATAAACTGTGTTGTAAAAGCAATTTATAATAAACTTGGCTTGCTTTTAGTATGAAATTTAGTTCTGTGGGATTGACCATACAAGTTGATACTCTCAAAACACCAACAAATCATCATCATGTTTTGGTTTATAAAACTGTTGGTTAACTGAATGGAAATATACCATGTTAGGTTTCTTCTGCAAAGTGAGACACACACTCCTCCCCTAAAAATAGAATACTTCTATATTTCCATAATTATTTTCCTATGTCATCGATAATACGTGTTTCTATTAGTTCACTCTGGACTTACTTTAATTTGTTATTTTGTACCTTGCCTTGACATGGAAGTATTTAGGGTGGTTCTTAGATTATTAATAATTATTTGTACTGTCTATCAAAGTATATTCTTTAAAATATTAAAAATAACAAATATGCTTCTTTAAAATATTTAAAAAATGTCATTTAATAAACTCCCCTCTTAAGATTTCAACCAAAGTAATAAAATTATGTGCCTATAGACATGTTTTTAAAAATCACTTTTTAGGATTCTTTTTACTACCTAATATCTTCTAATTATTTGGTATTTAGCACTTTCTTGGAGTCATGTTTGACAAGTCATTCAATAACCAGGTGTCCTTTACTTGAAGCTAAAATATATGTAGGGATATGGCACCTTAAAACCAAATATCCAAGATATTTCCGAAGACAATTTTACCAAGGACAAATAAGCTATTACTCTTTGGATTTCTAATGAAACTGAAGTTTTTAACATCTTCAAATAAATTATTTTTGGAAAACATTAAAAAGCTTAGACATCCTCTCCAACATTAATGAATATATATCAGTAAAGACACAGTAAAACAGAATTATCTTTTTAAAAAAGCTTTAAAAAAGTGTTTTATCTTGGCTCTATTATTTGATTTTTAATTTGAATTATCACCTTCATCACAGGTTGCTCCAGCACGCCCTGGGGGACATTCACAAATGTTAGGCTTAATACATTTTCCGTGGTTTTTGCAATCAGGATGACATAGAGCTGTATAAAATAAAGCTCAGGTTTTAGAAATATCAACTATCAATTAAATTCATTATGCAAACTAACAAGTTTTATACCTACCAGTTTGGCAGTTAGAGCCAGCATAACCAGGTTTACATTTGCATATGTTTGGGGCAACACACTCCCTGCTTTTCCCACATGGGTGTCTACAAATAGCTGCAAAAATCAAAGGAAAAAGGATGAATTGTTGATACATGTTCCATAGACTTACGTGTAAGAAAAGTAAAAATCTCTGAAATTTGAAAATTTTGACGCTGCTTATTAAAGCAATAACCATTGCATTTATCCATAAAGTCATTTTCCCCCTTATATTTGTTTTACTATTAGAATGACTGAAGAACATGATTAATATGGTCAGAAATAAGTGTCATAGGTGGTAATTATTCCCTTTGTGAGGCCTGATGTTGAAGATGGCTGCTAACCAGAAATGGGATTCCAGTCTTTTCACAGAGGTCAATAAAGTTCCAGATACTGATCAGATAAATGCTGGTAAATGTAAGAAATAATCAGAATTTCAAAGAGCAAGATACTAGGACCACATCTTAAGTTTACAGGTTTGTATTCCTTAAGCTTCTTGAAGTGCTTGATATATTCTAACTATTAGGCATTTAATGTTTTTCTGAGGTGACCAAAAAGTATGTGGTTGTTAATATGGAGTTTTATATTATGAACATATAAGTCCTGAAAGTCATTATTATCACTATTCCTACAAACAAACAAACAAACAATGTACCTCTCAGTAATACCGACAACAAGGGAATATCCCAACAGCTCTATTGCTTAAGTTGGTCTCAAACAAATCAAAACACAAGCAACACAAAACAGTAATAACAAAATAACAACACAAAATAGCTTCAACAGTGTTAAAGCTAAAAATTTGAGTTGCATCTAGGAAAACAATACTGATAATTATGAAAAGAAGTAAATGCTCCTTTCAAAATTAAAGTGATGCCCAACTTGTTTTTTCCTCAAGAGCTGGAAGAAATACAGAGAAACATAGTTTATGCAAATAAGCAAATATGCCAGAATTAGTAATTTAAAGTGCTAAATGCCCACTGTGAGATGAAAAGAACCCAGACAACAATGTTATTCACATCCTTATTTTATCTCTTTAGCTGCTTAATGCTAGGAAAGTCAGTTAGCCCTCTAAGGCCCTGTATTCTCATCTGGATGATGGGAAAAATAACACTCAATACATGGAGTCTTTATGGATTATATGACATAATTGATACAGAATGTTTCTATAGACCTTGGAACACAGTAGATACTCAAAAACATATTTATACTATATTATATAGTTTATAGTACTATATAATAGAAACGTTCTTTCTAAAAATAATGCAGGAACACCCATGTTAATTTTTTTGAAATATGAAGAGGGGATACACAAACAATAAACAAATAAATAGAAATTGGAGAAATAAATGGAGTAAATAGAATTTAATACATAAAAAAGAATCTCTTCTTAATTACTTAAATGTGAACTAATTAGTTTTCTTTCTATCTTCTAAAGAATTTTCATACTACCTCTGCAATTGATACCATCTCCGTAATATCCAAAGGGGCATCGTCCACATCGGAAATGACCATCTGCGGTTGGCACACAGGAAACACCAAGAAAACAAGGTGATGCAGCACAAGTTGATATTTTGGTCCATCCAGGCTTTTCCGGCAAAACAGTGATGGCTCTAGTAACTGATGATGTAAACTCATCCTTAAATTGCATGTAACCTTGGGCAGACCTGTTGATTTGAGAATTATGCCCTCCTGCCTCTGTTTGGATGGTACTCTGTATAACATCCTTTGCTTTACCATGGGAACTGTTTGGGTTAATGCTTAAGGAATTTGGGTGTTTCACAGAAACTACCAGTTCCTCCAGACTGAGATTTGTAGTGATAGTATGATCCGCATGTTCAAAACCTGATATCTGATGGGAAATAACTTTCTCTGAATTATTCATCTGAGAGGTAACTGCTTTTAATGAGAAGCGTGAGATGTCACTGGTTGTGTCCAAGAACTTTTTGACAGTAGCAGGACCGTGGGTAAAGTTCACACCAATCAGTGAATGATCTGTTGATGGTGGAGGAAATTTTACACCTAACAACCAAAAAAGAAAAGGAAATGTTAGTAACATTTATTAATGTTCTGCCCTTCCCACTATATTTAACATTAAGTAATTCATTCCTTCACATAATGTCTGGTGCATGTATACCATTACACTAGGAGCAATGTGGTAATAAGAAGTCATCATACAGTCCCTGCCTTCAAGGGATTTGTAATCTTTTTGAATACACAAGAAACATAGAATATTAAACATTATAAAAGTTAAAGAACAATAAATAATAATTTTATTTAAGAGTTAAAAATAGCCAACAAACATTATTGACCACTTTATACACTGAGGCTCACAGCAAAGAAAGCATAGTGTTGTCAATAATGGACATGTGAGCAACTCATAATGATAATCTGAAGAAAATTTTTATTATATTTTACTTATTTATTTTATGTTAGTAGGCTTCATGCCCAGCATGGAGTCCAATGAGGGGCTTGAACTCACGACCCTGAGATTAAGACCTGAGCTGAGATCAAGAGTTAGATGCTTAACTAACTGAGCCACTCAGGTGCCCCAGAAAAATTTAACTTACACAAACATACTATGTATAATTTTAAACTAAGAAGTCTGAGATCTTGATGAGATAAACACATTTTTTTTTTTTTTGCAAAATATAAATGATTAAACTGGTGGAAGAAAAAATAGGAGTTGATAGAACAATTACCATGAAAGGAAAAAAAATAATCCAAAGTCGCCCCCAAAAATTATGCCAGGAAGGATGATCTAATGGAAAAAAATTACCAAATAATCAAGGAAAGACTGTTTTACAAAACTTTTGCAATGCAGAGAAAGAGATGAAAGTTTTAAAAACATTTGATGAAGTGGCATAATCGTCAAGTCAATATTATTTATTAAAATACATAAGCATTTAATGAAATACTAGCAAATCAAATGCAGCAGTGTGGTTCCAGATTACTATATCAGAATAAATAAACGTGTATCTCTACTAATTGAATTATATTACATAATTATATAATTACATTACATAATAAAGAATGCAGTGTAAAATAATGTTAAAAAATGATCTGATCCCATTTTCTGTTGAAAACATTCTAAAAAAGTTAGCCTAAGGAAACATTAACAGAAACTGCAGCAAGTAATAAATGCTGAAAAACTGATAAAATTTAAAAACTACTTCTAATTTAAAACTAAAGAGAATTCTGAGAAATCAACAAATAAAAGGAAAATTCTTCAACTGGATGAAGGATTTCTAGCAGAAATCTACTGTGGTATCATACTTAATGGTGAAACATGAAAAGAATTTCCATTAAAACCATTAAGAAATAATTCCCTGCCTAAACACTCTGCACTGGAGGTCCCAGCCATTACAATGAGGACCCAAGTTTGAGAACTGAGACTCTATAGTCAGACTGCTCAGGTTCAAATCTCTCTCCTTTTACAATGTCTATCAGCCTGAACAGATAACCCATCTATGGCTCTGTACAGATTAGAAACTTCCACAAAATGGAAATAAGAACAGTTACTGTCTATAGCTATTGAAAGGACTGAATAATATATAAATAATATTTGTCTAGAGCTGATATGTTGTAAATACAGGCTAACTTGTAAATACTATTATAATGAGAAAGTAAGAGGAAGAGACAAATTGGCAAGCAGTATTGACTATTTATAAAACCAATAAAGAGACCCAACTATAAAAATAGCATAATATGAGTGTTTAGTAAGGCAATTGGATGTACGAATAAATTAAAATCAAGACAGCTTTCCTATGTTGCAGTAATCTACAATGATATTCTGCAAAACAAACAAGTGCAATGATATCTCGCAAGATGAATAGCTAATGTTACATAAGGCAAAGGCATAAAGAAAGCTAATGTAAAATCTGTAAGGCCTTTATAAAGACAATCAGAATATTAATCAAATAAAACAAGACTTATAAGGACAGCAGAATGGACAAGGAAAGGCTGTATGAAATAATGAGCTTCTTATTATTTTTAGAGTTTGAGTAGATGTTGGACGACCAGGGAGTTATAAAATGTAACTTTAAAATGGTCACTTCCAACCATAAGCTTCTCTGAGATCACCTTAAATATCATTTGTTCATTATACAACATGAATCATTTTTCTAGAATATAAACCAAAGAAGTCAATGGATTAGCAAGAAAAAGAATAATTTGTAAACCACATTATATAATCTTAGGTGATCTTTATAAACAAAAATTCCTGAAATAAATAATGTTAGTATTCTGGAAAATGAATGGGAGGTGTTACTTGTCATTAGCTTTTAACTAAGACCATTACTTACTAGAGGCATTTCTGCTTGTTGACTTAACACGGCTCTCTCTCTGCATGGCATTTTTATCATTCTCTTCCTTAGTTTCACTTTCATCAGAACTTGTAAGAACCACAGTATGTGTCGTAGATTTGTGTAAAAGCTGTGTTTCAACTGTAAATGTATGCGTGAAAAACAGATCAAACTATTGTAAAACCGAAACACTGTGAATGAGAACATACGATAAAAATGTCACTTGGGGGGAGCACCTGGGTAGTTCAGTTGGTTGAACATCCAACTCTTGATTTCCGCTCAGGTCATTATCCGAAGTCCCGCATAAGGCTCTGTGTTGAGTGTGGGGCCTGCTTAAGATTCTCTCTCTCTCTCTCTCTCTCTCTCTCTCTCTCTCTCAATCTTCGTCTGCCCCCTCCCCTCTTTGGGCTCTCCCTCTTTCTCTGTCTCTCTCTCAAAAAAAAAAAAAAGTCACCTGGACTGAACTCTTAGCAAATTAGATTACAGAACTAGCTTAAATTTCACCTCTTCAGCAAATCCTTGGGTTATGGATTGAATTGTGTACCCCCAAATTTATGTTAAAGCCCTAACTCTAAATGTGACTATATTACCTTAAAGGAGGTAATTAAGCTTAAATGAAGTCATGAATGGGGCCCTAATCCACTAGGACTGGTGTCCTTTTAAGAAGAGCAGGAGCCACAAGGGGCATTGCACATGTGAGGACACAGTGAGAAGGTGGCCATATCTCAGCCAAGGAGAGAAGTCAGAAACCAACCTGATCTTGAATTTCCAGCCTCCAGAACACTGAGGAAACAAATTTCTGTTGTTGATGTCACCCTGCCTGTGCTATTCTGTTATGGCAGCCCGATCTGACTAACAGATGTTCCTATAGTACCGCACTCACCCAACCACCCAACTTCATCTATCTGTGTTCTCCCACAGAGCTTTGTCCTTCACGCTATTGATTTTTATGTGTCTCCTTCCCCTTCTCGTTAGCAACCTCAATAAGAACTGTGCTGCATTTACTTTAATGGTCAGTGACTCTGTTGCCTGCTATAAAACTAAGTAAACAATACCAACAATAAAAGAAATATTTTGTATTAACAAGCATCTTCCTAAAATACACAAATGCTTCTGACAGAGTTAAGAAACTTAATAGTCACTGATGTGTAATGGGATTTGGTTCAACTTGCTTTCCTCTTAAATTCCATTTGATACAGGTTTTATTCAGGGAATGAGTCTTTGTTTGCAAAAGGCAGATGTTAGATAACTTTAGTGTATGGAGTGAAGGGTGTGATATGGTTGAGTATTTGGAACTGGATATTGAGGGGGAAATGTGAGTGGCTGAGCTACTAATGAATTCCCCTTACCATCCAGCACTATGCTCCTCAAGTCTGTTAGCTCCAGGGCTAGATAGTCCCACCTCCATCTGAAGCACAAAGTAACATTACATCACTAATATATGTTTTTCATCAAAACGGGGTCTTATTCACTGGTGCAGCCACTCTAGAAAACAGAGTGGAGGTTAGTAAAAAAGTTAAAAGTAGAACTACCCTATGGTCCAGCAATTGCATTACTAGGTATTTACCCAAAGGATACAAACATACAGATTCAAAGGGGGTACATGCACCCCAAGGTTCACAGAAGCATTGTCAACAATAGCCAAACTATGGAAAGAGCCCAAATGTCCATCAACTGATGAATGGATAAAGAAGATGTGGTGTATAAACACACACACACACACACACACAGGAATATTACGCAGCCATCAAAACGAATAAAATATTGCCATTTGCAACAACATGGATGGAGCTAGAGTATGTTATGCTAAGCGAAATAACTCAGAGAAAGATAAATACTGTATGATTTCACTCATAAATGGAATTTAAGAAAAAAACAGATGAAAATATGCGAGTGGGGAAGAAAAGAATAAAGAGAGAGGGAAACAAACCATAAGAGACTCTTAAAGATAGAGAACAAACTGAGGGTGGATGGAGGGATATGGGTGGAGTATGGGCTAGATGGGTGATGGGTATAAGGAAGGCATTTGTTATGATGAGTACTGGGTGTTGTATGTTAAGTGATGAATCACTGAATTCTACTCCTGAAATGAATATTGCACTGTATGTTAACTAATTAGAATTTAAATAAAATTTTGAAAAAAAAAGAAAATAAAGAAAAAATTATGTGGAAAAAAATGGCGTCTTCTTCACTTAATGATACCAAAATATAGTTCTTTCATACTGTCTTCTATAATTTGCTTTTCTCTTTTAAGCTTTTAAAATGTTGATATCCACCAATTTTTTGTCCTTCTTTCTCTTAGTGTTATCTTTGGGCAATTTCATCCATGACTGATGACCCTAAGACCTGTATCTTTAACTTAATCCTCCCTCCTAAACTCCACTTGGATATTCCATAGTCTTCTCAATCTCTATGTATCCAAACTGAACTCATTATCTTTCCCCTTGCAAATCACTTCTTCTTCATGTGTGTGTCTTAACTCAGCTGAGGCTGCCATTACAAAATACCATAGACTGGATGTCCTAAACAACAGGAATTTATTTTCTTACTATTCTGCAGGTAGCAAGTTCAAGATCAAGATGAAGGGCCATTCAGTTCTTGGTGAGAGCTCTCTTCCTGGCTCCCAGAGGTCACTTTTTCCCTGTGTCCTCACAGGGCAGAGAGAGAGAGAGAGAGAGAGAATAAGCTCTCTGGTGTCTCCTCTTATGAGGATACTAATGCTATCGGATCCTAATCCTCCCTTATGACCTCATTATGACCTTAATTAATTCCTTACTCCAAATATAGCCACAGTGGGGGTTTGGAACCCAACCTATGAATTCTGAGGCCACACAATTCAGCGCATAGCAAAGTGAATGCCAATTCTACACACTCATTCATGTAAACTGAGCTTTTGGAATTTAGTAACTCTTTACCTCGCCATGCTAATCCCAATCATTGACTGTGGACAATCAGCTTGCTTCTTTGGTGTTTCTTTCAACAATGACCTCCTCACCCAAAGTCAGAGTATCTTCCCATGTTTCCTATTTTTTTTTCTTTTTTCTTTTGGTGGGGGGAAGAGGAGCAGAGAGAGAGAGAAAGAGAGAGAGAGAGAGAGAGAGAGAGAGAGACTGAGAGAGAGAGAGAGAGAGAGAGAGAGAGAGAGAGACGGATAGATAGACAGAGATTAAGAATCCCAAGCAGTCTCCACACTCAGCGCAGAGCCCAATGTGGGGCATGATCCCAGGACTCTGGGATTGTGATCCAAGGCAAAATCAAGAGTCAGATGCTCAACTGACTGAGCCACCCAGGTGCCCTACATCTTTCCTATTCATTCGTAATATTCTCTTAGCTTTTCTTCCCACCTTCAGGCTTGCTTGCACAGTTTCTTACCCATAAGTGGTCCATCCACCATTATGCTCAAGTAGACTTCTCCGATATAAATCTTATTAAATTTCTCATAGTTTCTCAGTGATCTGGCCAGTGGCTAGTTCTCTAGCTTCATTTCTTATAGCAGTTCCTCTTACCCTCTATATTTTAAGCACATTGAATTATTTATAGTGGCCAAGTGTGCTGTGATGTTACATATTTCTCCACCTTTGTTCATGATGTTTCTTCTGCTTAGAAAGCCTTTCTTTCTCTTGATTGGATACATCAGATTTAGCTGTAATGACACTCGCTTTTTAAAACTTTTCATTATCCCTCTAGGTAGACACGATTCTCTGTGTAGTATTCCTATTATTCTCTACAGACACTTCTCATGAAAGACACAGAACACCATATGAAACTATGTGATTACATGTCATACTGGTATTACACTCAAACCTATTAGGTCAGAGGACATGTTTTACCTATTTTTGCATCCTCTGCATCCAGCTTAATGCATGAAACTTAGCGAATACATACTGAATGAACACATGAGTAAAAAAGGTAATAGAACTGAGTGATTTTGATTAAGTAAATGTAGCAACAAATATTTCATGCCAGAAAATAGGGACTTTTACCATGACATATCTTTCCATCACCATAAAATCCTTTTGGACATGAACCGCAATGATAGGAGCCAAAGGTATTGAAGCACTCTGCTCCTGGAAAGCAAGGTCTGGATTGACACTCATCAACATCTTCCTGGCAATTTTTACCTAAACAAAATACAGATTGAGAGTTCAATTTATTTATTTTGAAAAACACTGTATATCCCATCAAGTGTTCCTTATTTTATTTCTTTTACTTAAAGTACTTTACTTCTACTTTACTTAAAGTATATTTACTTCTTTTACATAAACTCCAGAAAAACTGTCATACATTAAGAGGAATGTATGTATGTATAAAGTCACCAATTAGAGGGGCACCTGGGTGGCTCAGTCAGTTGAGCATCCCACTTTGGCTCAGGTCATGATCTCGCGGTTTGTGAGTTCAAGCCCTACATCGGGTTCTGTGCTGACAGCTCAGCACAGATCCTGCTCTGGATTCTTTGTCTCCCTCTCTCTCTGTTCCTCCCCCCTCTCACACTCTGTCTGTCTCTCTCAAACATAAAATAAAAGGTTAAAAAAAATTAAGTCATTAATTAGATTCTATTTAACATTAAATAAGACCCTTCAAGTGCATAAGATTTTCCTTATAAAAAAGACGACAGAAGGCCCTTGGTACTCTAAGGCAAAAAATTACCATATCATAGCAGCAATTCTCACTTTGTTAAAAAAATACTCAATGATTTTTTTTAAAAAAAGTTAGTAGAATGATTGCTTAATTAGCTTAAGGACAGCTTATTCAGTGCGGTGACTGCATTAGCTGTGAAAACGCATGAAAATTTTACAGCATGTGAGGAAAGTCAGTATGTCCTCAATAAAGTTTTTTGAGATGAAGTGTTCTTTGAAATGTTTAAAATCTTAGTTGAATGAATATATTCAGTCATTTATGATGGTTGCTCCCATTACAGTAAGATCCATGAAGCACTCAACACGAATTGTTTCAAATGAAGTCTGTAGCACAACAGTCCCAACTGATAAAATTTTTATTTTAAAATGCTGAAGAAAATAATAAATGTCTTGCTTAGTTCAATTATAATGTTAAAGTAGATGCCTTCAAGTAAAATATAAACTCAGTAACTGCATATTTACTTAACATTTATATCTGTTTAAATTAGAGGAAATATTGGTATGACTCTTAAAAAGCCTTGGGAAATTATAAGTCATTCATATACTTATTTGAGGTTTCTAGAATAAAATTTTTCAGGATAATTAACAAGTTAGCAAACATGCTAATATTTCCTTTCATTTCGCTTTAACATTGTATCATGATCTTTTTAAGTTAATGAATTATCAAGTTTTCTTAAATGATAATGTTTATATTTCTCATGGCAGATTTCTTGATTTTTCCATATTATATTTCAATAGTAATATATTTAAATATATTTCTACCTAGCAAATATAGACAGAAATGTTTAAGAACCTGCAAAGTACAATACAGACATAGAATACTGCCATTAAAATTATAAAAAATTGGCAAAATTTTACGTAAGAGTATTTGTAAGCAATGTACAATAATAGAAGGATATGAGTAGCAAATGTATTTGTGATGACTTTTACTAGATTTTAAAACATATATTAAAATCTTTAGGACGATACACATGCTTGAATAACCTGTATATTACTTGGAAAGCCAAGGAACTTTCCTTTCTAATTTGTTCACATACTAATTTCGTTCATGAAGAACCAAAACTTACCTTTGAGTTCAGGTGGACACACACAAGAATAACTGTGAAAACCACTAATACAACTGCCAAGGCCACAGGGGTTTGACTGGCACTCAGTGACGTCCACTTCACAAAGACTGCCCTGAAAGCCAGGCAAGCAGACACACAGGTGCACTCCACTTCCTGGAGGAAATTTAATATCTGACACACATGATCCACCATTCAAGCAATCACAAGACTTCACAGTCACCTCCAAAAGAAACAAAAAGTAAACGCTTTATTCTTCAGTAAAATAATCTTCAGTTTATGCCTTAGAAATTGTGTTAGGCATGTACATTTAGGTGGAAGTAGGACCAGATCACAAGTTTTGAAAAGAAAGTATATATATATATATATTTAATGTAAAAGAGTATTTTAAAATATAGTTTAATAAGGTAACCTTGCCAATTTTCAAGAGCATAGTCAAAATATAAATGCTATGGATAATTTTTTAAAATGTTACAAGATACAGGTGCCTGGGTAGCTCGGTCCGGTAAGTGTCCAACTTCAGCTCAGGTCATGATCTCGTGGTTCATGGGTTTGGGCCCTGTGTCGGGCTCTGTGCTGACAGCTCAGAGCCCGGAGCCTGTTTCGTGGATTCTGTCTCCCTCTCTCTCTGCCCCTCCCCTGCTCATACTCTGTCTCCCTCTCTCTCAAAAATAAATAAAACATTTAAAAAAACATAAAATGTTACAAGATAATCAATTTCTATGATGCAATTGGAACAACTGGAAAAAAATCCTTAAGGGGCAAAGCAGTTAGTCACATGACTTGTCCCAGACTATAGGGAGTAAACAGTCATTTGAATTATCTGGTTAGCATGACATAATACACAATTGCCCTTCATACCATTACTTCTCTGGGAGTGTGTCTCAAATTTCAAGTGAATACAGGGCACAAAAACAGTATTAATAGCTCGTGACTGATAATATCAAAAGAATAGCCAATAAAAAAATGACTTCACTTGAAGGAAAGGGTATAATTCTCAATCTTAGGTTTATCATAGATATTTCAGACAGGTAGACATGAATGCATTCTTTACTTAAGTAAACTTAAGTACAGGAGCAAATGGTCTAGGAATTCGTCACATAGATCCGTGCTCTGGACTTGAGACCCTACCGAAGATTTTAAATTCTGACAAAAATAGCATTTTGGCAGTTTAATTTTCCACAAAATGTTGAATAATTTAGTTCCTCTTCATGAAGAATTCTATTTTAAGTTTCAAATAGTTACTGATACTGTTAATTAATTCAGTGGCATTTATGTAATTATAAATATTACCATAATCGTGAGTCTAGTTTCAGCATTGCAGTCATCGGTAAAAAGTAGAGTGAATTGCTGTGGAGTTTGGGACTCTGCTTTCCACATAAGAAGTCCCATAGAAGAAACATTTGCTCCCTCGGGACCCGAGTCCAAGGCAAAATGGATGTCAGAGCCTTCAGGATCGACAGCTGTGAACTGGAACACAAAGTTCTCCCCGAAAAATGTCTCTAATTTGTCTTGTGGCATTTGAATCAGTGGGGGTTGGTTGTCTGTCAAAGAGAAAACAATTACTTTGTACTTGTGTATAAAGAAAAAGGAAAAGGGAAAGTAAAGTATGATGCAAAGACCTCAGACTGAAACATTTTGATGAATTTCAAACTCCCCTAAAACTTCCATTACCTATGCTGGCTCTTTTTCTTTTTTCTTTTCTTTTCTTTTCTTTTCTCTTTTCTTTTCTCGTTTCTTTTCTTTTCCTTTCTTTTCTTTTCTCTTTTGTTTTTATATTCTGAATAAATTCAATTGCATTCTTAGAAAATGTAAAGTAACTGACAGGTGCAAGACTTCAAACTTTGCTACAAGGGTGTAACAGCACTTTGAACACAGCATAAAATACATAAACATATCTGCATTTCCCAGACTGGATGCATCTCCTTTTCTGTCTGAAATTATTTCCTGGTGTTGACCAACTCATTGCTTGCTCTCACTCTCTCTTCTTCATCCTCTACCCTTTTCAGCTTTACTTTCCCCTCAACACCTCCTTTTATTTCCCCTTCACTCTCCATGACTGGATTGTTCATTTAACCCCCCCTCCCCACCCGACCTTATTTTCCTCACTGTACCTGCCTCTCCAGTAGGAACTGGAAGCCATATAAGTCACAGCCATCCTCTGCTCCTCAGAGGCATTTCCCACTGCCAAGCTCACATAATGGAACGGTGGTTATTTCAGAGGACAGAGAAAGCTCCCTTTGCGCTCAAGTAATGCTTTAAAACACTTTTTTTATATTGTCATATTAAAAAATGTCCCCCTTCCTTGGCTTAACACATGGAAGGTAGAGGCTTTTTCATCACACTGGGCACAAACACTTTCTGCTTGCATTGACAAAGCACTGATGCCAAGAGAATGTGGTTCTGGTTCCCATTCTGCCATCATATATCTTTATACAATTCACTGGTTTTAATTTCCTCACCCCTCAATACGAGAAATTGGGATAGATGATTTTTCCAGCCTCCTTAAATCCTTGAACATTGCAAATCTATTATGAGTTAGTCATACTCAAGCCATTAAAAACATAGACACCAATTCAGAAGTTATATTGTGTTTCCCTTATCTTTTGCACTTAATTCTTCTCCAAATTTGTAGTGTCTTCCCATAGCACCCCATGAGTCTTGCACCTGAACAATAAATTATCTGAAAAATGGTCTAATACAGTAATGAAATTTGTATACACAATAATATAAATAGTGATGTTACAAAGCACTGTATAAATACAAGGTTTTATGATTCCTTAGCTAAAATTACATGGGGATAGGAGGAGGGAGTAATTATATCTTGTATTTTATAATGCCTGCTTGGTCTTTGGGATGAGGAAAGAGAATGAAGAAACAATTATATGGAATTATGTATAGCTGTAGTTAAGAAAGAGAAGACATTACAGGCCAGAAAGGAACGGCAGGAGATCTTCAAAGTGATGGACAGAAAAAATATGCAGTCGAGAATCCTTTATCCAGCAAATCTGTCATTTAGAATAGAAGGAGAGATAAAGGTCTTCCCAAACAAACAAAAACTGAAGGAATTCGTCACCACTAAACCAGCCCTACAAGAGATCCTAAGGGGGATCCTGTGAGACAAAGTACCAGAGACATCGCTACAAGCATGAAACCTACGGACATCACAATGACTCTAAACCCATATCTTTCTATAATAACACTGAATGTAAATGGATTAAATGCGCCAACCAAAAGACATAGGGTATCAGAATGGATAAAAAAACAAGACCCATCTATTTGCTGTCTACAAGAGACTCATTTTAGACCTGAGGACACCTTCAGATTGAGAGTGAGGGGATGGAGAACTATTTATCATGCCACTGGAAGTCAAAAGAAAGCTGGAGTAGCCATACTTATATCAGACAAACTAGACTTTAAATTAAAGGCTGTAACAAGAGATGAAGAAGGGCATTATATAATAATCACAGGGTCTATCCATCAGGAAGAGCTAACAATTATAAATGTCTATGCGCTGAATACGGGAGCCCCCAAATATATAAAACAATTACTCACAAACATAAGCAACCTTATTGATAAGAATGTGGTCATTGCAGGGGACTTTAACACCCCACTTACAGAAATGGATAGATCATCTAGACACACGGTCAATAAAGAAACAAGGGCCCTGAATGATACATTGGATCAGATGGACTTGACAGACCTATTTAGAACTCTGCATCCCAAAGCAACAGAATATACTTTCTTCTCGAGTGCACATGGAACATTCTCCAAGATAGATCACATACTGGGTCACAAAACAGCCCTTCATAAGTATACAAGAATTGAAATCACACCGTGCATACTTTCAGACCACAATGCTATGAAGCTTGAAATCAACGACAGGAAAACGTCTGGAAAACCTCCAAATGCATGGAGGTTAAAGAACACCATACTAAAGAATGAATGGGTCAACCAGGCAATTAGAGAAGAAATTAAAAAATATATGGAAACAAATGAAAATGAAAATACAACAATCCAAACGCTTTGGGATGCAGTGAAGGCAGTCCTGAGAGGAAAATACATTGTAATCCAGGCCTATCTCAAGAAACAAGAAAAATCCCAAATACAAAATCTAACAGCACACCTAAAGGAAATAGAAGCAGAACAGCAAAGACACCCAAACCCAGCAGAAGAAGAGAAATAATAAAGATCAGAGCAGAAATAAACAATATAGAATCTAAAAAAACTGTAGAGCAGATCAACGAAACCAAGAGTTGGTTTTTTGAAAAAATAAACAAAATTGATAAACCTCTAGCCAGGCTTCTCAAAAAGAAAAGGGAGATGACCCAAATAGATAAAATCATGAATGAAAATGGAATTATTACAACCAATCCCTCAGAGATACAAGCAATTATCAGGGAATACTATGAAAAATTATATGCCAACAAGCTGGACAACCTGGAAGAAATGGAAAAATTCCTAAACACTAACACACTTCCAAAACTCAACCAGGAGGAAATAGAAAGCTTGTACAGACCCATAACCAGCGAAGAAATTGAATCAGTCATCAAAATTCTCCCAACAAATAAGAGTCCAGGACCAGATGGCTTCCCAGGGGAGTTCTACCAGACGTTTAAAGCAGAGATAATACCTATCCTTCTCAAGGTATTCCAAGAAATAGAAAGGGAAGGAAAACTTCCAGACTCATTCTATGAAGCCAGTATTACTTTGATTCCCAAACCAGACAGATACCCAGTAAAAAAAGAGAACTACAGGCCAATATCCCTGATGAATATGGATGCAAAAGTTCTCAATAAGATACTAGCAAATCGAATACAACAGCATATAAAAGAATTATTCACCATGATCAAGTGGGATTCATTCCTGGGATGCAGGGCTGGTTCAACATTCGCAAATCAATCAATGTGATACAGCACATTAATAAAAGAAAAGAGAAGAACCATATGATCCTGTCAATTGATGCAGAAAAGGCCTTTGACAAAATTCAGCAACCTTTCTTTTTTTTTTTTTTTTAATTTTTTTTTTCAACGTTTTTATTTATTTTTGGGACAGAGAGAGACAGAGCATGAACGGGGGAGGGGCAGAGAGAGAGGGAGACACAGAATCGGAAACAGGCTCCAGGCTCCGAGCCATCAGCCCAGAGCCTGACGCGGGGCTCGAACTCACGGACCGCGAGATTGTGACCTGGCTGAAGTCAGACGCTCAACCGACTGCGCCACCCAGGCACATCTCAGCAACCTTTCTTAATAAAAACCCTAGAGGGGCGCCTGGGTGGCGCAGTCGGTTAAGCGTCCGACTTCAGCCAGGTCACGATCTTGCGGTCTGTGAGTTCGAGCCCCGCGTCGGGCTCTGGGCTGATGGCTCAGAGCCTGGAGCCTGTTTCCAATTCTGTGTCTCCCTCTCTCTCTGCCCCTCCCCCGTTCATGCTCTGTCTCTCTCTGTCCCAAAAATAAATAAACGTTGAAAAAAAAAATTAAAAACCCTAGAGAAAGTCGGGATAGAAGGAACATACTTAAACATCATAAAATCCATTTATGAAAAGCCCACAGCTAACATCATCCTCAATGGGGAAAAACTGAGAGCTTTTTCCCTGAGATCAGGAACACGACAGGCATGTCCACTCTCACTGCTGTTGTTTAACGTAGTGTTGGAAGTTCTAGCGTCAGCAATCAGACATCAAAAGGAAATCAAAGGCATCAAAATTGGCAAAAATGAAGTTAAGCTTTCACTTTTTGCAGATGATATGATATTATACATGGAAAATCCAATAGAATCCACCAGAAGTCTGCTAGAACTGATACATGAATTTAGCAAAGTTGCAGGATACAAAATCAGTGTACAGAAATCAGTTGCATTCTTTCTTATACACTAATAATGAAGCAACAGAAAGACAAAGAAAGAAACTGATCCCATTCGCAATTGCACCAAGAAGCATAAAATACCTAGGAATAAACCTAACCAAAGATGTAAAAGATCTGTATGCTGAAAACTATAGAAAGCTTATGAAGGAAATTGAAGAAGATATAAAGAAATGGAAAAACATTCCGTGCTCATGGATTGGAAGAATAAATATTGTCAAAATGTCAATACTACCCAAAGCTATCTACACATTCAATGCAATCCCAATCAAAATTGCACCGGCATTCTTCTTGAAACTAGAACAAGCAATCCTAAAATTCATATAGAACCACAAGAGTCCCCGAATAGCCAAAGTAATTTTGAAGAAGAAGACCAAAGCAGGAGGCATCACAATCCCAGACTTTAGCCTCTACTACAAAGCTGTAATCCTCAAGACAGCATGGTATTGGCACAAAAACAGACACATAGACCAATGGAATAGAATAGAAACCCAACAACTAGACCCACAAAAGTATGGCCAACTCATCTTTGACAAAGCAGGAAAGAATATCCAATGGAAAAAAGACAGTCTCTTTAACAAATGGTGCTGGGAGAACTGGACAGCAACATGCGGAAGATTGAAACTAGACCACTTTCTCACACCATTCATAAAAATAAACTCAAAATGGATAAAGGACCTGAATGTGAGACAGGAAACCATCAAAACGCTAGAGGAGAAAGCAGGAAAAGACATCTCTGACCTCAGCTGTAGCAATTTTTTACTTGACACATCCCCAAAGGTAAGGGAATTAAAAGCAAAAATGAACTACTGGGACCTTATGAAGATAAAAAGCTTCTGCACAGCAAAGGAAACAACCAACAAAACTAAAAGGCAATCAACGGAATGGGAAATGATATTTGCAAATGACATATTGGACAAAGGGCTAGTATCCAAAATCTATAGAGAGCTCACCAAACTCCACACCCGAAAAACAAATAACCCAGTGAAGAAATGGGCAGAAAACATGAATAGACACTTCTCTAAAGAAGACATCCGGATGACCAACAGGCACACGAAAGATTCTCAACGTCGCTCCTCATCAGGGAAATACAAATCAAAACCACACTCAGATATCACCTCAGGCCAGTCAGAGTGGCCAAAATGAACACATCAGGAGACTATAGATGCTGGAGAGGATGTGGAGAAACGGGAACCCTCTTGCACTGTTGGTGGGAATGCAAACTGGTGCAGCCGCTCTGGAAAACAGTGTGGAGGTTCCTCAACAAATTAAAAATAGACCTACCCTGTGACCCAGCAATAGCACTGCTAGGAATTTACCCAAGGGATACAGGAGTACTGATGCATAGGGGCACTTGTACCCCAATGTTTATAGCAGCACTCTCAACAATAGCCAAATTATGGAAAGAGCCTAAATGTCCATCAACTGATGAATGGATAAAGAAATTGTGGTTTATATACACAATGGAGTACTATGTGGCAATGAGAAAGAATGAAATATGGCCCTTTGTAGCAACGTGGATGGAACTGGAGAGTGTGATGCTAAGTGAAATAAGCCATACAGAGAAAGACAGACACCATATGGTTTCACTTTTATGTGGATCCTGAGAAACTTAACAGAAACCCATGGGGGAGGGGAAGGGAAAAAAAAAAAAGGAGGTTAGAGTGGGAGAGAGCCAAAGCATAAGAGACTCTTAAAAACTGAGAACAAACTGAGGGTTGATGGGGGGTGGGAGGGAGGGGAGGGTGGGGGATGGGTATTGAGGAGGGCACTTTTTGGGATGAGCACTGGGTGTTGTATGGAAACCAATTTGACAATAAACTTCATATATTGAAAAAAAAAGAAATTGAAGACGTTATACGACACATAACTATGATTTGGGGTGTTTTTTGGGGGTGGAACAAAGTATCCAGACATTATCTGTACCCACTATTATACTAATGAGGTCCCAGAATGGTAGGGCTGGAAGGCACTTAATAGATTATTGAATCCAGATAATCTCATTTAACAGGTGATGAATGCTTAGCCTTTGGAATTTAAATAGCTAAATGCCTTGTCACAAAACAGAAAAGAAGGCTAAGAGCAGGATGTAGAGCTTTGCTTTTGGTCTGAAAGTAATGTCTTCTTTCCACTAAACCCGCCAACCTTCACTGATGGACATTTTATGTGTTTACATAGTGGCCATTCTGTTGGTAGCTGTATGACTTGTACAAACTGTGTGTAGCTGAATTAATCATTCTAATTTCTTCCATTAATAATTCACATTTGCTTTCAGGATCAAATACTGAAAGGAAAATCCCATACCCTATTATAGTATAATCACGGAAATTACATAAAATAACATGTCATCTTATATTACGTTCAAGCAAAGTAAATCATGCAGTTAGGAAAGATGCTAAATAAAGCACAGTGTTCATCTTAAACACATTTATGTAACTCGTGTCTTAAAAATCACTTAAAAATTATCTTGTAGAGGAAATATTTGTATTAATAAAGAATAACTTACTTTCTAAAAATGACCAAGTAAATTTTGAAATTTTTGGTCTACAAATCAAACAAGGGCTGGTAGGATTTTTATCTCCTTCAGTGTAGCAGAGCCCATCGATAATGCAAACATTTTCCTAATGGAAGTTTTAAAAAGAGGAAAGCAATTAGGATATCGTTATAGTTAGTGTTTAGGAAAAAATGTACATAGAAAGATAGCATCATATATGTTGATCATTCCAGGGTAAGCATGTTATAAGTCTGTTTTGATTAGGAAACATTTTTTCATGTGTTCTAATCATAAATGTGTGTTAGAAAACAAATCATTTCCTTTTTGTGTAATTGCCCGTGGAACTGATCAATAGGGAAGGAATAAGAAAATACATATAGCTGTATCTCTGTGTAGAATTTTAGCTTATAAATAACATGGGAGACAATCTGTCTTTTCTTCTGGTCTTTCTTACTGCTAAGTCAGGCAGAAGTGCTCTATTTATAAAGAAATGAAACAATTTTTCCCCTTGCTCATCTTACAGAAACATATTCGTTTATAGCTATTTTCCCTTCCTCTAGGATCCCACTATGTCCTCTGAACAGAGCAAAACTGAACCAGAACCTTGGCATAATGATCCACACTTGACAATGGATATCCTTATACAAAATAGTGGAAAGAGAGGCTGATCTGCAAAAAAATAATTTTAAATGTAGCAATAATTTTCAACCTGGGAAGAAGACCAAATTTTGTTCAGCATATATAAGCTTTGCTCATTTAATGTAATCTCCTTTGATGTCACTTGGAACACTGCACAAAAATAAGAACAGAACAGTCGCAACAATGTAAAACAATTTTGAATTACAAAGTTTTTTTTTTTTAATTTTTTTTTTTTCAACGTTTATTTATTTTTGGGACAGAGAGAGACAGAGCATGAACGGGGGAGGGGCAGAGAGAGAGGGAGACACAGAATCGGAAACAGGCTCCAGGCTCCGAGCCATCAGCCCAGAGCCTGACGCGGGGCTCGAACTCACGCTGAAGTCGGACGCTTAACCGACTGCGCCACCCAGGCGCCCCCAAAGTTTTAAAAGTACTTACTGTAAGACATGTGGAAACAGAATATTTAGGGGAAAATAAAAATCAAACAACTTTGTAAAAACAGAAACTTCTGGGGCACTTGGGTGGCTCAGTCTGTTGAGCATCTGAATTCAGCTCAGGTCATCTTGTGGTTTGAGTTCGAATCCCGCATTGGGCTTTGTGCTAGCAGCTCAGATAATGGAGCCTGCTTCAGATTCTGTGTCTCCATCTCTTTCTGTCCCTCCCCTGCTTGTGCTCTGTCTCTCTCTCTCTCTCTCCCTCAAAAACTAAATAAAACATTAAAAAAATTAAAAAAATAATTTAAAAACCCCAGAAACTTTTTACTGACATGATCTAATTGCTAATCTCAAGGGAAAAAAAAAGATTTAAAATTCAAAATAATGATACTTTTCATTTTTATCTACATAAATATTTGATATGCTTCTCAATTTTGAATAGCCAAGTAATATTACTGCCATGGTATGTATTAAATCAGCAACTGGCATATGAGAAAGATATGGTGATAAACCCAACAGACTGCACATAGATTAAGAGGGTGTGGCTGTGAGGATGCAGCTCAGGCTGGGGTGTTCTGTAATCTCTTAAGTAGATAATTGCATGGTTCAATGAATTTATTTGCCACACACACACACACACACACACACACACAAACTCCCTATAAAAGTGGTAGCCTTACACATTTTACAAGCTCTATCAAAATGCATGTCATTTGCCACAAAGAAGATTAGGCGCGAGCAGAGAGACATATAACTGGAAAATCTTTATTACTTTTTAAAAGGAATGTAGTAGGAGTTAAAATTCAATCTGAACCTCTCCTTTTAATTTTTTTTTTTTTAAGAAATAAATAACCAGCCACTTGAAAACATTAGAGGTAGAAATCTCCTTGCCATTTCACCAAGAGTTACTGGCAGAGTAACAATTTCAGTTAACCTCATATAAACTTGAGGAAGGCTTTTCTCTATTAGTATTTCTGATATGAAGGTGAAAAAAACTAATATGCCTTTAATATGCCAATAGCATGGGAAATGAAAATACTTACCATGTAAATGTGAAAATAAGTGAAAAACTGCTTACCTTTATAGTACATGAGTCTTTTCCATAGAGACCGCAAAGTTGACAAGCCCCATCATAGATGATCATTATTTTGGGATTACTGAACCTGTAACCATCATTAGATACCTGTAAGATGTAGTTTTATAATAAGATAATTTGTTCTAAATGTGGCTTCATAAATTCATTATGAAATTTTAATACATAAATATTTACTTTATTAATAAATATGAGACTATCTTTTCTTTTTTACCTTTAACTGCCACTTCGCAATTGGCTTCTCACCCATCAGATCTAAGGTATCAGACTGCTGAACATCAGGGGGCAGCTGACAATCAATAGTTCTGCTATTTTGAAAAACAATATGCGTGTAGACAGCTTTTCCAAGGACCCATTTACTGCTATTATACTAAAGGCATAATAAGAAAGCAATTAACTTCTGTTTAATTATGGAAATTCCTTGCTAATAAACTACATATAATCAAAATATAAATCTTAAAAAATGCATGGCTAGTATAATGGAATATATAATGAATGAAGTAATAAAACTGACATCAATAGTGAATTTTATCCAGAATAATGAAAACCATATATACCTTAATTAGACGTAAACTGGTTCTAATGCCTCATGCATTTCTTATAGGTGTAAATCAAAGAAGTTATCAATATTGGTCATGTATAATGAATCGCCAAGTAATGAGTTTTGTAGCAAGAGGAAACACATTTGACTATGTAGCTGACACACAGTGGTTTGATTTTCTGCCCAGAAACTCTCTCATTTCTTCTGCAAAAGTTCTTAAACTTCTACTTTTACTTGAAATTGCTCTTTCGGTCCTTCATCCATATGGTTCCTAGGACCTTCTCATGTTTTTACATGACCCATCTTCCTGGCTATGCTTGATTGCTCTGGGGGTGTATCTAAGCTGAGTCAATGCTTTGATTATTTGGAATGTTTCCACTTTATACCAGAGGGGATACTGGGCCAGTATGCTTCTGGTAGCTTCACGTGCAAGATAAAAAGTAATGGAGATGTGGGTGGATGTATTTTTCACTATGTGTAGGAGGCTAGTATATAGTAAAAGGGAAAAATGAAGCGCACAGAGAAAAGCAGAACTGAGACAGACAGATACACACACACACACACACACACACACACACACACACAAGTTCAGATATACTGAGTCTTCGTGGTGTTCAAGTCCCAAATTCAAGTTGTTCCTGAGAATTCAGCAATTACATTCTTACCCTGATTTTGTGAAAAACACACTACCTTAATAATAAATCCTATTTTTGATTAAGGTAATTCAAATGAATCTATATAACTTGAAACTAAATTCTAACTGGTTTATTCTATTTAATAACTCAGTGGCATATTATATTTAATCTACACTTAAAGTATAATTTTTTAGTATTAAAATGTATTGTATTAAATGTATTAAATTACTAAATGTACTAAATACATTTAGTATTAAAATGTATTTAGTATTAAAATGATCTAAAGAGGAAAAGCCAGAAGAATTTTCTAGGTACTGGTAACTACATAGAAAGCTAAAAGGATATATTTTATTGCCAATATTTTGACTTAGATTTTTCTTTTAAGTTTATAACTGTATAATGTTTTCAATTGTTCAGAAATGGTCAAGGACCATGTTGATGCTTCACTATTGTGAGTCTGCAGGAGAAGGAAAGGAAGGTAAGAACATGCTCATCTGTGGCTAGCGGGAAGTATCTTAAGATCTGAGGATTGAAGGAGTAGGCCACAGTACAAATCTCCATGTTTGAGGGGGGTATGTATAGTCTGGCTAAACAGATCAGTGGTTTCCCTCTAGCGGAGGGGGACTGACAACAGTGTCTCAGAGCAGTCATGATAAGGACACTTAGATGGATACAGGGTTTTGTGTATTGAAACAAGATTCCAGCCAAGTCCAGAAATCATTTCCCCTCCTGTTTGGAGAAGCCAACCCCAAATAAGGAATAAATGGAGTTATATTTATTTTCCATTCATCAATATTTTGAGAGTACCTACATGTGCTGAGAATTTCCCGATGAAGAAAGATCACAGAGGAAAGGACAGACAAAACAATTTTAATACTGCTATAACCAAGATTCAAGTTACGTTCAGTGAAAGAGAAAGAATCCATTGTGTCTATCATGGTCAAGGGAGGCTTTTCTCCCTGAAAGTAGAAGAGGAGACTGCCGTTTGGACACCTGGAGCAGAACTGGAGCGACTACACTTCAGTGAGGCTGGAAGGAGTAGCAAGTGAAAAGGGAGGGATGCATGAGACAGCATGAGATTTTAGTATAGTGTATGCAGGCGGTTCAAGGTTACAAAAATAGACAGGAGCTGGATCACAAAGGACCATTCATTTCTAGGAAAGCTACTTGAATTTAATCTTACAAGTATTTAAAAACTGGATTCTGTAAAGTTCTGGCTGCTTTTCGGAGAGGCAGAGAGTGAAAGAAAGGATTGGGTGCTTGGATCTCCAGATAAAAACGTGTAAAATTATTATTGCAAAAGTAGAAAAGAGCAGCCATAATATGCTACCTTTCATGTAATAAAAGAAGGGATTCATCTGTTCCTTTGTGCAAAAGAAATGCAGTAAGGACAAACCAGAAAATAATGAGAGTGGATACCTCCAGGGATAGATGGGAATGGAATGGAAAGAAAGGGTAATGGACAGAGCAGTATAGATGAAAAGACAGTGATATTTTTCTGTGTGTATCTTCCGTACGGCACCAACTCTCAGAACCATGATTTTTTTGCTTACTTTCCAAATAAATAAATAACTAAAATCAACTAAACTGTGGAGGAAATTTAAAGCGGAATACAAATATTCAAAAATAAACTGAATGGTATTACAAATGAAATAAACATCCTGAACAGGGTGCAAAAATATAAGTAAGTTTGGCGCTGGCTAGTGAACATATATATTTTCTTTCTCTAGTTCTGTATAGTGTGTTAGAGAATTTCATAGTGTGCTCTTTATTTGTCAGATATTTAGAAAAAGTTGTATGAGAATAAATATCACAGCAAATAATACATCTGAAAGTAAGTACAAAATGTACTTTCCAAGAGAATACAAACCTATAAAACTTTTTGGCAAATAACTTAATTGTACTGTGATGTCATTTGATTTATTCTGCCACAAAGAGTATAATGTCTAGTCTCTTGAGGAATACTGAAGTGAATAAAATTATGCATACATTCCATTTTCCATTGTGTGTCTTATTTTTTCATTGGGATTAAAATATTTCATGGCTCATTTAGAAAAGCTCTACTCAAAAAATCCTGAAACAAGAATATTTTTCTTGTATAATTCTTTGAAAAAGACAGACACAAAAGTTATTTCCTCCTTAAATTCTCAATCCCAGGATCACATTTAGCTTTAGCAATTTAGAGAAAAAGTATAAAGAATGCTAAAATGTGATTTTCTGTTTTAAGTTTTCAGCTTACCCCAGTATTTTCAAAGGGATTTCCTTAAAATAAAAATCCACTTGAATAAAGAAAAGGAAGACCAATGATTGATGATAAATAATCATCAAAATAAGATATAGCTTGATATAGCAATGTTCAAACTGAGTGATTACGTCTGTCATTTGTAGCCCCAAGAAAGAAAAACACTATTTTTATTTTGAAATCCATAGTAAGGGAAATATAAAGGATGAGTGCAATTAATCTTCACTTTTTGTTTGGTAAAAGGGAATTATTGTTCATATCTCTACATCCCCTAAGTCATACAGATTTGTCTTGGGCAAAAATGATCTCTATTTGTTGTGGTTTTACATTTTAATAAATGCAGAAGCTTACATATCAAGCTTAATATTACTTTAATTTCTTATTATGACTGGAATATGAGCCAATACTGCAATAAAAATTATAGAAAATATTTTAATATGGTTAATGAATAGGAAAGAAACTTTAAGGTTAAGCAATGTAACCATATTCTTATTGAGCTCTCTGTGGATTTGACATCCTTTGGGATTATGTTGTTAACTGACAGACCAAATTAATCCAAGAAAAAATTAATCTGAATAACTCATAAACTTAATTGTTCTTCAACACTATAATTAACATACCTGCAGTTTAGTAACTTCACATTTAGTTGAAGGTAATTCTTTGAAGCCTTGACCAAACACTCTCACTGTCATACAATTATATTTTTGAATATTACAGAATCCAGCATTCCCAAGTCCTATAATTTCAGGAGCCTTGTCTTTGGACAAAAATGATAAAACAAAATGGACAAAAATCCATAAAAATAAACTAATTATTTGCAAGGTCCAAATTAAAAGCATATGGAAAATAATATTTTGAAGTCTAACCAAGTATAAGTACCTTAATTAAACTATTAAATATTAAGAGTAACCTGGTATTTAAAAAAGTGTCACTTACCATCAAGCCAATAACAACAGCATTAAAGATACTACCAGTGCCCAAATACACAGATTTAATTGATGTTTTAATAATGATTAATACCAATTATTTACAAGTATTAGAAAATTACTACTACAATGGCCTGTGTTTTGTTTTTGCCATTTTGGTTTGTGCCATAGAGGTGGGTTATAGAAAAATACTTCTGCAATAAAATAGTGTAATTAGCAATGTAACGTATTAATATTTTTAAAAAATCTTAATTTAAACAGAAGAATTATCAAAATTTTATGAAAATGAAAATGTTATTAATGTTTTTATTTATTATTGCTATCTTACATGTCCCAATTATCTTAAGTGTACTTTCAATCACAGGAGAAAAAAATTCTCCTAGTAGTCAGAGTTAACTGATTTTCACAGTTATATCTTTGGTTCTGGTCTTGGTAAGATCACACATCATCTGTACCAGCAAGATCTGGTTGTCAAAATAGATAAATGCAGCATATGAAAGTAACTGAGTCCTCTAAGTACTGGCAAAATGTAAATGAATATAACTTTACTAGCAGGAGAATATAAAATCATAAATTGTATACTCAGAACACTAAAAATGCTTATGGAAATTAAAAAAAAAACATTTGTTTATTCTTTCATATTCAACAAATGTTTACTGAAGAATTTCTACTTTTCCAGATGTTATTCTAGGTTTCTCTATGTAAAGAGAACAAGTTCCTGCCTTCATATAATTTACATTCAAATATGGGAGGACAAAAAAAAATGAAAAATAAATATAAAGTGTATCACACAAATGTTTTCAAGACTATGGAGAAAACATATGTACTAACTATATTAAGTGAGATAAAGACTATGTGATTGTGTGAAGAAAACTACTTTATTTTGAAAGACTTTGAGAGAAGTCTGAAATAATATGATATTTGAACAGAGAAGGGAAGGAAGTTGATCAGGAATCTATGAATTGGAAGAATGCTCCCGTGAAAGGGATAGTAAATTCAAAGGTCCTGAGGTGGGAGCAGGCTTGGCCTCTTTGACAACCAGCAAAGCAACCACTCAAGAACACTGGGGAGCAGTGAACTACGGAGAGAATGGTAGATGAGTTCAGTGAGAGAGGAGGCTCAGACTGCATAGGGTCTTCTAGACCATGGTAGGGAATGTGGATTTTACTCGGAAGGAGAGAGAGAGAGCCATTAGAGGCATTTAAGCAAGAGTTCTGTGATCTCACTATCATTTCAAAGGGATCTCTTTAGCTGTTATATGCAAAATAAACTTTGAGAGAATCTATAATAATCCAGGTGAGATATAATAGTAGCTTGGACTAAGTTATTGCAGGGAAAGAGATGAAATTCTTCACATCTAGAGCTGGATTTGCTACTAAAACACGAGGCATGAAAAAAAAATGAGAAGCCAAAATGACTACAAGTTTTTAACATGAACAATCAGAGGAGTGAAGTTTACATTTACTGAGATGGAAAAGGGCAGGATGGTGGGGGTAGAAGGAAAATTGGGAGTTACTGGTTTAATAGCTAATGAAATCCAATTGACTTTTAGAAATTTCTTTCTCTTATATACTGAGATACAAAATAGTTTGTGCCACGTAGATGGGTTAGAGAAAATATTAAGCAAATTGGTATAATTAGTAAAATATTATAAACACAGTACTCAAAATACACTGAATGTAAGTTCTAGAGAAATAGTGATTCTCTACTAGTAGAGGGATGAACTGTATGCAAAGGCCCTGAGGTCAAGAGAACCTAGTGTTACAGAAACCAAAGTGGGTGGAGTAAAATAAGTGAGGGTTTTAGTCGTAGGGGATGAGTTTGAAGATATTTGGTGTGCCTGAACATATTGTGCTTTATAGGCTATTATCAGTACCCCAGCTTTCACTATAAGTAAGATGAGACACTTTGGAAAAATTATTACTAATAGTATTGCTTAATATAATTTACATTCTTTTCCCAACATAATCTGAAGGAACCCTGTCAAAATACAGAAGGTAAAAGAGAACAAATAAGTTTTCATAATCAAATAACATACACAGTATCAAAGTTGGAGGGTACTTACTCACCATGGGAATCACTGCAATCATAGGAACTAAAGCCTGGGGAACATACACATCCCCATTCCATACACTGCCCATTGCCACTGCATAAATTGGGGCATTTTAGCACTAAGAGAACGTCTTCAATTGACTTGCCATATTCTTCTGTGTTGTATTTCCCCTCTTCCAAAATTCTCCTTTCACATTCATTTTCTAAAAGAGCCACAGCTGCTTCTGTCCAGCTAAGATCATCTTTTAGGAGAACATCCTTAATGCACATATCTATAGCCCTGTCTAGGCTCTTGCCCAGAAAGGCAAGACAGTGCCTTCCTATGCTGGAGTTACCAAGAGTCTGCTGGCACAGTGCCAAGGTGCTGTATTCAGTGAGTCCAGAGGGTGTGGGCCACGTAGGGACAAACTCTTGGTGGACATCCTCAGAATGGTCCTCAGGGAAGAAATAAGTGAATTCTTCTAGGTCACTTTGGCTGAGACTTCGTAAAGCAAACATAGGAAGAAACTCATAATTTATGTTTTGCCGTTTCCATCTGTTTTGTGGATCCCACCTCATCTCTTGGCTGCGGCTACCCTGGTCCTGGGTCTGTTTCCCATTGTCCGAAGTGTTTGGTGTCTCTTGTTTTTCATTTCCAGGATGTGTTTGTAAATCTAAACCCAGTTTGGTTAGGTTCACATGCTTTTTTTCTTGAGGAAAGAAATTCAAATTACTTTCTTCAAATGCATACTCATTTATCCCTCTGGTAAGAGCTTCTGAATTAATATATTCAGAGGTGACATCTAGTTCTGGTATCAGGAAAGAGAATTTGACATGTTTGAGATCTCTGCAACCTGAAACAATCTCTGGTTGAGAAACACTGTCCAGGTGATCAGAAGGATATAATGAATTAGTCAGTGAGCAGCTACAATAGGATTGTTTTCCAGGTGATGGCGGAGAAATTGGCATTGTGTCAAACATGCTTTTCCCTGGCAAAATCCTTCCAAGTGCAAAAGAGAAAAGAATAGTAATTTGGACAAGAACATTTTTTTCTCAGTAATGTGTTGAAAAACAAGCAAACAAAAAAAAAAAAAAACAAAAACAAAAACCCGCAGAATACTGTGTCACCATTCATTTATTTATTTTTATTTTTTTTAATGTTTATTTCTTATTGAGAGACAGAGAGAAACAGAGCATGAGCATGGGAGGGGCACAGAGAGGGGGAGACACAGAATCCAAAGCAGGCTCCAGGCTCTGAGCTGTCAGCACAGAGCCCAATGAGGGGCTAGAACTCACAAAACGCGAGATCATGACCTGAGATGAGATCAGATGCTTTAGTGACTGAGCCACCCAGGCACCCCCATGTCACCCTCACTTAAACTCTAACATGAATACAATAACAAATGAAAATAATTTACTTTCTTACCTCCATTCATTAATAAAAGCAACACAATCATTAAAAGTTGAACTAATTTTGGTTCCATTTTTATTATGGAAATCATTTTCTGGGTTTTCATCAAAGGTGCCACAAAGTCCCAAAGTGTTTCTATAGTCTAAGCTAGGGGCTCGGATTGTTAAACTCATGCCCCACTCACTAAGATCAGCACGGATAAATGCTCCAGAAGAAAACCAGATCTGCAATACAGAAATAAATCAACTGCATTAAGAGTTGGTATAAAATAACACATTAAATACAAAACAGTGTGTTGAATTTATTTATATATGTTCAATATATCTTGATGCAAGAATGAAAACTCTGTATTTCTAACTATTCCTGAATATTTATTCTTAACTATATATTTAATCCCTAATATATGATTTATTAGGCACTGTGAAAAATATTTTTTTAGGAATAACTTACCAAGTTAGCATATTGAAATCTTAAAATAAGGCTGCTTAGATTTGACAAAGACTTAACTATGTTGTGTCTAAATGTGTACGGAAAATTGAAAAAAGGTATTATTCCTTCTTAGATCCTTCCCCTAAAGCTTTATTTAGGGGGAAAAAAACCCTAATGCAAAAAAAAAAGATAACTCTTAATTTAATAGAGATGAAAACAAGTTCAGAAATCAATCCAAAATCTGTAGGAAAAAAAAGGAAAAATACTTTCAACCGTGAAGAATCATACATACTGTGACTTTTCTTCCTAAGTAAGATTCACTTATCTTGATATTGCTGGTTGCATCTTGGCTCTTTACAGATAAATATGGCTGTGATTCATGTAGCTGGCCACTGCACATATCAAAAGTAACTATATCACCTTCTTCTTTGGCAACAAACCCGCAGTTACAGGACACAGGATAGTGAAGGCTTCCACAGTCCCACTGGCGTACATGGACTTCAAAATCACGTGACATACTCTTATAAAGCACAAATGTTCCAGTCTTGAAATTATCATATACCCTGGCATTAATAAAAATCAACTGCGTTAAGAATTGGTATAAAATACCACAATAATACATTAAGCACAAACAATGTGTGTTAAACTTATTTATAAGTTTACTTACTTATTATAAGTTTACTCAGATACACTATGCATTTTACTTATTAATCATGCATATCTCTCTTTTGCTTTATAGAAGTAAGCTGCATGAGAGAGGGCACGTTTGTTTTATGCCCTGCCACACCCCCAGCATTTAGAACAGGGATTGTCACTCCTTGCACAATTAATCTTGTTGAATTATAGCTGATTAAATCAATCCCACTATTCTTGGAGGTTTTTCCACTAAAATTTTTAAGTTTTCATCATAACCATAAAGGATTCTTGAAGGTGGGATCAATTTCTACAACTTTTTAATACTTGTTCAAACTTTTGGAGTATCACTTGCTAAGGAGGATTTCTATCTCTATTTGTTCATATTGAATAATTTTACGGACAATGATGACATTAAAAATATCTTAAAAAGAAGGGTGCCTTGGTGGCTCAGTCAGTTAAGCGTCTGACTGCAGCTCAGGTCTGAATGCACCGTTTATGAGTTCGAGGCCCACATTGGGCTCTGTGCTGACAGGTCAGAGCCTGGAGCCCGCTTCAGATTCTGTGTCTTCCACTCTCTCTGCCCCTCCACATTCGCACTCCGTGTGTCTCTCTCTCTCAAAAATAAATACCCTCCCCCCAAAAAAATTAAAAAGAAAAAAATCTTAAAAAGAATAAATTACCTTATATCATGAGAAAATTTTGACTCACCAAAGAGGTGTTCTTAAAATTTTCTTAGGGACATCTTAAAATCACATATTCCCCAGAAGAGTATAAACTGAGTTTAAATCCTTATAGGCAGATATTAATAGCAAGATAGCTTAGATTACTTTTGGCCATTTAGCCCATTTTATTTGCATTCTAGAAGCAGATATTTAGGTATTTATGATAGCCACAATAGTTTCCCCCCTGAGTATCATTGTCATGAATTAGAAGTGTTTAGTTTTTTAGAAGTGTTTAGCTTTTTAATAATTATGTGTTAGTTAATCATCTTGCCTAAACCAAAAAGATTATTTCAGTATCTTGCAGAAATGCAATATAGTAAATATCTCTAGAGCAAATATTTTAATCATTATTAAAAAATAACTGAATGATCAAATTAAAATGACTATTCATATTTGTAAGAATCTTCATTTTTACAAATACAGACTCACTACAAATCTGTATATTTACCAAAGGCTAAAGTTTAAGGCAAAAACATTTCACACAAATAAATCAGTATTTGAAACAAGCCAGTGTTATCTATACTGCCTTCCTTTCTAATCTTTCAGTGAATAGGACTAGAAACAAAACAACAGCAAATTCCAAAAGAAAGCAAAACTATTAAAAGAAAAAAACTTTCAGGAAATTACCTGCCATCAAATGTAATTATATGTGGGTCAGTAATGAATAGCAGTAAGCAGTTGGGACATCCTTTACTTTGATCTTAAAAGCAAAGATATTTTTGGTAAATATTATCATTAATTGTATTTCGTGACATACAATAAATAGCTTAGCAATCTCAATGATTTTCAAATAATTGCTTTTATCATAGTTATAGAAAACTGAATCATTAAAATGGAAAAAACTTATTAAGTAATTTTGAAATGAAACGTTTATGAGATGTATTGCTCAAATAAATATATCTTTTTAAAGCTTCAATTGTGAAGCTTCGATCATTTAAGCTTCAATAAAGCTTTTTTAAAGCTTCAAATTACAAAATTTGTCAACCTGGATGCTGTCTGGAATGTAGCTGTTCCACAGGAAATCCTCATTAACTATAGGTTCCACTACAATGTTGTGATTCTATCTCCGTCTCGAGAAAAAATCTGTTACAGCAGTGTAGGACACAAAAGCATGGTTACAGGATCCATTAGCACAGGATGATGTCTGGTGAAGGTCCACGTGACAGGAAGACAGTGCTAAGTTTAAACCTAGCTGTTCTGTACCTATTTGTGAAAAAAATACATTGAGAATTTTTGTAAGGAAATATACCAACAAAGCATGTAATAACTTGATTAACATGGAAATTGAATCAAGATATTATTCTCATTTTCTCTTATTCAAAAAATATGGTTGTAATTTTGTCTGAATGTGTAAATTTTGTCTAAAGGTATTGAACTCTATTTGATTTTTATAAGTAATTAATCAACTTCAATATATATGTATACATAGTACTATTTTCAATAAGGTTATAAATCCATATGCACCTTCATAAAATTCAAAGCAATATATAAAATTTATTGTTTGTGCAAAAAAATCATAATTTCACCACCAAAAAGCAAAGTTTGATGTCTTTCTGCCTAACAACTGTGCCTTGGGTCCCAGATATAGCTGGAATATTTCATAGGGTTTGTACGCATGTTCTATCCAGCGTTGAAGTGATAGCAATGGTTATTAGTACAGATGATTATTGATCATCAACTTAAAAAGAGAAAATTAAAATAAGTAATGCCACACAAGTAGAAACTCTCTATGCTTTTTAATCTCCGCAAAATGTCTCAATATATTCAGAACCTTGAGAAGCTTCCTTTCCTATGGAAAAAAAGGACAGAAAACAATAATTTAGAAAAAAAATAGTAACAGAAGAGAGAAAGGAACTTCAGGAATTTGTGTAAGTAAACAAAAAGGACAGATTATTTCAAAAACCGGTAACAAGGGAAGTCTGCTATCATATCTCATTAGTAATTACAAAATCCTTCTGAGATCTAGAAAAAAGTAGCTGTTGTTGAAAACTTTGTATCGTCTTTTCTTCCACACATGATTTTCAGGTGTAAAATTATATTGGCCTGATGTAGGACACTGCACTAGATTCAAAATTACTGAAAAAAAAGTTCCTCTTTATGCATTTTCCCATGGAAATGCATACTGTTATTATGCACATAAAAAATAACAGAAACATCCAAATTTTTAGCTGGCTCCCTAAAGTCACTGTGGAATATATCTGGCTTGGATATAACCCCTGACATCATTTCCCCTGGTCCATGGTATGAGGGCCAAGTATTGCTCTCTGTAAGCCTGTGAAAAAGCAGCATAGTAGTTGTGGAAATACACTAAGAGATACCCACTTGAGCTCTATGGAAGTAGATATGTAATGAAAATACACTTAAAAAAGATAAGATGAAGCAAATCCAGAATGAAATCCAGAAATTCTCCTCCAGAAAAAAAGGGAAATTATTTTTAACCGACAAATAGCAGGGACATGCAAACTCCTAAAATGTAGATATATATTGCTTTTGTATTATTATAATAATGCCTTTCTTGCTGCAAGAATTGAGAGCACACAAAAATAGTTTTAAAGTATACTTGCAGCTGAAGAAAATCTCTGCCTGACACAAGTTTGAAAAGGGTCATATTAACATCATCCTCTTCCTATTTTCCCCCATAAGCTGTAGTAAAATTTACCAAATATACTTTTCACACATAGTTTGAAGTAAAATTATGTCAAACAGTCTGAGAGAGAGGGTTTGATTGCATATTTCTGTGCTGAATTTCAAAACACAGTGTTGCTCACAATGCCCCTGAAATCTGAATGAGTGGCTGGGCATTTATTACCTAAGCCTGTTTACTGTCACCTGTCTTGAGACAGCATCTCCCAATGCTTCTCTCTATTTGTACGTCCATCTCTTTTCTGGGTGTATCATTCCCATGGGACTCTCTCTTCAAACATTTTTATCCTTTGCTTCTCTGATTTAATTAGGTATAATAGAGACCTGAAGACCTAAACACATCGTATTTGGTGTATTTATTACATAAAATTTTATGTCCTATGGTGAAAAGGTATGTAAACAGAATCTCTCTTAAAAGTCATATTCTAATTTATATATCTCTTATGTGCTTTGGTTTCTACCTCAGAGTCTTAGGGGGAGAAACAGAATTCAACTAAACCCAATCACCGCCATCCATGCTTTGTCCTCTCATAATCTATCGTGTCCTTTGGGAGAATTTCATCTCTCCCTATATGGCTGTGACAGTGACATATGTGCAGCCATGCATCACACAATCTATGTAATTTGTAATTTAAATAGAATTTTATAACAAAAGGTCTCAAACACAAGCTTACATTAAGGAGAGAAGTATAAAGACTGTATTAGGAGACCCATGTTGCATAAGCGCATAAGCTTGAATTTATGTTAATATAACATATCATACCTCCCTAGTTAGGGATATTTGGAAAATCTTAAAGAGCAGTTTGTCTCTCCATCTCTGAAAACAAAGCAAAGAAAAAGTGAGTGGGAGGACGAGAATGAAAAGGAGGAAGAAAAAGATGATGAGGAGGAGTTGTTCATCACTGTTTTTTTTTTTTTTAATACATGCTATGAGCCCAGGAGGGATAAATGTGAATTACAACATAGACTGTTTTGACAGTCAATAATATGGACCCATATCATTAATATGGCTGAGCTATAATTTGGTGTAAACACACAACATAATTCATTATATGCATACTCTCCAGTGACTTTTTCTAGAAGAAAAAAAAAAAGCGTTAATTATTATTTGAAATCCAGTAATAAAATTAAGTGAATTTAGTGTATATACCTTGATCAACAGTTTTCAGTTTTAATGAGATTTGCATTCCTGGTCAAGCTCACTGAATTCAGAACAAATGACAGGTACTGTGCTCTCTATCTTCAGGCGATATTCTTTCCATCTTCTGATATAGTGCTTAATTCAGGGTGTAACTGGTATAAGAAAATATGCAGTCATATCAAATAGAATTTATTCCTAAGATAAAATTTTACAAGAGCATTCTTCTTAACAGCTCCTATTTTGCTAAATAAGCTGGGAGTAATAACTTAAGCCCTGAAATTTTCAATTTAATAAGATCAATTAAAACCAATCTTTAAAAACATTAGCACATAGCAGAGTACATGGAGTCACTGTACTGCCCTGAGCTGAGGGATAATTTGGTTCCCCACATGGTAGCAGTCTGGTAGGAGTCTGCCTTGATGATTCTGGTTCTGGGATGGGCACTGGGGAATGGGCACAGACAGAGAGAAGCCTATATTCTTTCATTGTTTGTTAACAGTTACTGACTCACAAATGAGTGTGTTTATTCTGAGAGATTAATATCACCCTTAACATAAGTTAGAAATCTAAGTATTTTTGCATATATAAATCAAAATATCATTGTCACCTCAAATATCTCAAGCTTATGTTGCAGCCTCTGTCTTCCTTAGTTGGATTACTAACTACTGAAGTCTAGGACTGGTCCCATCCCAGTTCATGGGCCAATCCTTTTTTGAGGCAGGAAGTTTTTACTCCGTCTGAATTCTTGGCTAGCTCCCTACTAGCCTAATTAGAAACATCTCCTGGGGGCTGACCAATGACCCGGATGTTTTTTGCTGAGTGTTCACCAATGGAGATCCAAAGGTTCTGCCTCCCCGAGGTATGAACTCTTCTCTCCTCCTACTGTGATTATACTCTTCTGACAACATGGTTACTCTTCTCACTCCTTCCTTGGTTCCTACTGTGTATAAATGGACTTTCTCCAGACCAGTTTTTGTCTTGGCTCTCACAATCTATTATGAGTCCTATTCACACAATCTATTGATTGTCTCATCTTGTCCTTGAACTAGAGATGAGTCCAGGTCAAACTCCAGTCCTGTGGCTGAGACCACAGGGGGTGTACAGTGGCTGTCTGCCTAGACCTCATGATATTGCCCCATTCATTCCACCACTTCTGGATTCCCTGGATGACTGCTCATCTGCTGTAATAGCAGCAGATCCTGTGCTTGGACCTCCCATGATACCAGCAGTGACCACAGACATTGCCTTGTGTAGTTACCTCCATCTTCACAGTTCATAGAGCCCAGATTTCTGTGTCCATTTTACCTCTAGTCAGAGGCTCCAGTACCTGACCTGGTACTTGTCTTCTGACCTACATGCTAACTAAATATCAATAATCTAACTTTTAGACATGTGATCGCATGAATTATGGGAATAAGCCTTCATTTTTAATTTTTTTAAGTAATTATTTTGACAGAGAGAGAGAAAGAGAGAGAGAGCACAAATTCGGGAGGGACAGAGAGAAAGAGAGGGAGAGAGAATTCTAAGCAGGCTCCACAATGTCAGTGGAGAGCCCGATGCAGGGCTCCAGTTCATGAAGTGTAAGATCATGACCTGAGCCAAAGTCAGACATCTAACTGACGAGCTACCCAAGTGCCCCACTTTTATTCTAATTTGAGCTATTTCTCAAAAAATATGCAAGTATATTCCAATTTTAGTTCATTAACAGGGGCTCTCGAACAGTGTGTGCATTAGATTATTTGGGTAATTTTTCAAGAATATAGACTCTCGGATCTCAGTGTTCAGTCTGTGATGAGGTCTTGGAACCAGCATCCACAGATCACAGTATAGAAAACACAGTGATAGAGAAGTAATCTTTCTGATCCATCCCCGTGGCTACATACCTTAATGCCTGCAAAAATTCTTGGCTTTCGATGGCTAGCTAAGCTTTGTACATGTGGATTTCTCCAACAAAAGATGGAAGACATACAGAATATCTATGAACACAGTTATGAATAATCATTTAGCAATGCAATTATGGAGAAAATATGTTGTAAACTATTGTAATTAAGTACTTATAGTAGATTGTGCATAAAAGATAATAAGAAGCTAAACAATTTGAAAACTTGCTTGAAAATTGAGAAAAATTCCACAATTTAAAATATTACCTATTCAAACCTCAACATAAATCAAAGTGTTGTAGACTTTGTATTTAAGATATATTTTAAAAGTGGATAAGTGACATCATCATTAAAAAAATAAAAATATTTTCAAGAATAAAAACATATCATTTAAAATTTTTTTTTTTTAATTTTTTTTTTCAACGTTTATTTATTTTTGGACAGAGAGAGACAGAGCATGAACGGGGAGGGGCAGAGAGAGAGGGAGACACAGAATCGGAAACAGGCTCCAGGCTCTGAGCCATCAGCCCAGAGCCTGACGCGGGGCTCGAACTCCCGGACTGCGAGATCGTGACCTGGCTGAAGTCGGACGCTTAACCGACCTGCGCCACCCAGGGCCCCAAAAACATATCATTTTAAAACCAGAAAGAGGCATCAAGTTATAAGGGTTCATTGATAATTCAGCAAATGGTAACAGCAGATATTCATATGTAGTCATTAAGATACTGGACTCATCCAATATCATTTGAGTTGGCACAATTGCCAAGGAAAAAAGAAAAAGAAAAACATTAGTGCTTGGTATTCTGGGGATGAAGGTATTTTTAGGATATATTAAAAACTCATTTTTTAAAATCAATACATTCACAAAAGAAAAAAAAAAATGTGAACATACCCTATCTCCGAGTCTTGAGATTATTCCATCCAGCTCTAAAAGAGAGAATGCCTGAACTGTGGTCTCTTGCTTCAGCTCCTCTTTGATTTCTTGAGAAGAAAGCCTAGACCAAGTTATGAGAAATCCACCCGAAGTGCTTGTAGGGGAAACATCAAAAGCACACCTACAGAAAGCCCTGGATTCAATCAGCTCCACCACAACTTCTGGCCTTCCTGGGGGCGGTGGTGGCACTGAGACAAACCGCTGACCTGAGGGGAAAAAATGCATAATCTGTCATCAATCAGGCATCTTAAAGAATGGATAATGACAAGCAGAAGCTCATGGAGACTGTGGCTCAGGGATTTATATTAAGAAAAGTAAAATACATTCAGAAAGATAACTATTATCTAGCAATCAGCAAAGCAGCACATTTTTATTTTTGACCCAATAATCACAGAAATATTGATAGCAGAGAAACTTATCAGCTCATCAAGCTTATATTAATGTACTTTGGATGTGTCTACCCTTGAAAAAGTCTAGCTCTTGAGCATAAAAGTAATTCACCTCCTTCGAAGTGATTTATGAAAGATTTCCCTTTCTAAAAGATTGAACAAAGAAATAAAATTAAGGTTTTTTTACGTTATAATTTCTTGCTTAAAAAGTAGTCATTTATATGGGTGCCTGGGTGGCTCAGTCGGTTGACTGTCCAGCTTCGTTCTGCTCAGGTCATGATCTTGCGGTTTGTGAGTTCCAGCCCTGCATCGGGCTCTGTGCTGACAGCTTAGAGCCTGGAGCCTGCTTCGGATTCTGTCTTCCTCTCTCTCCGCCCCTCCCCTGCTTCCTCTCTCTCTCTCTCAAAAATAAACATTTTAAAATAAAAAAAAAGTCATTATAATGTAAACTCAAAAGGCTTACTATTTTCCTCTTATAACTCAACCCATCATTACTCTGGGTTGAAAGAGCAGCTCATTATGGGACTGATTAAACTGTTGAGTGAAATACATCAGGTGTTAAACAACAGTCTTACTCTTTTCATTTTTCTGATGTTAAAAATGTTTGAAATTTTCTCTAGGAACTTGGGGAGATTTTGCAATTTTCATCTCTGGTCATTCGTAAGATTAAATTTAGGGATCTAAAATGTTTCTAAATGAGTTTTTTTAAATTTCCTTTGTTTTAGAAAAGAGAAAAATATCTAAGTGATAAATTTTACAAGATTTAAAACATGTGCTAAAATGTACAAATTTTTTTTAGGATATACATGGTCATTTTACAATAGTTGCAAAAGTAATTTTTTTAGTCCTCTCATAGATTTTTGAAAACTCTGAGGGATTCTAACCTAAATATAAGGGAAAAAATAACCTTGTGTATTTTAAGATATTTTAACTTGCTATTTTGTTAGATATTCAATTACAAAATCCGAGTAGCAAATGAATTTTTTTCGAAATAATCTGAGTAATAAATATTGTTTTTTTTTTTTTTGAGAGAGAGAGAAAGAGAAAGAGAGAGAGAACACGCAAGCAGGGAAGGGGCAGAGAGAGTACCAAGCAGGGTCCGTGTTGTCAGCACAGAGCCTAACTCGGGGCTTGATTTCACAAACTATGAGGCCATGACCTGAGCCAAAATCAAGAGTTGGATGATTAACTGAGCCACCCAGGCACTCCTAATCTAAGTAACAAATACCTTGCCAAACATCTTAAACATGAGGTCAAATCATTATGTTCACATTTGAAAGAAATAATAGACTACTCTTTAGTACATTGGTTTTTAAAAAAATTATATATGAGGGAAAATTTCCTCTTACATAAATTAGGAAAAAGAAGTTCAACTTATTTCCAAACAGGGAAGAACTATCTATGGAAATGATTATTTAGAGTAAGAGATGACAGATAACTGAAAAGAAAATAATTCATGAAAATTAAAATTTTGAATCACTATTTTAAATGGCATCAACTATCTGGGTGAAAAAACAGATCATTGCTCACAACAATGTAGATGAAAGAAACTTTGTCAACATATATTTAAAAGAAAAGTTTGCAAAAACAAGAGATAAATTATTTCTGCTTGTATCTTTTTGTCAATTCTGATATTAACAGTTGCTGGATATGTTAACATATTCTCTACTTTATCCTGAGCTGTTGACTTTTGATTCAATATTTCCATTCAAGGGTTATCTCCCCAGATTGTGTATGATTTTGTATAGCATTTTTTCCAATAATTGCATAAGCCTTCTGTACAACATACATACATAGCTTAAATTTATTGCTTATTCAGAAAAGAAAAGCGATTTCACTATAATATATGTATATGAGAAAGATAATCCAAACCTATTATGCAGGTTATATATAAAGTATAACAAATATACTTTATGTTTAATATTACTATTATTAGGGATATTGTTTTGTTCTCTTAAGAACTTAAATCACAGTGTTTAATTAAACTGAGACTTTCAGAAAAAAATAACTTGTTTAAAGAACAGGAGAAAAAGGAGCTGGAAAATCCATTTACAATTGGAATAGAACATAAAAAACAACTCAGAGGGATTTACTTTGAGTGCTATTATTTGTTTTTTGAGAGAGAGTGCAAGTGAGGAAGGGGCAGAGAGCAAGGGGGAAGAAGACTATTAAGCAGCTTCCACACCCAGCATAGATAGAGCCCATGTTGGGGTTTGACCTCCCAACTGTGAGATCATGATCTGAGCCAAAATCAAGAGTCAAATCCTTAACTGACAGAGCCACCCAGGCACCCCTTATTTTGAGCATTATTATAAGGGTAGTTTTCAAAGGCAAAACATATTAATTTTTAGAACTGGTATCTAAATATTATATAATATCCTGATTTGTTTTTTGTCATTATGGTTTATTTTATCAAACACCTTAGTTAATTATATATCAACAATCCCATATTCATTTATTTATTCTCATATCATCATCAATATACTTGACCAATATATCCCACAAAAACGCTAAGGTTTCAATAATAGTTTTAATCTCTTCTCATCCTTTAAGTAGATATCATAAATTTATTAGACGATCTATTTAGAGTTATTTTAAGAAATACTGACATAGGATTTTTTTTAGTGTGTAAACAACTTGTAAAAATTTAATTTAGAAAATACAAAAAAAATACAGATTTGAAGGAGGAGAAAAATTACGAGTACCATTAATATTTTTGGTGTTTATCTTTCAAGAGTTATTTGGTACAAATGCAATCGCTTTCAGAAAATAAAAATGAGATTGTGCTACATATTTTGATTTCTTAACTACAGTATGCTATTAATATTTACTAATATCAAAGAATGTATTCCTGAATTTTAATATTGTTTATAGAATATTTTATCATGGGTACACCAAAAATATTGAATCATCAGCAGTTATTGTATATTTGCAATTTAGTTTTTCATATTATTAGAAAAATGCTGTTTTAAAGAGAGTACTTACATGCTTCTTTAAATATTTCTATAAGCTAGACTTTTGAAAATGGAATTGTTGAGGACAAATATATGTGCATTTTTAATACTGTTGCGATATACTGCCAAATATTTCCCCATATAAGAATTCTACCAATATCTGTAGGGTATGACATGCCCAACTCCATATATTTGCTAATTCCAGGACTATTCCTTACAGGCAGGATAAAGTGATTTTTATTTTTGATAGTCACGAGACTAAGGTGAAGTCAAATAGCATAACTAACATCTAAGTAAGTTACAGAACATAAAAACCCATTGAAATGGGGGCACCTGGGTGGCTCAGTCAGTTAAGTGTCCAACTCTTGATTTCACCTCAGGTCATGATCTCACAGTTTGTGAGACTGAGCCCTGAATCAGGTTCTCGGCTGACAGCACGGAGCTTGCTTGGGATTTCTCTCTCCCTCTTTCTCTCTGCCCCCCCCTGCTCATGCTCGCTCGCTCTCTCTCTCTCTCTCTCTCTCTCAAGAGAAATGAATAAAAAAACAACTTTGAAATTGTAAGTTTATAAATTGTTAAAAAATAAAATTTGATACTTACGAACACAGTCACCACTAATTTCAATTTCATCAGGGTCACATGGGTGTAATTTTGCATCAGAAATAGCTGCAAAAGGTTAAGGTTTATATATTTATTCAATTGAGCATAAAGATATAAATACATACATAAATATCTGAAATGACAATTCCCGGAGAAGTATGTTTCAATAGACTAAGACTTACTTATTTCATTTTTATTTATAATAAAATTTTCCCTTTTGGATGAGATCAAATAGAGATAATTTGGAATCATATTTTAAAAACAACTAAAGCTTTCATGTCGTTTCCTAAATTTTAGCTACACTATTAAGTAATGAAACTAAAATTTACAAAATTTATACAACAATTGGTTTTGAACACTTCTGTGGAACTTGTTTCCCCTATATGTGCAGGGTACAGAAATGAGTTGACAGCTGTCATGGTAAAACTATAACCAATGCCAAACAGGTTCATTGGAAGAAAGGTAACTACTCGAACAAAGACAGGCTCATCAGATTGCTTCTTGGAAGAATTTAGAATTAGAATTTAGAGACAAGGACTTGAGAGCAGAGTCAAGTCAATGATGACGTTCTACAGGAATGTGTATAGACTCTTATTGCTAACCTCATGGGAGGTGCTCTAATGCTCATATCTTCTGAGGCCTTCTTATTTAACTCTTTCTCAGATTCAATGACACATCCTAAAATCCTTAGAGTTCATGATTTTTAAACATTATTTCAACTTGTTTTCTGTTATTTGTAACTCAAACTAATGATTCATTGTGAGTTATACCTTTAAAAAAATTTTTTTTAACGTTTATTTATTATTGAGAGACAGAGACAGAGCATGAGCATGGGAGGGACAGGGGAGAGGAGGAGACACAGAATCAGAAGCAGGCTCCAGGCTCTGAGCTGTTAGCAAAGAGCCCGACACAGGGCTTGAACTCACAAACCGTGAGATCCTAACCTGAGCTGAAGTCTGACACTTAACCAACTGAGCCAAACAGGCACCCCTTTTGTGAGTTATATTTTTATACGCATTTGATCACAGTTCATTTTTTAAAATTTGTGTATAAACGATTTGTTGAAACTACTGTCCTTTTTCTAAAGAATTGACTATATTTAGTGTTGAAAATCAGTTGATTATATGTGTGTTGATTTCTTTCTGGGCTCTGTTCTTATCCACTGATCTATCTTGATGCAAACATAACACTTTACAGATTAACTTTAGGATAAATCTGAAAGTCACTATAAATTGCCCAACTCTTTTCCTGATCAAGGTAGTTTGGGGTATTGCAGAGATTTTGAATTTCCATATAAATTTTAGGAAAATTTGTCAATCTCCAAAAAAAAAAAAAAAAAAAAAGCTTGCTGAGATATTGATTAGGACTGTTTTAGAGCTATAAATTACCTTGAGAATTGGTTTCTTTTTTTTTTAATTTTTTTTTAACGTTCATTTATTTTTGAGACAGAGAGAGACAGAGCATGAACAGGGGAGGGGCAGAGAGAGAGGGAGACACAGAATCTGAAACGGGCTCCAGGCTCTGAGCTGTCAGCACAGAGCCTGACGCGGGGCTGGAACTCACGGATCGTGAGATCCTGACCTGAGCCGAAGTCGGCCGCTTAACCGACTGAGCCACCCAGGCGCCCCAGAGAATTGGTTTCTTAACATTGATCTTTGTTCCATAAACATGGTTTATCTCTCCATTATTTTAAGTTTTCCAATTTTTCTCAGCAAAGTTTTACTCTTTTCACTTTATAGGTCTTGTGCATCTTTTTCCATATTTATTCCTAAGTATTTCATATAGTTGGTACTATAATTAGTATTTTTCGATAAAATTCCTGCAAGTATGTATGTAAAGAAATACAAATGATTTTTATATGTTGATTTTTTCTTTCAGTATTACTTCTTACTAGCTCCAATAGCTATTTTGTAGATTCCACTGGATTTTTTAAATAGATGATCATACCATCTGCATATATATGTATGAGGGATATAGTTTTCTTGAATGTCTGTGTCTTGCTTTTACTTTGAGAGTATTGTTGGCTCTACAGAAGTTTTTTGGTCCCTACTATTCATTTTTCTGGAAAAGTTATGTAAAATTGGTATTATTTCCTTCTTTATTATTTGGAAGAATTCCCAAACCATCTGGGCCAGGGTTCTTGTTTGTTTATTTTATCTGTGGAATGGATTTTAACTAAAAATACAATTTGTTTAACAATTATAGGGCCATTGAAATTATTTTTTCTTTTGAATGAGCTCTAGTATCCATGTATGTCAAGAAATTTGTCTACTTCATTTAAGTTGTCAAATGTATTGGCAGTTATTCATAATAATTCTTATTCTTATAATCTTTTAATATCTGGAGAGTCTGTATTTTATCACCTCTCTTATTCCTGATATTGGAAACTTCTGCCTTTACTTTTTTCATTTTGTGTATTATTCCATTGATTTTCACTCTGATCGTTAACTTCCTTTCTGCTTACTTTGGGTCTCATTTGTGCTGCTTCTAGTTTCTTAACATATAAACTGAGTTTTTTTTTTTTTTACAGATCCCACAGATCTGTAAACTCTCTTGTTTTCACAGTATATTTAGGGGTTGTTTGTTTTTTTTTTTTTTTTTACTAACATCAAACTTTTTCTTATATTCTAATTTCCTTACTCTAGGGCCTAGCATGTAATCTATTTTGGTAAATGTTTCTGGTGCACTTGTAAAGAATGTGGGTTGTTCTGTCATCTGTGGAATCTTCTCTAAATGTCATTTAGATCAAGTTGATTGATAGAATCTTTCCACTCTTCTCCATTTTTTTTGTTTTTGTTTCTATGTGCTCAATTATTGACTGATGAGTGTTAATCTCCAACATGAACCATAAATTTGTCTATTTCTTCTTAAAGATCTGTAAGTTTTGCTTCCTGTATTTTGAATTCTGTTATTAGGTACATAAGTATTTAGAACCGTTTTATCCTGTGTTCAATTGATCCTTTTATCTTTAGGAAATGACCCTTGTTCTTCTAGGTGATATTCTTTGCTCAATAATTTACTTTGTCTAATATGTACAATGCCACTCTAGATTTCTTGACATTTGTGGTACCTAAGTCAATCCTTTTTTCCTCATATTTATAACCTCATTTTTCTTTATGTTTAACATGGGCTTCTCTGGGCAGCTTATAGTTATAGTTGGGTGTTGCTTTTATTATCCAATCCAAAAATTTCTGACTTTCGATTGGGGTGTTTAGATCACATATATTTAAAAAATTATTGATATTCTAGGGTTTAAATCTATCATAATGCTATTTTCTATTTGTCCTTTTGGCACTTTTCAGCTGTTTCTGTATCTCTAAAAGGTGTATTTTGTGTATCTTATCTATTTTATTGGCTATTAGATACACACACATATTTTAGTGGGTGCTGTAGGGTATATAGTAATATATGTCCTCAACTTCTCATGGCCTACTTCCAATTGATATAATGCCTCTTTGTATAGCATAAGGACCTAATAACCACCTTGCTAAGTACAAACATGGAAAATATGAAAAAAAAATTTCCAATGAACTTTTCTCAGTAACATATATAAATCTTTTTGCTTGAATGGCATTGATTATAAGTATAATCTTGAATTAACATTTCTTGTCTTCTTTGCCTTATAGAAATTGTAGATAAATTGTATGAAAATTATATGTAAGTTATAAAAAACAAAAGTCATAAGATATTATTAAAATGGTGACAATTTTCTTTAATTTGTGCTGTTTTGATAAGGTTCAAAATTTTTTTTTAATATTTATTTTTGACAGAGAGAGAGCACACACAGAGCATTAGCAGGGGGAGGGGCAGTGAGAAAGACACACACACAGAATCTGATGTAGGATCCAGGCTCTGAGCTGTCAGCACAGAGCCCAACACAGGGCTGTAAGAACTCATGAACTGTGAGATCATGACCTGAGCCAAAGGTGGACACTTAACCAACTGAGCCACCCAGGCACCCCTGTTTTGCTGATTTTTAAACTAAATATACCTGATGGATTGTTGCCTATCCAATAGCCTATTAGCTGGTGACAGAAATATGTCCAAGTAAAAAAGGAGATTTCACAGATTGCCTCTGAAGACAGAGATAAGCCAAAGAATTCTTCTGAAGTAGTTGTGATAAGACTTCTTCCAAATAAGCTCCTTAAGGGGACATAAGTTCCAGTTAGCACAAGCTCTTTTTATCCTTTAGGCTTCCCCTTTTATCCTGTCTAAAATGCACATAAAGAGCAAAAACTGGACCTTCATCTCGTCACTGTGAAGGAAAAGCCTAGAGACTCACAGAGACCTCAGCCTGACATTGTAAATGGCCAAGTCATCATCAGCCCGGAACATCTGCTTCAGATTCTTGGTAAGCAAGAGAAAAAGACACTTAAGAGGATTATGTGATTCATTTCTGTTTGCTATCCAGGAATTCTAATTCAAGTTTAAATAGTATTTCAAAGTAAGCTTTTATTGGCACATCAGAGAAGATAATTCATGTGTATATCGATTAATAACTTATATACAAAAAGTAAAAAATAACAATCTTCTCCCAGAAATTCTCTTCACTTAAAACCAGTAGGAGGACATGAATATGAAGAATAAAAGAAATACTTTTGAATATTCAAACTTGAGAAAATGAATGGGCGGGAATGACATTAACAGGACATATTTTTTAAGTATTAACAGCATGTCAAAAATGCAAATTATATGTATTGAGTTTTTAAATTCAATGTAAACAATATTTTTGTCTAAGTGATTGCTTTTATGATATTCCGTGGTATAAAAGTTCTGTTTTCATTTTTTTTTTTAATTTTTTTTTTCAACGTTTATTTATTTTTTTGGGACAGAGAGAGACAGAGCATGAACGGGGGAGGGGCAGAGAGAGGGAGACACAGAATCGGAAACAGGCTCCAGGCTCTGAGCCGTCAGCCCAGAGCCCGACGCGGGGCTCGAACTCACGGACCGCGAGATCGTGACCTGGCTGAAGTCGGACGCTTAACCGACTGCGCCACCCAGGCGCCCCTGTTTTCATTTTTAATAGTAATCAATATTTCTTAAAAAATAATGTAGATATGTTGTTGGTTTTTTTCCCATTGAAATACCTATGCAATTTTCCACAAATACTTGGTAATATTATTAGAGATTTTGTAAAAATTAACTATTTGATAACAAGAATATTGAAAAATACTAAAAAGACATTTTTCAAATCTCTCACCTTGGCCACTCAAGATGCATCTCTCTGGATTCTCTCCTTCCTAATGGTACCATTAGCTCTATTAACTGAGCAGTTGCTGTCCTTCCTGAACATACTGCTTTCAACCAGGTTTAGCTGGCTAGCAGCTGTGTAAGAAATGTGAAGACTTACTGGCTAAAGCTCTCAGGATAATTCTCTTAAGACTTCTCAAAGCACAGAATAAAATGAAGAGTTTCCTAACTAGCAGACCCTGCTGCCATTCCAACCCATGTCTTGTAATACTCTGCTCACTCTTTGCGATCCAACATCTCTGTGCTACTTTCACTCTTGGGAGCAACACCACACTTACTGCCTTAAGGCCTTTTACGTGCTGTTGTTGTTGTTGTCTGGGATGTTGTTCTCCACAATTTTTATCTGACCCAGGACTGTTTACCCTCAAACTCTCAATGTCAATGCCCTTTTCTCAGAAGAGGCTTTCTTCTGTGGTTCCTCATTATAAATTTCACCCTCCTTCACCTTTGGCATTCTCATCTACAGCAACTTTTTTTTCTAATTTTCATTTTAGAGAGAGAAAACATGAGTGGGGGAGAGGAGCAGAAGGGGAGAGAGGGAGGGAGGGAGGGAGGGAAAGAGAGAGAGAGAGAGAGAGAGAGAGAGAGAGAGAGAGAGAGAGAATCCCAAGCAGGATCCACACTCAGCACAGAGCCCAATGTGGGGCTTGATCCCATGGTCGTGGGACCATGATCTGGGTCAAGACCAAGAATTGGACACTCAACCCACTGAGCCTCCCAGGCACACCTACAGCAACTTTTAATCTTCTCATTCACACCACTCATTGCAATTTGTGGTTCCATGTATATTCCTAGCCATTGTTTTGCCATATCTATTATTTGTAGGTTTTTTTGTTTTTTGTTTTTGGATAATCTAACAACCTCAAGATGAAAATATTCATAGGTATTACTAACACGATTGTCATTGTTTGCTAAATCAAGTGTTTGGCCTAGTTTAAGAGCACTAATCCAGAACAGTATCTCCTAGCATTTTCAGTCTCCTACATATGGAGGAGTCCAGATAACATAGTAGAGGGATATTGGTTTCCTCCCATAATTTGGTCACATATCAGCAAACTTTCTCCATCCCCAACCAAGAATAAATCCCTCAATTATCAGCTTCATTCCTGTCTAAGCAGTCCAAGTAAAAAATCACCATTATGTAGCTTCTTTCCATTTTGAGCTCCTTGTATCTGAGGAGTTGGGTCACTAGCTCTATTAAACACTTCTATTAATGTGCATTTGTTGTGCCCTTACTTGGTACTGGGCATGAGGTCATGAGACCTTGATATAAAGGGTACATTGCCTTCAAAGAGTTCACAGTCGTAATTGAGCACAGAGAAAAAAAACCCCAAAAAACTCATTAAGTTCAATTATCTATTGTGAGCTCCATGATGGTGTATTATGGGAACTACCCTCTTCTCCAACATCCTTAGTCAACAACATGGTCAGTGGCAGGCTCATGAATCCGCTATGCATTTTATGTCTGTATATCTCATGTCCTCTCTTAGATAACAAGCCAAAACAGAACTGTCCATTCCTTTCTCTCCCGAACTAATGTGTTGCTTTCCTATCTCAGCTGCTCAAGCAAAAAACCTAGGCCTTGTCCTTGGTTCCTTTCTTTCCACCTTCTCTCATATCTAATGCATGAGCTCTGCCTCCAAAAGACATCCCAACTCAATAACCTCTTTTCTTTGCCACTAGTCTAAACCATTTTCTCCTTCTCCAACCTTTGAGCCACCACTGTCTTTCCACAGCCTCTTCAATGGAGTCTTTTAAATACAATCCATAGATCATATTCACCTATTTTAAATCCCATTAAGGCTTTATACTGCAGTTATGACTAACTCTAAGTTCTTACCACGGTCAACATACCCTACAGATTATGTCCCCTTCCTACTTCTCTGATCTCATCTCTGAAGACTCATCCATTCAGTCTTCCTGCCATGTTGTTCCTCCTTCAGTTCACTGAACAGCCATCTTCATACCTGTCTAAGGACACTGGCATTTGTTGTTCTTTCTACCTGGAATGCTCTTTCCCCATATCATGGATGGTTCATTCTCCTCATTCAGAGCTCAGCTCAAGTTCATCAACTGTCAGAGAGACCTTCTTCAGGTACTCTGGGTGAGACAGCATCTTTGTGCCAGTCAATCACTATTGCACTGACCAGTTTTCTCTAATTTATAACACATTTTGCTTCCAAAAACAATTTATTTTTTGTTTTATTTTCAGTTTGTGATAAACATTTTATTTAAAAGTAATTTTAAATGCACATAAAAGTTGCAAAAATAATATGGAGCTTTCCTGGTAATAATACCCTTTCACTAATGTTAACATATTACAAAACCATGATACATTTGTTAAAACTAAGAAATTGATCTTAGGACTCTATTCTTTTTTTTTTTTTTAAGTATATTAATTTATTTATTTTGGCGGGGCAAGGGGAGCGAGAGAGAGAGAGAGAGAGAGAGAGGTAGAGAGAGAGAGAGAGAGAGAGAGAGAGAGAGAGAGAGAGAACCCTAAGTAGGCCCTGTGCTATCAGCACAGAGCCCAATGTGGGACTCAAACTCACAACCGTGTGATCATGACCTGAGCTGAGATCAAGAGTCGGATGCTTAACTGACTGAGCCACCTAGGTGTCCCAGTTAGGACTCTATTCTTATAAACTGAAAAGTCTATTTGGATTTTACCAGTTTCTGCTAACATTTTTCTGTTCCAGTATTCAATCCAGGATATCATCACATTGCATTATTCATCATGTTTCCCTAATCTTTTCCAATCTGTGACAGTTTTTTCACTCTCTCATGACTCTCCATGATTCTGACACTTTTGAAGAGTATTTTTCACAGGTGTTTTCTATAATATTTCTCACTTTGGATTTGTATGAATTTTCTCATGATTATACTGGGGTTATGGCTTTTAGGGAAGAATACCACAAAGGAGAAGTACATCTTATTGCATGTTATCAGCAGGTAACTGATATCAACATACATTATCACTCATGATATTAACCTTGATCACTTGGTTAATACAGTGTCTACTATGTTTCTCCCTTATAAAATCACTATATTTTCCTTTCTATACACTATTATTTGGGAACAAGTCACTAAATACTGCTCACAATCAAAATGAAAGGAATTAGGCCCCATATTCTATGTGGGATACTAACTACAAATATTTGCAATTCTTCTTTAAGGAAGGTTTGTCTCCTTTCTTCCATCAATTTATTTCTCTAATCATGTCTTGATGTAGTAGGGACTCGTGGATATTTATTTATTCTTTGAGTCATATCCAGTTTATTTTTCTATGTCTGAGGCACTCCACTAGAATGTGAGTTCCATGAGGGAAGATATCTCATTTGTCTTGTTCATTACCATAACCCTAAGGCCTAAAATAATTTCTGGCAAAGGATAAACATTCAATCATATTAATGAATGAAAGATGAAATAACTTAAAACACATTTGCATGATATCTTTTTGTGTGGAATAAGCTTAGGAATTCCCTGAGCTTGCACGCATGGGTTAACAAGGCATAAAGTAATAGGAAGCCACAGAATGAAAGCATCAAAGATTAGGTAAACAGGGAAAGGCCCCCAGTATATGACAAAGGTATAGGAATAGGAAATTTCAGGATGAAAACATCCAAGATGAGGTAAACAAGATTAGGTATTCAGGGTGGAAGCCCCCAACATAGTACAATAGCAGAAAGCTGCTTTCACAGGAAGGAAGGACCAAAATAGGTAAACAGGTAAAGAGGGCTATGGATGGCAGCAGGGCAAAGTTGCCCAGAGTGGAGCTAATTAGCAAAAGAAAGGTGCCTTGTTGACCCTGATGGTAGCACGCTCTTTCTGTCTTATTCCCTAGGCTAGCTAAGATAAACAGACTCATGCCTGCCGTAAACAACCATCTGCCTGGCACCAGGACTTTGTTTTGTATTGACCCAAACCCCTAACGCCACATATATTCAAAAGCCCCTTTCCCTCACACCCATGAGTTAATGTTCATGGTTTCATGGTCCCTTTGTGCATGTCCATCAAGCTTGTAAGCCTTCTGATCCTAATAAAAATGAGCAAGGACCCTTACTCGTGTCTCGTCTCTTCCTCGACATTAGCCTCTCTCGCATTTCAATCCTGCGTCTGCTCTCTTGCTGGACAAGAGAGAACTCTAGACCCAGAATCTACGACATCTTTCACTCACCATCCTCATCCTTTAATTAAAAAGGGTGAAAGGGCATGAGGAAACCAAAGAAGTTTTAACAAACTCAATCGTTATGTTCAATGGGAGGAATGGCAAGAAATCTGCTTTGATACTTTCACATCAGCAAATATTTCTGATATTGGCTCACTTAAGATCTTGGTAAAAAATCCTAAACAGATTTGGCCAATTTAAACCGAAATTTAGCTTCACTCTAGCAATAGTGGCAGACCAAGACTCAGTGAGATTTGTATTATCTCAACACAACCTATCCAGAGAATGGCCCAAACAGAGCAACACACAGTTCTGTGACTAGTAGTTCATGGATATTACTCATGTTTTCTTACCTTCTGCACAATATCCCATACATCCTTGAGTGGGCTGTAGTAAGTACACAAAAAATTTTCCACAGTTTCTTACAGACACTGGGATTTGAAAAGACAGCAGTCTTTTGTAGCGTTAAACAAAAAATGCCATGTGGCACAAGCTGTCAGTTGCTTGATCTCTCCAGGTGAAGGCAGTGTCTCTGAATCTCTCAGGGATAGCCAGATGGGGGCCTGTGTTCCACAGTGATTCATCTTTTGCAATAGAGAAAACAAAAGTTGAAAATCCAAGTTATTTTCACATGTGATAGATAAATCAACTTTGCATTTTTTTCTGAACCACCTTTAAATATTAAGTTATCATTTAAAAAAATCTAATAACTTATACCTGTACTATAAAAGTATCTTTATGGAATATTAAATTTAAGGTAGATTGCTCATAATTAATATAACCTTACTCAATTTAAATTTATTCTGTTACTTTTGTATTATGAACAAGAGAAATTCAGTATCAGATAACTTACTATCATAGCAATATTTTAAGGTAAGATAGGTGAATCTGAAGTTATCTTAATACAGAGCAAAAAGATAAACTCACCTTGGAGATTTCTTCTGAAATTACTAAATATAGTATATGTAAGAAGTTAATGCATGGTTCAAGAGGTATCAAAAATCAGGGGAGAAGGAAAGGACTGTTCACAATTTGGTGATGAAACAACTGGTTGGCGATTTGGGGAAAGAAAGGAAGTTAAAGCCTCACTTGAAGCCAATTAGCAAAATCGCTTCCAGATGGAAAATGGAATTAAACAGAAAACTAATCCAGGAAAAATAAGAAGAAACTATATTGACTTGGGAAGGCACTTGCTAAATGCATGACCTTGGGACAGGAACTCAACATCCATCTTTTCCTTTTGTTCTAGGTGGATTGCAGAATGTACCACACTGTACTATGGTGAGCTATAAACATAATTATGCACACAACATAATTTCTACATAGCAATGACTCAGTAATTATTAGCCAGATTATAGCACTCAGTATATTATTATCCCCATGCTTAATAGCAAAGGAAATCATAAAGGAAAAGACTAAAAATTGTGTTTAAATAATAATTTTAAAAATATAAGACAAATAAGAATTTAATAGGAAATTATTTAATAGGATTATATTATCACATTATTATATTATTTAATAATGATATATTATTACCCACTTAAAAACTAAGATCACAAGGGCACCTGGGTGGCTCAGTAGGTCAAGCATTTGATTCTTGGTTTTGGCTCAGTTCATGATCTTGCAGTTCATGAAACTGAGCCCCGTGTCAGGCTTTGCACTGACAGCACTGAGCCTGCTTGGGATTCTCTCCCTCTCTCTCTCCCCCTCCTCTGTGGTCTCTTCTCTCCTTTCTCTCAAAACAAAAAAATATTATTAGAAAGGGTACTTTTATCTACTGCTACTGAAATGAAATATTAGCATTGTATTTTCTAAAAACAATTATATGTATCAAAAAGATACTAACCTCCACTAATTTTACTTATAAAATAATCTTACTAAATACACTAGTGATAGAATATTATGTTCAAAATTAATTTTAAAGAATATTCAACAGCATAGGAAAATGTTAATGCTTTAATGGTACTTGAAAAAAGCATGTTATGCAATTTAACATGTAGCATGAACCTTAAAGAACAATATGAAAAGAGGGAATGACAGAAAAATGTGAATGGAGGTATGACTGTGGGGTGGATGATGAATGAATGAATGTTATTCTATTAAATGTCTCTTATTTTCTAAGTTTTCTGTAGTGCACATAAATTACTTTAAACATTATAATAGACATTTATTTACACAGACATGTATCCTGTAGAGTTAAAAAAAAAAAAGATCACTTCTCCAGTTCGATGCTGCAAAGCCTTGGTTCAAGTAGGAGATGAAAGAGTGGGGGCAGAGAACACTTCCTCATGGGGGCACAGACCCAGCGGAATCATCTCACCTTTACATTTGTGTCAGGTTCTACATTCAATTATAGTTAGTTCAGCCAAAGAAAAAGAACGCAAATATTTAAGGATGTAGTGAATTTCCTGTAATTTCTTCAAATTTTACTTTTAAATTCTGATTTTTTTGTTTATCACAACAAAATGCCACAATAGTGACAAGCAAATAAACAAAAAGGAAAAAATAAGATAGCCACAATGTCACCACTTAAAATTAAATATTGTTAAAATTTGGATATTTTTACTGAGTTTTTTTACATTGTTGTTTAAAAGGGAAAATAATTCCTGCTTCTGCATAATTCACAAAAGGTGAGTAACAATAAGGGGAATGAACCTTCTATTTAAGACTGACAAGAAATGAAGTACTTGGAATATACATTATTTTACTGTTAGCAGGTTACTTGTGTGTGGTTCAGGACATGAGCTCCGGGGACTGGTGGTCTGTGATCAAAACTTGGGTGTTTGGGTAGCTGGGTAACTCTAGTAGGAGTGTTTCGCCTAAGAATCTATGTTTCCTGTGCTATATGATGGAAATAATGATGACAGGTTACATTGTAGAGCCATTGTAAAAACTACATAAGATATTGTAGGTAAAAACCCTTGGTGGACTGCATGAGCATAACATTAACCATTGCTATTACTATTACCATGAGAACAGGGAACATGGAAATACCTCTTTGGATTAACTCAATCTTGATACACAAGCAAAATAATATTTTAGAGTGAGAAATAAACTGGTTGTAACAAGATTCGACCCTCATGAAAACATACATAAGGAAAAGCACATGTAGTTCTTAGTGAGTTGAAATACCTCAACACATTTGGTTGGCATCTCAGCAGGTCTGTCAAAGATGAGAAACCGATACCATCCGGGAGACAGGGAACGGTCACACACCAGGTTTTGAAAGGGAGAATGCTGGAGTTGCAACGAGTCAAAATGCACACTTCGGTAAGGGCTCTGAAGAATCTGGTGTCCCCCAGGAGAGCACTCCTGAGCTAGGCGGGAAAGACAGTATCTTAAGTACGCGTTTCCTTCATTAACATGGGTTAGTCCTCAATTAAAATTGATTCTTTCCCCAAATTAAACAAATAATCCACAACTGCACATAAGGACCATCAGAAATGTCAGGGTCTCATAGTAAGTCAAAGATGTATTCCACTTTTCATAAAGGCAATAATCCAGTCAGCAAAGTGTAGGATGTGCTTTTGAGGTACTTGAGCTTCAAGAATTTTATTTTCATTTAATTTGGACAGTCAATATTGTTATCACTGTTGACATAGGTTTTTGTTGTTGGTGTTGTTTTTTTTTTTTTTTTCATTCTTTCCGTCTGAAGTTACAGCCCCTATAAGCCTCCTCTTGAGGATGGCCTTCCAGGTTTGAATGCCATTACTGACCCTCCATAACCTGCTTTCCTTCCCAGTAACTATAGGTCCCCCAATATCCATCTCTACCAAGTCCTGAAAGGCAACAAAGAAAATTAAGCTTTTAATGCTAATCTAATTTTTGCAAAATGCTCTCCTACTGAAGCTTCCTGCATTCTTCAGTACAGGAAAGAATATAAAGTTGTCAAGATTTTTTCTTTCTTTTTTCTTTCTTTCTTTTTTTTTTTTTTTAAGATAAGTATTGGAATACCTTTTTACTACCAAACACAGGAAAAGGAATGGGGTTCAGGGGTACAGTTTTGAAGGAGAAAAGAAGAGTTCCGTAGTTTTTTGGGGAAGTTGTCTTAGCGGCACTTGGCCTGGGAGATACTTCAGTGAAACCCACAGAGGCAGAACATCAGGCTCTCCCATCAAGAAGAGAGAAGCAGGGGCGCCTGGGTGGCTCAGTCGGTTAAGCGGCCGACTTCGGCTCAGGTCGTGATCTCGCAGTCCGTGAGTTTGAGCCCTGTGTTGGGCTCTGTGCTGACTGCTCAGAGCCTGGAGCCTGTTTCAGATTCTGTGTCTCCCTCTCTCTGACCCTCCCCCGTTCATGCTCTGTCTCTCTCTGTCTCAAAAATAAATAAAAGTTAAATTTTTTTTTAAAAAAAAAAGAGAGAAGCAGATGTCAGAAGAAGAGACGTCCTAGAAATATGACTCTTGTTTGAGCTTCCTGTACTCTCGCATGATAGGGAGCAGAGAACTGCCCTTATTTGGGTACCAGAGTTTCTTGTTGACACAGTAGGTAGAAAATCTCCAAATATTAGCTATTACATACACTGAAGGAAAGCACTATAAGATAATATCCATGAAATTGAAACGGGAAAGAAAAATCCAATCATTACTAAGGTACCTCACTATGGGACAAATTTATCTAACTGAACAAAACTCTCAAACATATATACATAATTTTAGGTTACAGAGGTGTTTTTCAATCAAAATCAATTTCTGAACTTAAGGGCATAAACTAGAAATACTAATTTGCAAGTAGATATCATAAATGTAGCTTATACAATTTTTTATTATGATTGTTTGCTGTTCATTTTGTTGTTTGTAGATATTACAATTAAATTGCACAAAATGTAGTGTTCTTAAAGAATTTTTAGAGTAAAAAAGTTTAGGAATAAGCACAAAAGTTTCCTCTTCCTTTTATCTCTTGCTATACCAGTTTTAAATTTCCCAAGAAAAATGTAATCCAAAAGCTCTATTGACTTTAATGATCTCAATCTGTCAACACTGGATAAATATTTCATAAAATGTGTATGGATGGAACTCAGGGGATGTGCTATCATTTCATCTAATTTTGAAATAACTCTAAGGTCCTATCAATACCAGAACACTGTACCTGGTTAGAAACTAAGGAAATATTTAAAAAGAGATTCCTAGTGAGGTTTGCATGAATTATTGAGATGTTTTCTCTGTTCTCTTTCCTGCAGTAGAATTTTGTGTTCGGAAAAAAGTCACTAAGTCCATCTCTATTCTGTGTGGTATTTCTTCTTCCTAAGTGCTTCTGTAGCTCTCACATTTTCTCTAATTTTACACTCTCAATAACTGTTTTCTAGTCCAAAGCTGAAGATGTAATAAATATAGTAGCAATCACAGTGTAACATCAGCAATACCAAAGAACTATATATCTACACAGAATTGTTAGACCTGCATTTATTTTTATTTAATATTTATTTTAGAGGAAAATTCTTAAATCATATAAATAATAACAGCCCATATTTTTATATTGATCATTTCAGTTTTTTCTAAAAAATCTACTTGTCTTTTTAAAAATGTTCAAGGTCTCTGTAGAAAATTTTTAAATCTTATTAGTAATGAACAAGCCACACTCTTAAAAATCTCATGACAGCCTTAACTTTAGAATGCAGTACACAATTAACAAAGTGAGAATTATAAGGATAGTTTTGGTTTCCATTTGGAAATGTGGGGACTCAGCTCCTCAAATACTAATAGTTCTACAAGCCCATCTCACTTATTCATGACGTGAATGGTGTGCTAAGCTTTCTAGCAAACTTCCAACATAACTTTTCCCTCATAAAAAAGTACATATAAAATATTCACTTAAATTTACATATCCATTTATTTGAATCCCAATAGATTTAAATAAGTGAGACAGCATATATAGGATTTAATAGGATATAATACCTGGATTTCAAATACTGTAGGAGAATGTGTCAAGTTATAAAGGATACATAATGATACAGTATAAAAAAACTCTTCTAGTTTTATTTGTACATAAAAGGTAACCTGTACTAGATTGTTTTCTAGTTTAACACAATGGCCAGGATTCTTTAAGATTCATAATTAGTAGACAAAAAATTTGTTAAGAAACTAGATAAATCACTGTATTTTTAAGAGATGAATAGGCTTAATGCCTGAAACAGGGACTTCATAATATTTGAGTTTATAATTAAAAAACCTTTGGTATATTGCCCTATGGGAATTTCAAATATTTGTAAATTTTTGAAAATCTGCTAGCTTCCCTAAAGCTTCTGATATTCAAAATAGAACTGTGAGTTCTGCAACAACACAAAAGGCTGAAAAACAAGGTCAGAGAGTGTCTAGTTTGCTAAATCTCTTTACCTTGCCCTGCTTTGTATGTCAACAGGCAAACTGAATGCTTCTTGTAAAGAATAAAAATAGATTGAAAGTAAAAGTATGGGCAATATCATGCAAACAGCAACCACAAGAAAACTAGATTGTCTGTATTAATATCAGAAAAAAATCTTTAAAAATAGTACCAGAAATAAGGAGGGGAATTTTGTAATGATGAAAGGTTCAATCCATGTGGAAGATATTCAATTACTAATACACACACACACACACACACACACACACACCTAATAAGAGAGCATGAAAATATATCAAGTTAAACCTGACAGAAATGGGAAAAAGTACATACTTCAACAGTAGTAGTTGGGGACTTCAATATTCCACTTTCAATATAAATACAAAACTGGGCAGAAGATAACAAAGAAATAGAGCTACAGCAGTACTATAAACCAACTTGACCTAAAAGACATCTATAGGACATACCTGTCAAAACCAGCAAATACAAGTTCTTCTGAAGTGCATATGGAACATTGTCCTGGATGGACAATAAACTACACCACAAGATAAACCTCAATAAATTAAAAAAAAAAAAAAACAAACACAAGTCATGCAAAATATGTTCTCTGACCATAATGGAATGAAATTGTGAAACAGCAAAAATAAATGTAATTAGCTTACAATACGTGTAAATTAAACAACCCAGATAAGTGATGACTCAAAAAGAAATTAAGAAGGAAATGACAAAATACACTGAAAAGATTAAAACAGATACAGTATATTTATGAGATGCTGTCAAAGTAGTACTTAGAGGGAAATTTATAGACATATATCCTTACATTAGATAAGAATAACATCTCAATGTAATAAACTAACCATGTACCTTAAGACACTGGAAAAAGAAGAGCATACTACATCTAAAGGAAGCAGAATGAAGGAAATTTTAAAGATTAGAGAGGAAATTAATGAAATTGAGAATAGAAAATCAATGGAGAAAGTCAATGATATCAAAAGCTGGTTCTCTGAAAAAAATCAACACAACTGGCATATCTCTAACTAGACTGAGAACAAAAAGACTCAGTTACCAGAATCTGAAATGAAATAAGAGACAGCACTACAGATCTTATTAAGGAATATTATTACAGACAGGTATATGTCAATAAATTAGGTAACTTAGATGAGATTGGAAAGTTCCTAAAAAGACACAAACACCAAAACTTACTCAAGAGAAATAAGCAATCCAAATAGATTTGTATCATGTAAAATACTGAGTAAAAAAAAAAAAATACAACACAACACACACAATAAAGACCAGATTCAGATGGTATCAATGCTGCATTCTACCAAACATTTAAGGAATAAACCATTTCTTCAGAAACACTTCTAAATAATATATAAGGATGGAATACTAGGGGCACCTGGGTGGCTCAGTCAGTTGAGCATCCAAGTCTTGATTTCGGCTCAAGTCATGATCACAGGGTCGTGGGACCGAGCCCTGAATCCTGTTCCATGCTGAGTGTGGAGCCTGCTTAGGATTCTCTCTCTCTCTCTCTCTCTCTCTCTCTCTCTCTTTCCTCTCACCCTCTGCCTCTCTCCCCTGCTTGCACTCTCTCTATCTTATATATATAAATAAAGTTTAAAAAATTAAAAAAAATTAAAAGGATGGAACACTTCCAGACTCATTCTAGAGCCCAGTATTACTGACACCAAAACCAGAAAAAAGGTATCACAAGAAAAGAAGACTACAAACCTATGTATCTTTTGAATATGGAAGCAAATGTCCCCAGCAAAATATTGGCAACATGAATCTAGAAATTAGACAAAGAATTATAAACCATGACCAAGTGGAATTTCAACCAGGTGTGCAAGGTTGATTTAACATCCAAAAACTAATCAACATAATATTCCATATTGATATAATAAAAAATAAAAATCCATAAGTGATTTTCAATATCCAGAAAAACTCATTTGAGATAAATCTAACACTCTTTATGTGTGTGTGTGTGTGTGTATACACACATACATAAAAAGACTAGGAGTAGAATGTAACTTCTTCACCTGATAAAGAGAATCTACAAAAAACCCTACAGGTTCATACTTGAAGAAATACTGGATGCTTTCTCATAAGATCAGGAATGCCTGCTCTCATGCTTCTATTCAACATGGTATTTCAGGTTCTAACTCTGACAACTAGGAAAGATAATAAACAAAAGGTATCCAGATTGAAAAAGAAGAAGTAAAACTATCTCTATTCACATATGACATGATTTTTTATGTAAAAATTCCTAACAAACCCACACATACAAAAATTATAATGAACACATTTAGAAAGATTTCAGGATACAAAATCAAGATACAAAATTTAATTATACTCCTACACATGTGCAAAGAATAGACTGAAAATGCAATTTAAAAAATGATTTGAGGGTGCCTGGGTGGCTCAGTCAGTTAAGCATCTGACTCCTGATTTTGGCTCAGGTCATGATCTCACAGTTTGCGAGATTGAGCCCTACATTGAGCCCCACTTTGGGCTCTGTGCTGACAGTGTGAAGCCTGCTTGGGATTCTCTCTCCCTCTCTATCTGTCCCTTCCCCTCTCACGTGCATGCATGTTCTCATTCTCTCAAAATAAATAAACTTTAAAATAATGATTTCACTTACATAGCTTCAAAAGAACAAATTACTTAGGGATAAATTTAATAAAACAGTGTAAATTTAAGTATCACAAAACATTGTTGAAATAAATTAGAAATCTATGTAAATGGAAATACATCCACATTCCTAGATCATAAGATTTAATGTTAAGATTGCAATCTGCCCCAAATTAATAAGAAGGTTCATCCTATCAGAATCCCTATCAGAATACCATGTGACTCCTTTGTAGAAATTGGCAAACTAATACGAAATTTATTTGGAATTCCAAGGGACCCAGAATAGCTAAACCATTTCTTAAAAAAGAAAGACAAAATAGGATGAATTATATTTTCCTATTTTATAATTTACTACAAAACATCAGCAATCAAAACAGCATCATGGTGAATAAGGATGAGTATAGATCAGGCGCCTGGGTGGCCCAGTCCATTGAGCATCTGACCTCAGCTCAGGTCATGACCTCACGTTCTGTGGGTTCAAGCCCCGTGTCAGGCTCTATGCTGACAGCTCAGAACCTGGAGCCTGCACCAGATTCTGTGTCTCCCTCTCTCTCTGCTCCTCCCCTGCTCATGCTCTGACTCTCTCTCTCTCAAAAATAAACAAACATTAAAAAAAAAAAGGATAAGCACAGATCAGTGAATAATATGGAGAGTCCAGAAATAAACCCATGTATGTATCTATGGTTTTCAACTGATTTTCAGCCTAGGTGCTAAGGTCATTTCATGGGAAAGAACAGTCTTTTTCAATGGTGCTGGGAAAATTGGATATTCACATGTAAAATAATAAACTCGGACCCTTATGTTGTGCCATGTATAAAAATTAACTCAAAATGTATAATCAAAGACCAAAATACAAGATATATACCTATAAAACTCTTAGAAAAAACATTGGGGTAAATCTCCATGACTTTAGATTTGGCAATAGATTCCAAGAAATAACAACAAAAAACAAGCAACAGAAGAAACGATAGATAAATTGGATTTCATTAAAATTAAAAACTCCCATACTTCAAAAGACATTATCAAGAACGTGAAAAGACAAGTCAGAGAATGGGGAAAAAATTGCAAATCACATATCTAGTAAGATAATTGTATTTATAATACATAAATAACTCATCACTCACCAGCAAAGCATCTGAGTAGTATTTCTTCAAAGAAGATATACTGGTACCAATAAACACATGAAAAAATGCTTGCCATCATTAGCCACCAGGAAAACACAAATCAAACCACAAAAAATGTCACTTCATACGAAATAAGATGGCTAAAATAAAAATCTCAATGTCGACTGGGATGTGGATGCATTAGAACCTCACACATATGAGACTACAAAACATGCAGCCACTTTGGAACCAGCTGTTCCTCAACAGGTTAAGCAGAATTACTCCATGATCCAGTAATTCCAGTAATAAATATGCTTCTAGATATATCCATGCCTAAGAGAAATGAAAACAGGTGTTCACCCAAAAGCTTGTACCAGGATGTTCACAGTAGCATTACATATAATGGCCCAAAGGTGGGGGTGCCCAGGTGGCTCAGTCAGTTAAGCCACCGACCCTCGATTTTGGCTCAGGTCACGATCTCACAGTTCGAGAGTTTGAGTCCCCCTAGTCAGGCTCTATGCTGATGATGCAGAGCCTGCTTGGGATTCTCTCTCTCCCTCTCTCTGTCTCTCTCTGCTCCCCCCCCCCACAAAATAAATAAATAGAAACTTAAAAACGTGGCCCAAAGGTGTAAACCCCAAATGTTCATCAACTGATGAATGTACAATGTAAATACTTAGAGTGGAAAATTACTCCACCATAAAAAGAGATGAAGTACTAAATACAGTACAATATGAATGAACCTTGAAAACATAAAGCTAGGTGAAAAAAGTCAGTCACAAAAGGCAGGCTGCTGTATGATTCCACTTATTAAAATGTCCAGAATAGGCAGATGCATAGAACAGAAAGTAGATCAGAGATTGCCTATGGTTGCAAAGGTGAGACGGTAATGGAGGGAAGAGGGGACAGAAAGCTGGAGTACAGTATTTCTTTTTCAGATGATAAAAATGTCCTATAACTGACGGCAGTGGTTGCACATATCTGTGACTATACTAAAAAACAGACCACTGCATACTGCAGTAACTGCTGCACACTGTAAATGAGTGACTTATATGGTACAATAAACTGTATTTCAATAAAGCTGTTTGAAAAAAATATTTTCTATCCTCTCTCCTTCCATCTTTATTAGATATAAAAAACTTATCAACTTTACCAACATATGAACTTAGAACTTGGTAAGGGTTAATATTTGCCCTCAGTAGGGAAATTATAAAGCTATATAAAGGCAACAAGGGGTTTTGTGCTGTATGGCAAACATTGAAGCAGATACTCTCTATAAATATTAGTCATTTTTCTGGAAATATTTTATCTAACTATAATAAATGCATATTTAATGCTTTTTATGTTTAACAGTTCTTCATGAAAATCTAGTGAATCTGAAAGCAAACGAAAGAAGGTGCAGACTAATGATACCTTGTTGAAGTATCATTTCGGGAAATAATATATTGGGTTTTAATATTCTTTTTAAAATTTTACATGGGAAAGTGCTTTCTCTCCCCCCTCCTCTTTTTACAAAGCAAATTCACCTTAGTAACATACATTGAGATCAACAAGATGATAAGACTAAATTATACCCTAAGCAATTATAAACGTATTTTTTTTCAAGGGGCAGATATACACAGATCAGATTTATTTCTGAAAACATACAAGGAAATTTACAATATAATAAGTCACTTTCATTTAATATTCCCAACTATCCGCCCACAAAAAGCAATCAGGAAGAGCTAACTAATGTTTTAACTTCCCTGTATTCTAAACTGTCCTCTTTTTAATGGATTAAAGATGCAGGAGTGGTGCTATTTTCTTCGTAGAGATCTCTTCTACAGCAGCAGGAGGGATTCTAACAGATATACTAAAATATCATACACAGAACTTAACGTATTGATTTATTGTAGAGATAAAATGTTCATCAATTACTTATTTCCAGCGGTGGGGTGGGAGTGCAGATGTCCAGCAGTTTGGAACTTACTCTTTGCGGGTAATTCGGCTTCACTTGCCACTAGGATGCTGGCAAATCCAGCAAAAGTTTCTTACAGTAGAGTCCTTAAAGAGCAGGATATCAGCAGGAAACAGAACCGAGGAACACTAACAGGACTGAGGGTCTTAGAGCGGGAGAAGAGGAGGCGACAAACTCCTGAGCACGAAGAAATCACGCAGAGCCGAAGGGCTGCAAACTGACCAAAGAGGGCAGAAGGGCAGGGCAGAGGTCGGTGAGGGTCAAGTATCAGATGCGGCCATAGGATGCACAAGGACGCTCCAGTGTCATCCGGGAAGTCAGCCCCTTTCTCCCTAAGGTCCGAGTGGCGCCCCAGCGCTCCCTTCCGCCTGAACCCTACCTTGCCAACCTTGTCCCGGGGCCAGGAGCATAAGCGCCAGCGCCAGAGCCCAGACTCGGCCAAGCATCGCTGCCGCCGCACTTGAGGTCCCAGGCTTCGCAGGGCCCGGGCCGTGGGTGTAAGCAGGCTGCGGACACCTCAGCCCTCCTATCACAGGACTTTCTCAATCCGTTCCTGCTCAGTCTTCAGGGACGCTGCATGTCCCCGCTCGGGGGAATCAGCTGTCCTTTCCTGGGACACAAGCGAGAGTCTTCCGCGCAGCCCCTCGGCGGCGACTCTCCTCCCACAGAAGCCCCGCCCGTCCATCGGAAAGCCACGCCCACCTTTTCCCGGGGAGACCAGGTCCTGCAGGGTCCAGGCTGTAGCACACCCACCACCTTGGATCTCAAAGGCAGTCGTACATCCAGGGCAAGCTCACGGGATATAGCTTGGCACCTCGAGTCTCACTGTCTTAACAACGCTTTAAGAAAAACTGATAATCCTAGAAATTGTTCAGATGGATCTCCAATAAAAGCAGCTTTGTGAGGTTCTGTTGGAAGGGGCAGTGCCCGTGGTTATCCCTGTAGATGGATTCTTAACTTCGCAATTGCGGGTGCTGGTTTGCCCCCCAGAGGAGCATATGCTTCTCAGAAATTGCTCCTGTCACCTCAGGCCTCATTGATGAAGGATGGGAGGAGGGAGTGGAGATTAATGGCGCAACACTGGTAGCTCTCTTCCTCTGCTTTTAAGACAGTTTTGAGAAGTGGGAGGGAGGACATGGAGACTTTCAAACATGTGGAGTTAGCCATTGTAATTGCTGGTGATCCCCAAATTTTTTTCAGGTGCTCAGTGGTGACCCAGTGACTCAGGATATGGTCAACATATGGTCCCATGATTCCCAAGGTTGCCTTGTGGATGGTGTCCAATGTGAAGTTATCTTCACATGCCTGGTTGGTTCTGCAGAGGGAGCAGGCCCCCACCTTTAAAAAAAGGAACAACTGATATTTTTAGGTAGGCTCCACACGCAGTACTCACAATGCTGAGCTCAAGACCCCAGCTGAGATCAACTGGACACTTAAATGACTGAGACACTCAGGCACCCTGATTCTGCATCCTTCTATGTCATTAAATGAAACCTCACTTTCCTAGGTTTTCTTTGGAAGTCTCCATTCTCTCAAGAACCTTATCTATCACCTGGCACTTTGTCTTCAGAGCTGGTATTTGAGAGGAAAGAAGACACTGGACAACAGAAGGTAGTTCCAAGGTCCTGATGGGCTCCAGGATTCAGGCCACAGTTCCACCTATAGATCTGGAGGACTGAGGCTTGGATGAGGCATGGTGGTAAAGGCTGAAGATGTCCAAATGCATAAGAAGTTATTTTAAAAATAGTTTATATTTTTTATTTGAAAGAGAAATTACAATTAAAAATTTTTAACTTTGTTTCCAAAACTGTAAGTATTAACCCATTTTGGGAAAAAAAACATCTTTGTTGTGCAACGTGTAGCCCCCTTTTACATGCAATGAAGGCATCCAATGTAAAACAAAAATGAAATACAACTTTTTGGTGGGGTTGGACAGATGATTTTCATCTTTGGGCCTAATTATGGAAGAATAATTTAAGGTGAGAATGAAAACCCTGAGATATTTTTAACGTATGTCTTTTTGCTTCAGCTTATAAAGCCCTAATAAAACTGAAACAGAAAAGTAAACATCAACTGTCTCAGACTATTTGTGAAATAACCAGGAATAAAGTAAAGGCTATAACCAAGATTTAATTACAATAGGCTTTTTATAATTTATTTTTGTCAAGCAATATGTGTAGAAATACAATCAACTTTTATACTTTATTGGAGGACATTACTTACCTAATTTCCAACAAATCCTGATTATACAATTTAAAGTACAGTGGGTCCTATTTTTCCCTTCAGGTTTTGACTTATGAATACTATTTGATGAGTTTACAATAGACTTGTTAACAAAGAACCAATTTTCCTTGATGTCTGTGAGTTAAAATGGGAAGAAAAGTGCTCTTAAATTGTTTTTCAAATCTCAATGGGACATTTACTTGAACTGGTGTGGTTCTGGAAAAATATACCAAATAAAAATTAGTTACAAGATTGTGGAAAAAACTAAAAAGTAATAAAAATAATGTTTTCATATGTATCTGGTGAAGTACATCAAAATTGGTGTAAGATTCAAATATTTTTAACTTTTCTTTATTTTTGAAAAGGAGAAAAAAAACAATGGATATATGGTACCCTTACTGTAAATATCGATGGCGCTAGTAAAATGCAATAGATATCACCAAGAGACAGAAATAATACAGAATGTCTGAGGAAAGATGAAACGAAGCCAAGGGTTAATAAGTACAATATAACCTGAATGAAGAAAAAAGCCCACCAACAGAAACTTTCAAATGATGATTTTTTTTTAAAGAAAATAACTCTGCTCTTGTCAGGTTCTTTTGCAAAATGATGATGGGCTTGTCTGGGTAAAACCCCCCAAATTGAGGGAGCAGAAAGACACAGCTATTAAGTGCACAAACCTTAGGGTCAGGACACCTGGATTGTAATCCTAGATCTGCTACCTATTTACTGGCTGTGTAACTTGGACATCACACTTAACCTCTTTTAACCTCATTTTTCTGTACAATGGGAATGATGATAATAATACCTAATCCACAGAGTTTAAGAAACTAAAGTGTATATAGTGTGAGGAATGGTCTGGAGGATGAGTCTGAAGAGAAAGCACTTAGGTTCTGGCACAGAGTAACTAAAATGAATGTACATTATAATTTATGGTTAATAAAACAAAGGTGCAATACCACATAATGATTTTTTCTTATATCTTGTTATTATATAAAGGTGCATAGTTTCTCAGTGTTACCTTATACCAGTGTACAGGATAATTTGGAGTAAACTTACTGAAAATACACATTTATAGCTCGTATGAATTCCTTGGCCAGTATGTATTTTACTAAATAAAAGAGTCTGGCTCTTTCCCAGATACATCTACTATCTATCTATCTATCTATCTATCTATCTATCTATCTAGCCAGGGAGAGGGTTAACAGGAAATAGCATCAGGGGGAGATAATGGCATCCCCAAATCAATACTTGAGCTTCATAAATTAGTATCTTGGCTTTGGCTCTCAGTTTATATTCAGGAAGTTATTGCTCCCAAACAGACACACCAAATGGAACAGACATTTTGCTCTCAGCAACAGCAAATCCTTTCTTAATGAGGAATGAACTAGAGACTTGAAACAGTAAAGAAAATTTATTGAGAACATCCATTAACTGTGAATTTTATAATGTTTATTATGGCACGCCTCTAGGGAATAAAGTGGAAAGGCTGGGAGAGGGGAGCTGACTGCCTGGCATAAATGCTGGTTATAAGAATCAATCTTTTCACGTCTATGTTTGAAGCAGCATTACTCATAATAGCTAAAACACGGATGAAATCCAAGTATCCACTGATGGATGACTGGTAAGCAATGTATGGAATATGAATACAATGGAATATTATTCACTTTTAAAAAGGAAAGAAATTCTGATACAATATAAACATGGATGAACTCTGAACTCTGAAGACATTATGCTAAGAGAAATAAACCAGTTGAAAGGATAAATACTGTATGATTCCACATATGTGAAGTACCCAGAGCAGTGAAGTTCATAGAGACAGAAAACAGAATGGTGGTTCCCAAGGGCTGGGGGCGGGGGCGGGGGCAATGGGGAGTTATTATTTAATGATTACAGAGTTTCAATTTGGAAAGATAAACTTCTAGAGATGGATGGTTATACCTGTTGCACAATACTGTGAATGTACTTATGCTACTGAACTGTATATTTAAAAATAGTTAAAATGACAACTTTATGTTATATTATTTTGCCACAATAGGGAAAATTAAATAAAATGAATGAATCTTTCACCCATCAGCCAGAAAGCAAGCCCTTTATGTAAACAGATCTCAACATTACCAGCTCCAAGGACATTTCTTGAAATGTTCCGTAGAGTAGAAATGGCTTAACCTGTGATTAAGTTTACAGAACATAAACTCACAGAGGTTAACAAATTGATTACACGTCAATCAGTCATGCAAAACCACATAAATTGAGACATGGTAGCATAAGATTTACCAGCTAAGCAGTTTTCCTATTTGTTGATCAGAATACAGAATTCAGAGAAATTACTTTTCAAAGATTTCTTTCATTTTTATGAAATGAAAGCAACTTTTATGAATAGCTGTTTTAATAAAGAAATTAACTTGTTTCAACATAATATGTTCCATAATGTGATTTACAAAATGAAATTGGAATACTAAAGTTCCTTTGAAGGGAGTTGGAAAAGGTATATATTATCCCTTTCAATAGCCATTCATATACATAAGTAATAGTTTGGACCAGAAGTATATATATAAATGCCTTTATAACCGAAATGTCTGCCTAGTAAACGTCATGATTAACTTGAATGTTATTTAGATTCTTCTATAAGACTTAAATAAAACGTTGTAGCAGGTGGGCAAGCTATGTGACATTTGTATTTTTGTTTATATGATTTATGATTACCATCCCTTTCTAAATCATGAAGCATTTTGAGCCTCACAATTATAACTTGTAACATGTAATTAAATTCTGTAACTACAGAGGAAACATTTGATAATATTGGAGAAGGAATTTCATTATTTAGGAAATGGATAGTTTGATTTATGAACAAAATCTAATAAATGTCAGTAAATTTAGTTTTTGCCCAACTGTCCCACTGACCCTAATCCAATCTGAAATAAGCCAGGATTTTTAAAATACAAAATGATTTTTTTTACCACAGCTCTACTGAGATGTACTTTATATAATATTCACCTGTTTTTACTGTAAAACATAACCGCACAACATCACCACACTCTAATTTCTGAACATTTCCATAACTCTAAAGATAAACCTCATCTCAACTTGTGGTTGTTCTCCATTCAAACCTCAAATTTTAAGCAATAACAAATCTCCTTTCTGTTTCTATACATTTGCCTTTTTTTGGGACATTCTATAAAAATGGAGAATATGTGTACTTTTGTAACTGGGTTCTTTCACTTTTTGAGATTATCTATGTTGTAGTTTTATCAGCACTTTATTCCTTTTTATTGACAAATGATATTCCATTGTATGGATATAGTCTATTTTGGGTAGCCATCAATTGACATTTTGGGTTGTTTCCACTTTTCGGTCATTGCAAATAATGCTGCCATGAACATCTGAGTGTAAGTCTGTGTGGGTACCTATATACTCACTATTTTAGGTGGAGTTGTAGGAATGGAATTTTTGGGTCATATGATGAATCTATGTTTCATTTTAAAGAAATTTCCATATTGTTCTCCAGACAAGCTTGTTTTAAGAGCGAAAGCAAATTTGTAATCACATGTGTGTTCTCAGCTTATATATGTTTTCCTCCAAAATAAAAATCCTTCAGAGATTGATCAAAAAATTAAGTCTCTTGGCTTTTTACATAACTTAATTTTGAAACTTTACTGGTAAAATTGTTATAATACCTTAAGTCATGATTTAAAAAACAAAACCAATTACTTAAAAAAATGTCAAAGCATTTTATTTGATATTAGATGGGGTAAAGTAAAACCTCGTAAAGATTTATTCATCTAAAATTGGGATGACAAGTTTTGAAGTCAATCTCCGAAAGGTTCTCAGGTTCTTATATTGCCAATATTTCTAAAATTTTTAGCAGTTTTTTTCATGAGTGATTTGTTTATCAGCAACCCTTTGAGATTTCAATTAGACTGAAATTTAGATTTCAATTTCAATTAGAATGCTGAAAATGTTAGAAGAAAAAAATTAAGTTTCTGGATTTCCTGACATTTTAGGTATTGGGAAATTAAATTTTATGCATACATATGAATTCTCATGACATGGAAAAAAAAAATGTTATATTAGACCAAATTTGATTCAAAATTGGGATCTGATACTTTCTTTTTTAATTTTTCTAAAATTTATTTACTGAGAGAGAGAGAGAGAGAGAGAGAGAGAGAGAGAAAGCATGAGAGAGGGGCAGAAAGAGAGGGAGAGAGAGAAAAATCTGAAGCAGGCTCTGCACTGTGAGCATGGAGCCTGACATGGGGCTCAAACCCACGAACAGTGAGATCATGACCTGAGCTGAAACCAAAAGTCAGATACTTAACCGACTGAGCCACCCAGGTGCCCCAAGATCTGATACTTTAAAACCTGTAGGGCTTTGGGCAAGTTTTTTGATAGCTCATAAAATGTATTTCTTGATTTGTGAAGTGAGGCTCATAACCCCAAGACTTCCTAGACAGAGAGGGCTCCAATAATTTCTAATTGACGGCTACATTCGCCCCACAACTTACTAATGTTTTGCATTTGGTGACTTGCTTGCAGCTGATTGGACTAGCGATCCCTGCTTAAGGGACCTGGCATCACAAGTCTGTCCAGTGAAAATCTCCATGTCACTGCCAATTCTCTGAACCCATCATGTCCACACCTTTAGAGAACTGAAATTCTCGACATGGGAAGTCAGCTACCAGGACTCCATTGCTCAGAGAGCTAGTGCATTGTACTGAGAAGGCAGAACAAGGCGAGGCATGGTGAAGACCTCAGATTCTGGGATGAGAATGCCTCATTTGGAAAACTGTCTTGCCAATTCCCATCTAGGCAAGTCTGGATAAGATACTTATCTTTTCCTCTGTTTGTTTATCTATAAAATGGACTCAATAATAAGAGTATTTGCCTAATAAAGTTATTCTGTGGATTAAACCAAACAATATATGAGGAATGTTAGCACATAAGGGGTATTGGACATGCTCTACAAATGGCTGAGGCTCTTGTTATTGTTAATATTGTCATTTCTCATGTAGTCTATCAATGCAACCCCATTACCTTAGCACATCTAGTCACTGCAGCCTGAAGAAGATAAAATTACAGGAAATTGTCAGGGAACTTAGAGACTGCCTATGGCCTTCATAAATCCTCACTCCATCCTATTTTGCTCCTATGCTACATTTTTATAATTTAGTCGATACAAAACCTCTAGTAAATTTTTCTGAGCTTGAAGGCTGGGCAAGAGTCCCTTTCCTACCATATGCTCCTGTGACTACTTTGTTACAGTGATGCCTGGATTTAAATGTGACGTTAAGCGTGTTACTTAAACTATCTGGAAAATGGAAATAATATTGTTATGTTTATCACTGTGATGGTATAAATATTAAATAAATTGCAAGTATATATTTACATTAATATTTAGCATAATTCCTGTCAAATACTAAACAATTGACAGAGCTACTCTGTGTATATTTCTATGTTATTTATAAGCATGATTACTGAAATATCCTATTCAGTATTTTGTGATGGAGTAAATGTACCAATCGGAATATGAAATCTAAGTGGAGAGGGACACTGTCTTGGCCATCACTTAATGTTAGCAAACTTTTGTAATGACTTAGTCACAACTGACCTGGAACCACTCTGCTCTATGGGTGCTGCCCAGATTTTGCCTAGATTTGGCACACTTTTTCTGTAAAGGGACAGATAGTAAATATTTTCAGACAATATGGTCTCTGTTGACACTACTTTCCCATCACTGTAGAGTGAAAACAGTCATAGATGATACGTAAATTGTTGGGTATGGCTGTGTTACAGTAAAACTTTATCCCCCAAAACACACTGCAATCAGATTTGAGCTGATTGCAGATAGTTCGCAGATCGTTCACAGTTAGAAGATTATATGTATTGTTATCTACTCGCCTTGCACATAGTGAACTTCTTTCTTCCTTAATTTTTAAATATATGATCTTGCTTTTTGTTTTCTTGGAGCATTTTAAGTCTACCTTAGAACTTCTATATTTTCTTACTTTATACTAATAAAAATAGTAAAAAAAAAGATATCTAGTTATATCTGAATAAAAGTTACCTATTTTAGAACTGGAAAAGTCATCAAGATCAATGATTTTTAAGCTTATTTTAAGACAATTTGTCAAAAAAAAAGTATGTATCCAAGGCTTTGATTAAAGATGGAATGGAAGTCTTGAAGCCCTACCCAGAAGCTCTCCAAGGATAGTTTGGGAAACATGGCTTGAAGTCAGGGTACACACCCAGAATTCCACAAAGGCAGAGCAGGAGAGATAAATACGTGACAGTGGTTCAGTGCAAGACAAGTGGGGGAGGCAGGAGTAGGGCATGAAGTATGCATTGATTACAGAAGCAACAGCTGATTGTTGTACTAACAGAATTTGGATCTGTTTTGCTGGATAAACTCTTTTTTCTAAAAAGTCAAATATTTTTTGCTCAGGATCAAGGTTCTCATTTTATGGGTAAGAATATGGAAGATCAGAAATCATGACTCGGGTAAAGCTGGCATATATTCTTTGACTTCAGTGTCCAAATGCATTTTTCACTAACACTGTGATTTGGGAAGAGAACTGGGCTGATCATGTAGTAGGTAAGAGCAGACGTTGCAGCTGGGCAGATTTGTTCTAGAAAGCCCAGCTCTGGATCCTATGATATCTCATTCTTCATTTGTAACATAAAGGGATAAGTGCATATTTCCCAGGGTCATAGTGAGGGTTAAATGGGATAGTGAGTGCAAAGCACTGAGTCCCATTTCTGGCATACAGGAAGCACTTAATTAACGGTCCTAGTATTAAAATCTAGAAGGTAGTGAAATTTTTGATGAGTTAGTGTGAAAATATAGGTCTAATTCATTGGTTAAGTGTAACTATGCCCATATATGCATTTTTATCCTTCTGAGTCAATAGAATAACTGTCTCTAAAAATTATTACACAATCAGAATTGCTTAGTTATGTTAATTTTTTTTTTTAAAGCTTCTTGCACTAAAATTTTTAATGTTATTTTATTTTTGAGAAAGAAAGAGACAGAGCATGAGCAGGGGAGGGGCAGAGAGAGAAGGAGACACAGATTCTGAAGCAGGTTCCAGTCTCTGAGCTGTCAGCACAGAGCTGGATGCAGGGCTTGACCCTACGAACCACGAGATCATGACCTGAACCGAATTTGGACACTTAACTGACTGAGCCACCCAGGCTCCCCTAGCTACATTAGTTTTTAATAAAGAAAGCAACTACAACAAGGTGAGTGCTTTTGCAAGTTCCCAAAGGGGGGAAAGAGACTCCAGGTCAGTGAAAAATGAAGTATCTCAGTTTCATGTTTAATGTTGTAATGCTTAATCTAGATGAGAAAGGGACTACACCTCAAAATAAGCAGACACATGACTATATTTCACCACAAAAGGAGACTGAAAAAAATTGTCATGTTGAGGGAACATATGGCTTCTTGTAAATTATGTCATGTTGAACAAGGGTTTTAATGAGAGACTTCCAATAAAATAAATGCCTTTGAAAAGACCTCTTTCTTCCCCTTTAACTACCAAAGAAAATCCCCAGTCTTGCTTCAGGGAACTGAATTTCCTGTTTGTTATTTCTTAGAGCTACAAGCTATTTTTATTGAATGGCAATTCCAACTTCAGGCAGTAATGAAAAAGGCATATACCACCAAAGCACTGTAATAAAAGGATTTTGTAGATGATAGAGGACATTATCTGAATTAAATAAAGGTTTCAAAAAACAAATCACCATGTTCATGTTTCATTTCCTAAAATCAAGTATATAGCTCACCATTAGAAGCAGGATATAAAACAAGAAGACCCCCAGGAGTCCTTGGCAGAACATTCTCTTTTTATGGTACTCTTTAAACCTAATTATTTAAACAGTGATCAGCTCGCTTAAATAAATTATCATGACCTATTCGTAATGATAATCACTCGAAACAATAGAGAACAGAGTAAGTATCAAACCAACAGCACAGTTGTGTTTTATAATCTAGTTGTATGAAAAATTCCTAAGAACTCAAAATAGTAATATTTATTACATTTTTCATTTAAATAAATTCTTACATTGGCTGTGATTTCTTGGGTACTGTAGCAGAAACGGATATGAATAATACCTGGGCCACTTAAAAAGAGTGATAAAGCTGTGCCCATCAAGTAGCAGGTCTGGAAACAAATGACACTGTGATGTTGTCAAGTACGGAAGGATTTAATGGAGGAACTGGATGCTCCTGAAATCATTTCAAAGGCTGAGAAAAAGACTCCAGTCTGGGTCCCAGGAATCTGGCAGCACAAAGATATGCCCTGATAAGGTGGCTTGTACCTCTGCCATTGTCAGAAATGTGAGTAATCACGAGGATACCTTGGAAATACCAACTTTAAGGACCCATTGCCTTCTAAACAAAGGAGCACAAACACTCCTCCAAATAGCCAAAATGTTGACAAATGGAAAATGGAACTCTGACCACTAGGCTCACTATAATGCCCCTAAACACTCAAGAAACTGAAGATGGGGCACCAGAATTAAGCACTGCTACAGAAAAGCTGTTTGGGAAGTCCTTTGAAGGTAAAACTGTTTTTGAGACATGATGTTTTCCCCAGGGTTGGCTCAGCGCCTGAGACATCACAGGCAATACAAACACGCCTAATTAAATTAGTTCTAGCAAAACTATTAATTGTATTGATGTGGAATGGAAGGTCAAGATTCTTAGTGGACAAAATTATACAGCAGGCTCATGAGGAAAATTCAGAATAAAGCTCAAACCTGGGCTCCAGTGCTCAGAGCAGCCTGTTGAGAGGTTGAGAGGTCTGGCTTCAGATGCGTGACTACCTACCTACATACACACTAAACTTGCTTTGTCTTCTCAGTTAAGTTGTCCCCTTCAAATACTTAATAGAAAATCTACATTTATGTATGTAATCTTTGCAAACTGGCATTGTCTCTAGGCCATGTTAGGCCTAGAAAATATTCAATAATTGAATATATTTTCAAGAATCTGTTATTTTTTTTAAGTTACAGTATAGTCACTTCCAAACCACACTTTCTGAGCATGAGACCATTCAGAATACAGATTTTTTTTTTTTACTGACTACCTAGTCATGTAAAATTTCAATTATAGTTTAAGTAAGTGGCAAATCAATAAATTAAATTAAAATATAATACTTGGAATGTCTAATTCTAGAGAGTTTAATTAGAGCTAGACTGCACATGAATATATGAAAAATGATTTAAGTGTATATAAAACTATGATCTTCTTTGTGGATATGAAGCAACATTTTTTAAAGTCAGCCCTCCAAAAAAACCTAAAAATGTGTTCTGGATAGTTAAATATACTAAAATTATAAGGGAAATTCTTCAAAAGAATGGAGAGTGACTCGACTCATGAACTTGTGTTATGTAATTATAATTACTTATAAATATATTATGAAGTAATAATCTTAAAAACAAAGGAGAAATAATATTAAATACATAAGAGAATTTGAGAAGCAAGAAGTAGGACATTTCAAATATTTGGGGAAATAGTTTTTAAGCTTATTTAAGATGAAGAATAATTTATTCAAGGTTAATTGCTTGTGACAATGACTATGGTTGAAGGAGGTGTGGGAGTTCTGGAGTCCTACCTATGCAGAGAGCAGTTTGGAAAACATGACATAAGGGCAGGATAGATACTCAGATGTCGACACAGGCAGTGAATGAAATGTAAATGGGTGACTTCGGTTCAGTGCAAGGTAATGAAAAGTGGTAGGAATTAGGAAGTCAAAAGTGCATTGCCAATTTAAAGGGAGCAGCGCATCCCAACCAGCTGTTGCACTGAGGGAATGTGGTCCTATTTTGCAAGATGGCTTGTTTTTTTAAGAAAAACTAAAAATATTTTCTTTTTACTCTTTTCTTTTTGTTATTTTTATTTTAATTTTTGACCTGCAATTAATTTTAAAAATTAGACACAAAGAACAGCTTTTGAGTCAGCTGCCAGTTAGCAATTTGTACTCAAGAGGGTATAGATAACAGAATGGAGAGTCAGAAATCTTCATGACTTGGGGCCCCTGGGCGGCTCAGTTGTTTGAGTGTCTGACTCTTGATCTCAGCTCAGGTCATGATCTCGCGGTTCATGACACTGAGCTCTGCATCAGGCTCTGTGCTGACAGCATGGAGCCTGCTTGGGATTTTTTTTCTGTCTCCCTCTCTCTCTCTCTCCTCCTCTCTGCCTCTTCCCAATTCACTCACTCTCAGTCCCTAAATAAATAAACAAACATTAAAAAAAGATAAATCTTCTTGACTTGAGTAAGTCTGGCATATAGTCCTATGACCTCAGGATCCAAATGATAGTTCAAGAACACATTATTTTTTATGAGAAGAGGTTTGAACTAATCCTGCAGCAGTTAAGAGCATGGATTTTGTAACTGGACAGAACTTTCCACAATTCCAGCTCTGGATTCTATTGTGCCTCAGTTTGCCTATTTCTAACATAATGTTTATAAATGTGTACTTCACAGGGCTGTGGTGACGACGAAATGGGATAGTAAGTGGAGAGCATTATCCCCACCCCTGTATACAGTAGTCACTTGATAAACTGAGCTATTATTAAATTCTAGATAGAAATAAAAAATTGAGTGTGAGTCAGTGAGAAAAGAGAAACTACAGATCTAATCAGCTTCACTGGGTAAGCATGAACAGAAATATACCTGTTTTCCCCTTGGGTCTAAAGGATAAATTTCTCCAGAACTTACTGCATAGATCAGAAATATATGATCATGTCTTTTGCAATAAAACAAACACCTACCCATAGGTTTATGTGGATCTTTCTAAAAAGAGATGGGATGAGACTACAGTTCACCACACAGATAACATTGAACATTCAAGTACACCAAAGTCATACGTGAGAACCCATCTAGCAGGTAACAAATGACATACTGAATGTCTCAGCTTCACTCTTCCTATTCAACACCTGTTTAATGCAGAGCAAGAGGAAACTGCAGTTCAAAATGAGCAAGCGAATGAATGTAATACTCTACAAGAGTATTAAAAAATATTGAGGAAACATGGTACTTATTATAAAATATCATTGAACAGGGCTTTAATTATAGATTTTCAATGAAATGAAGCATTTGAATAGACCTCTTTCTTCCCCTTTACCTACCAAAGAAAACTCCCAGAACTCCATAAAGGCACTAATACATAGGCTGACTATATGCTTATATTAACTAGTGTTAGTTTTTATTTATTATATTATATTAAGTACTATTAGTTCATATTAATTGAATGTTCCATGTTCCATTATAGTACATTATTTCGTATTAATTTTTGAAAATTATCATCAAATAAATAAAAAATACAATGTATGATCTATTCTGTATGCTGAATTTTACATGAAGACTTTCTGGAAAGGAACCTTGTGTTTGGGGGGTTTTATTTTAGAATTTATTTTTAAGTAATCTCCACTCCCGATGTGGGGCTTGCTCTCACAACCCTGAGATCAAGAGTCACAAGCTCTTCCAACTGAGCCAGCCAGGTGCCCCAGGAACCTTATATTTTATCAAATTTTTTACAAGAGTCTAAAATAGAGTACAGCAAGAAAGTCTCAAAGTGCCCTCCTGTTCTTTATCTAACTCTTTCCTGAAAGGTATTGTGCTATGCTGATTCTTATTGATGATGTTGTTAACTTCCTTCCTTGGCCCATTGTTCTTACTTTCTGTGTGTTGGTAGTATTTTTGCATTATCCATCAATTCTCATGGTTTATCTATTTTCTTGTGCACTGAATTACAAATGTGTTTCTCTAGACTTTTTGCCTGAGCTTCGGTTTCATATAATCAGAATCTGCCTCCAACATGACCAAGACTTAGCTCATTTATAATGTATGCATTCGTCATGGTCTGGGCTGTGTGTAACTAACTCCTCAGCCTCAGCTCCTCATACTTCTTGCTTCTCACTTCGACACCTGGTTCAGTAAAACTGAACTCTGTTCTAATCTGAAGTACATTTGTTTTTATCTAGTGGCATTGAGACTTTACCCGTTTCGAGTTTTAACTCACCACCCACTAAGCTCTATGCTCCTTGAGGAGCAAAGCCTTATTATTCACCTTTGAAATCCCAATGCCTAACTTAGTATTTAATACTTATGATAAAAACATTGTCGAATTGAATAGGACCAACTAAAATTTATCTATTTCAAACCTACATCTGACATTCACAGCTCCATTGCCTACTGGAAGTTTACTGGGGTATCCTAAAGGAAAAGTGTAATACTCTATTCTATCCATAGGTGGTATAATACTCTACTCTACTCATAAAACTAAGGAAACAAAAGGTGTAAATGGGCTTTAGGTACAATTGAGCACAAAGATTAAATTTATAATTTTTAAACTAAAAATTAAGTCTACCCTAAGACTTAATTATATAAAGACTTTTAAATTATCTATTACATACATATAACTATAATTATATTTAAGACTTTATATATAATTTAAGTCTATTTTATATATAAAATAGTAACTGTATAAACTTTCATTTGCCGCAAATTGTAAGCAAGGAGAAAAGAAGACAGTCTATTAAAGTGGGAGCTCTTTGAAGTGAAGTTTTTCTGTCTTAAATAGTCAAGATACCTAGGGTTACCTACAACATTTCATTGTCTTACATTTTCCAGCCTTTTCATTTTCATAAAACTTTGTGCTAGTTTTACCCAGACCATGTGATGGTCTTTCCCCACAACGGTTAAGGAAAAATAAAAGTTCAGTACAGACAGCTCAAATCCCTCTTTTTAAAAAAAATCACATTCTGTGGGTAATGTATAACAAGGATACACAGCATTAGATGTGAAAAGTTGACTTTTTTTCATGCTGATATAATTATTTTAATGTAAACACAATTTCTCCCTAGATCTAATTTATAGGAATAAACATTATTTATTTAGCTATGACCTTAAAGTAGCAAGTGGCTTATTAAATGAAATGTTATAGTACGAAATCATTAAAAACCAAAATTGTTTATTACTAAAGTTATCAATAATATGGCATTCACATTTTATCTGGGTTTTCCAGTTTATCAAGGCTTACTGAAAATACCTGTTTTTGTAAAAATCTTCCTACATGGTTAAAAGAAATTTTTTCTAGTCCTCAAAATTATTATTTCCCAAATAAGAAAATTTTTTGTCACAGCCTGGAGCCTGCTTCGGATTCTCTGTCTCCCTTTCTCTCTGGTCCTTTCCCCTTGCACTGTCTTTCCCTCTGTCTCAAAAATAAATAAACATTAAAAATTAAAAAAAAATCACAACCAAAAGTTCCACAAGATTTTACCTTTGCTTTCTTTCTTAGGTAAACCAATTTTACCATGTTTTATATGTCATTCTATATACTCACATACACTTAAAATCACACATACACAGACACACACACACCACACACACATTTATAGGCACAAGGGAGACTTGGGGGTTACTAGTTTTGTTTTTATAAACTGAGGTTATGCTGTTTCAGCTATGCAACTTGTGTTCTTCCTGAAAACATGCTGTGCATTCCTCCATGTCCATATGTATAGATCTAACTCTAATTTTAATAGCCACATGGTGAACACATCACAGTATTCAACATTCCTCTTTCCATGAATAATCAAGTTGATTTCAGATTTTGATGCTTCCTACCCAAAATGCTGCCATAAGAATCTCTTCCAGATACACTTAATGTGGACTTTTTATATCTCTGGAATTTATATTTAAATGAGGAAGTGCTCACTCAAGGGTATATTTATAATTTTTGTCTCATTTTGTCAGTGAATTCCTCAGAAAGCAATAATAATTTGTACTTCAAACAATGCATGAGAGTTGCCCTTCTTCACATTCATGGCAGCATCAGATAGTACTTTTTAACTTTTGTCAACTTTTTAACTTTTACATTATCAATTAATGATAATATCCCATTGTTGCTTAAATTTGTACATTCTCAATCACTGGAGAAGATGAGCATCTTTTCATATTTATGCATCATTTAGATTTATTAATCTATTATTTCTTTAATGTTAACTCTTTTTTATAGTGCGTTGTCTTTTCTTATCAATTTTAACGTTTATTTATTTTTGAGACAGAGAGAGACAGAGCATGAACGGGGAGGGGCAGAGAGAGGGAGACACAGAATTGGAAGCAGGCTCCAGGCTCTGAGCCATCAGCCCAGGGCCCGAAGCGGGGCTCAAACTCACAGGCCGTGAGATCGTGACCTGAGCTGAAGTCGGACGCTTAACCGACTGAGCCACCCAGGCGCCCCTTTTCTTATCAATTTTAATACCTATAGGAATATTACTGATATTCAATTTTTTGTATTGTCCTTCAATTTTCCACATATGAGGCAATTTTTTTCCTTCCTTATCTCATTTGTTCTTTGAATACTAAAACTTTAAATATCAGGGGACACAAAGACTGACACAATTCAGGCTATTATGGTGGAAAATATTACTACCTTTCTGAGTGTACTTCATTACACCTTGTAGGTAGTTCATTTAGTCCAGGATATGCAGTCAACTCCATTTATACTCTATGAGGGAAAAGGGAGGTTTAGGAGAGAAAATAGACAAAGTGGGTAAAACAACTCACAAAGAATACCCTCGACTACTAATTTATATTTCCATATTTTTGTTGATTTATACATATATTAAATCTTAAATGTACAGTTTAATAAACTTTTACAAATAAAACATGCCTGTGTAACTGCCACTAAGTTTCAAATGTAGAACATTATCACATCCCAGAGCCTCCCTCATGCCTCCTCTCAATCACTACCCTGCCAAAATAAAGTACTATTCTGATTTCTCTAAATATAGATTAGTTTTGGCCTGTTTTAAATTTTATTCAAATGGAATCATTCAGTATGTACTCTCTTCAGTCTTGCTACTCTCATTTAACATCATATTGGTGAGATTTACCAATGTATTGACAGAAGTTCATTAGATTAGAAATCCATGTGTGAATAAACCACAACTTAATTAGAATTCTTCTGATGACTGGAATTTGGGTTGTTCTCACAATCTTTGCTTAATTAAAGTATTATGTCATTTACACTGAATGAAATTTCTCATCTTTTTTTAAATCTCCCAAATTACCATTTGTTTTATGGTTTTCCTCATCTCTTTGTTGTCCCTTTTTTCCTCCTTTTCTTTCTTTGGAATAATGAAGTTATTTTTCAATATGACATCTCCTTTGTTTATAGTTACAAATTCTTTTACTATTACTTTATAGGTTATCCTAGAAAACGTTCTCTTTTCTTTTTTTCTTTCCTTCCTTCCTTCCTTCCTTCCTGTCTCTCTCTCTCTCTCTCTCCTCTCTCTCTCTCTCTTTTCTGACAAAATAAAGAATACATTGTTATTTATTAATGTGGCTTAAATACAGATTTCCTCTCTCCTGGGTAAAAGATTAGCTGTGTGCTAAAATAACAGAACTACCACATATGTGACTATGACAAATAAAACCAGCTACAAAAATTAGAAATGAAAGACAGACGTCTGCTTTCCTTAAAATGTCTAAAATGATAAAGATAGTTTAAATAACAAACAACTTTGAAAAAGATAAAATGTTTTCAAGTCCACTGATACAGATGAAATTCACTTTACTTGGAATCCACCATTTTCAATGATGGCAGAATAGGACATTATTTCTTCCATTCTATTATTACAATAGGGCATCTTTTTAAATAATAGCTTGTATTTATAACTTATCAGCAATAATACAGTCATATTTTTGGCTATATGCCAATGGAAGGAAGAAGTAAAAAAAAGTCCTCTAAAACAGTAACCTAGAAATCACAAATAACTCCTCTGGAATGCACTGTATTATTCTGACTTTATAATTTAGCAGAAAATGTACCTACCTAAAAAAAAAATCTGCAACTGATGAAATCATAGAAATACGTGTCTTCTAATACAACATGGCAGAAAGCTCCCTAACTTTATATGGGATGTACTATCCCTTAATCAGAACTGGAAAAGTTAAGTGTCCTTTACCTGGTCAACTTAAAGGAGAGGGGTCCTCACTTTAACCTATGCTGACACAGTGCTCTCCCCAGCAGCCATGTCTACTCTGTTCAAAAATATTATCAAGTTTGTGATTTCTGGTCTCCAGGAAAGACAAGGATGATTGTGAAAATCAATTACCATTATAGGAGACGCCTGACATAGCAATAAAAACCAGGTCACAAACTGTTTCTGCCAAAAACCACTTGCAGAAACCTGGTTAAAATCACTAAGTGGATAACCTTTATTCAAAAGCAAAACTATTATACCTTTAATAAACATACAGTTGGATTAAACCTGAACTTCCAGCCTGTGAAAAGAGGCTATCAAGCTAGCGTGAAATGCAGAGAATGCCACTGACCTCAACAGAGGACCCTTAGGAAAAGAAACATTGTTAAACAAGTGGGAAGCCTCTCAGGCTCTCAAGGCTTCTGAAGCCCAGCACAAGAGGGTTACACATGAAATTCTAATACAATGGTGCTGGTGGACATGGGGTTCTCTTAAAGAATAATATGAAACTAGATGAAAGTAGATACCAGAATTGCATCATTCTTATGCTTTCATGTAGCAGATAAGACAAGGAAGAGGTCACAGTCTAAGTGGAGCCTAGTTCTAGCAATTTTAACATGGTGTACAGTATTAACATACCCCTCACACTTACTTTAAAAGAATATCTGCACTGAAATAAGAAAGCAGATGTAAAAGAAGTAACAAAGCACCAGGAATTCTGGTGCTACAGAGAAGAGGATGGGAGAACAGGAAGCTTCATGACTTGAGTAAGGCACAGTTGGGTAGCATAAGTTCTGTGACTTCTTGTCCTGGAGTCACAGTTTTGGGTTCTGTTTGGGTCTCAGCTTCCTTATTCATAAGAGAAGGAAGTAAACTGTGTTTCATAGTCTGTGATGAGAATTAGGTGAGGTGACTAATGGGATGCACTGAGCCCCATTTCTTACATACGTTAATCACAATAAATAAAGGTATTAATAAATTTTAGATCCAATGAAAATTGGATGTAAGTTAGTGAATACAGAGAAAGTACAGGCCACACTACCTCACTGGGTAAGTATGACTGTGGACATGTATTTTTTTTTTTTTTACCAGCACTTAAAAGGCAATATTACTTAATTATATAAACCATATTAACTAATATTAATTATATTTGCTACATTAACTACTATTAGTCAATATTGAATGCACATCCTATTAAAACACATTATATATTAATTTTGCATTCTGAAGTTATCTTCAAATAAATAAAAGTATAATCCACGATTTATTTTTTATGCAGCTTTTTGCATAAAGATTTTCTGGAAAGAAACCTTACATTTTTTTCTATCTTCTTAAAAGGATTCTGTAACACAAGATCCTCTGGAAATGCCCTTGGTGTATTCTATTTTTTCCTTACCAAAACTATTTCCCAAAAGATTTATTGCTCCTCTCCTGACTCTTAATCAGTGGTGTGGTAAACTTCCTCCCTTGGCCCATTTTTCTTCTCACTTCGCCTGTTTGCCATTTTTTTTAAATGTTTATTTATTTTTGAGAGAGAGTGGGGCGGGGGAGGGGCAGAGAGAGAGGGAGAAGATCCCAAGCAGGCTCCACACTGTCGGCATGTTGGTCTCTATCCCATCAACCATGAGATCATGACCTGAGCTAAAATCAAGAGTCGGATGCTCAACCAACTGATCCTCCCAAGGTGCCCTGACTGTTTACTGTTCTTACATGACCCATATACAGTCCTAGCTTATCTACTGTTCTCATCCACTGACTCACAAATGTGTTTCTCTAATCCTGACATTTTGCCTGAGCTTCAGATTGATATAATCGACATCTGCTCCCAAAATGACCAAGACAAAACTCAGCTATAACACACATTTCTCAGCGTCCATCACTCACACTTCCTGCTTCACACACATTATGAAAACTGATCTCTGCTCTTGTCACAAGCACATTTGCTTTTGTCTCAAGGAGTTTAAATTTTCTCTCTCGAGATTTATCTTACACACTAGGCTACAAGCTCCTGGTGATCAGAGCCTTTTTTAATTAATCTTTGAAAGTCCAGTACCTAACTCAGTATTTAATATCAATAACAGAATCATTGTTGACCTGAATTACAATATCCTGGTAAAAACTGTAATACTCTATTCTTATCAATCTAAGGAAGCAAGCTGCTAAAATGAGGGAGGAATGGTTTAAATGTGCCTTAGATATAACTTACCGCACAGGTTAAAATCATTTTTTATATAAAACTTAGTCTTTATGTGAACAGAAGCTGAATAAGCTTTTATTTACCACAAGTATTAAGCAAAAAGAAGAGCTCAAACTCGGAGCTCTCTAAAGTGTGTTTCTCTTATTACTCAGGATCCCCAAATCACCTACAAAACCTCATTATCTCGCTCTTTCCAAGGCTGCCTTTTAGTATAAACTCAGAGCCAGTATCAGTGCCCATACGTGATCACAAGAGGTTTCCCAAACTTTTAATTCATTGGAGAGTTAAAATCCTCCTTTACCACACTATCTAGATAATCTATAATAAGAATACACAGAATTTGGATAGGTAAAAAGCTGACTGTTTTCCTGACAGGGAGCAAATATATAACAATTATTAAGAGGTACAGATAGAGGATGAAGTAGATGTCTAGAAGGAAAGACAAAGATAATAGAAAGAGAGAAGCATAAGAAGACGAGGAGAGGGAGAGAAAGACGCAATTTCATTAAATTTACTTGAATATTTTATTATTAATAAATAGTAATTTAATAATTTATATTAAGTATAATTAATATAAATGTAATATTTGGCCTAAGAATCCATTTTTTTTTAATGTTTTATTTATTTTTGAGACAGAGAGAGGCAGAGCATGAACGGGGGAGGGTCAGAGAGAGAGAGACACAGAATCGGAAGCAGGCTCCAGGCTCTGGGCCATCATCAGCCCAGAGCCCGACGCGGGCTCAAACTCACGGACCGTGAGATCGTGACCTGAGCGTGAAGTCGGACGCTTAACCGACTGAGCCACCCAGGCGCCCCCTAAGAATCCATTTTAACACAATGAATCAGTGTACATAGATATGATCATAAAGTAGTAAAGTGATTCACGAAATGAAATATCATATCACCAACTTTTTAAAGACCACAGTTGTTCTTCACTAAAGTTATCAAAGACAATATTGCATCCACATTACATCTGGGTTTCCTAATTTACCAACTTCCTGAAAACACCATTTGTTTTGTGAAACAAAACAAAACCAATTCTTACATCATCTAAAATGATCTGGTGTTTAAAATGATTGCTTACCAAATAAGAAATTTCTGTTACCCTGCAAACAGTTAAGCTCGGGGAATTAGTGTGTCATGGGCAGTGGATATTTCCTTATAAAAAAAATCTATGTGTAGGCTTTCTTCTTTGATGGTACCTGAGCAAAATTGTGAATCTGGTTAAATTTATTTTGGTAACTGATCTCTATCCCCTGACAGACGAAACAAAATGGAAAACCTTCTCTTTGGCCAGCCCTGAAGGCTTTATCTTCATTGCAAATAGCTTTTTCTTGAGTATTCATCAATTAATTTCTAACAAAATATACAAATACAGATTATGTACTCTGAAATATTTGTATCATAAGATGTCTCTATAAAAACAAAAATACCACAGGATTTTATCTTTCTTTTATTTCTTGGGTAATCCATTAGTACCATGTCTTCTACATATTCATACACTCTCATAGAAACCACACACACACACACACACACACACACACAGGCACATGAGAAAAACTTTTGGGAGTTTCTATTTTTGTTTCTACAAAATTGACATCACACTATAGTTATCTATGCAAACTGTTTTCTCCACTAAAACATATAATATCCATTCCTCCATGTGCTTACACAATATTCCACATTGTGGACCTATCACAGCCTATTCAATATTCCTTTCTCAATGGATAATGAAATTGATTTCAGTTTTTAGATGCTCCCTCACACAAAATGCTGCCATATAGATCTCTTACAAATACCATTTTATGGGCATTTTAGTCTGTGCTACTATATACACACACATGCAGAAAGATTAGAAAGAGATTCATACAAAGGATTGGCTCACTCAATTATAAGTCTGGGAAGTTGCACAATCTGTAGGCTACAAGATGAAGGCCTAGAAAAGCTGGGGTATAGTTTCAGTCCATAGTCAAGGGTGGGAGAACCAGGAGGACCCATGTCCCAGGGAAGAAGATACAGTGGTATCATTAGGTATATATTACTCATTTTACAGATGCAGATACTGAAACTCTGGGAGGGTATGACATACCCAAGGAATAACATTTTGTAAGTGCCAGACCTAACAACAGAACACAGAACTTCTGGCCCCTAACTCAGCACTTTCCACAATACCACATTGTGCTACCATTTAAAATAAAACCAAACAAACTTTCGTTGGCTTACACTAATAATTTATATTTTTATAAACATTTCTATTAAGTATACATAAAGAATATAAATTTTAAATGTACAGCTGGATGATTTTTTTCAAGGTAAACATACCTGTATTACCACCACCTGGTTCAAATTTATAACATGATCACTCCCAGAAGCCTCCCTTATGATCCTGCCAAAGCTAAATCACTCTTCTGATTTCTTTCCCTGTTTGTTATTTATTTTGTGATTTTGAACACTATACACATGAAATAGTTCATTATGTATGTACTTCTGCATTGTTTCTCTCAACATTATATTGGTAAACTTTATCCATTATAATGCATTACAGCATAGAATTTCATCATGTGAACTGACCATAATTTAAGTGTCTATTATTTTATTGATGGGTAAGTAGGCTGCTGTCTGACAATCTTTTCTCATAATTGGAATATTTATACCACTTACATATAATGAAACTACTGACACTTTTTATTTAAATCTATCAAATTGGTATTTGTTTGCTAATTTTTCATCTTGTATTTTTTCCTAATTTTTCTTTCCACCATCAGAACCCAGGAAGCTATCCTTCAAGACACTTTCCCCTGAGTTACTATTCTAAAGTAAGTTCTCACTTCTCATTGATTTATTAACACCTCAGTTATAGTAATATGAGCCTAATTGTTATTGTCAAATCTACTTTATATTCAAAGTAATGTTTGGAAGTAGATTCTTGTATTAACCAAGTCACAAATAACCATATTCTTACTTTTGATTTATTTTCACTACAATTTTAGTCCATAAAGAATCTTGATGCTTATTCTTTTCGTTAAGCCCACAAACCAACAATGTTTAAAGAAATCTCACTATAAGAAATCCACACAACCTAGAGAGTAAGACAGCTAAGTAGAAAAACAACACTTACTAAAGGTGAAGATCAAGGATAATGGTGGAGTTTTAGAATAACAGTAATAAGATGGTGATAAGCATTCTTTTTGTCTAAAGGTAGACTGGCTAACCTAATTTAGCCTGCAAAAACTCCATATATATCATTTGTTTTGCTCAAATTGGATTGGGCACATCCTGGATAGTTACAAGATTTGGTAAATTAACCATTTTAATCATTTAATCAGTCAACAACCATTTACTGAAACTACTGGGTTCCTATGATTCTAGTCCCTCCCCATCATCAACACACTATATGAATTTGAGATGTTTCTTATATCTAAAATTGTCCCAGTTTCTTTCCAGTTCCTATTCCATTTAAATCTGTAAATAGGCTCTCTCATGATATAATGCTAACAGCAGCAACAACAGCAACACAAATTAAAACTCCAAAACCATCAATATCAAAATTTTCAATAGTCACATGTATCATTTTGCTTTCTTCTCTTAGATATACACTGGCCTGAAAACAGAGTACTTGGAGAATTTGCATTGCTTTGCTTTTTCCCAATTCATGTATAATTTCCTCCAGAACTAACATACAGCAGGTGCTTATACACAAGTTGAATTAATAAATGCATTTCGTTGATTTAGTTATTCATGAAGACATGAATGCAAACTCTGAATGTACAAAACAGAATACCATGAAGAATCATAAAGAAAAAAGTTTATCAAACATAGTGCTACCTACAAAACAAGTAAGTTCAAAACCAAAACCACTGTCACTTTGTTCTGATAAGACCAGATAAGATTCTTCAGTTAAGTTTGAGAAAAACTTACATATCAAAAACTTCATGATATAATGTAAATTTAAAAAGTTCAAAGTCTGCTTTAAGTTTTAGGAAACTCTATTTAAAATGATATAAATAAATGAATGCCAAAGTAAAATTCCTTTGCAGCATTAAATATACTCCACTTTTCATCATATAATACAGTACAAAGTACAACTCGTTTTGATAACTGTAGTTTAAAAAAAAATCCCAATATGGAATACAACAAAAATAGCTCTTTAAATGTATATTCTATTACCAATGGCACCCAAGTTTAAACATATGAGATTGGAAATGAAAGAAAACGCTTTTGTTGTTGATAGTACAAAATCATCTAGAAATTTTTTTAAAGATGAACAAAAAGACTCATTTGCCACATAATATTTTGTGCTAATTCCACTCATTTTCTGATGTAAAGCATCAGATCTTGGATATTTTCACTTCACCTTTGCTGTGGTGGGTGTGTACAAGAGAGGAGAAAAACAGATAAAGATTACTTTCAAATCTCTGTTAGTTCTGCCTATGTTTGAATAAATTCCAAAGTAGTATTGGTTCGTAAACTAAGAGACTGTGATGATTGCAAATACTTAATAATGTCATATTCTTGTTGGGCTATCTGTTCAAAAACCCCATAAGAAACACACAATAAGGAAAGGACACTATTACCCCCTTACATGTGGACAAACAAAATCTTAATGAACATACATAAGAGAATGTTCCCCAGTGCTTCCTGTATGTCTACAGAATATGTCTCACAATTAGAAATATGTAAACTATTTTAACAAAATCCTCATCTTTTGACTTATAGTTAATTCCTCTCTACAGCTTCTCCTGCAGAACAGATGTAACATAGCTTAGTCCCCATACAAATGTTTCCGTATGGTCTGAGTTTGGATTTCAATGAAACTGACTCTATTTTCTTATTTTATTTTGATATTAAAATGCAATATCAGCTGTAATTCTATGATAATATTCTAGTAAAGAAACTATGACAATATGAAAAGGCATTGGCTCCATTATTGCTTGCATATACCATGCAACTAAGGTGTTCTCTAATGTCACGTCTCAAAGATAAATCTATATTTCTGATGCTAGTGAGTTGGGTTTTTTTAAGTTTATTTATTTACTTTTGAAAGAGAGAGAGAGAGAGCTCTCATGTATGCCGGGGAAGGGCAGAGACAGAGGGAGAGAGAGAGGATCCCAAGCAGGCTCCACATTATCAGTGTGCAGCCCAACGCAGAGCTTGAACTCATGATCTGTGAGATCATGACTTGAGCTGAAATCAAGAGATGGAAGCTTAATTGACTGAACCACCCAGGCGCCCTTGGTGCTATCGACTTGTAAATGACTCAACCATGCTTCAACTGAAACTATATTCCAGTTTAATAAAGATTAATTATTTTAATGCCCTTATAGTGCTTACTAAATATGAAAGATATTCCATAAACATTCTTTTCCTCTCACTTCCCCTTATGTCTCTACTCGATTAAACAAAAGGGTATTATCCACTTCACTTTTATAGGAGCTTAGAACCTGGTAAGTGATAACATTTGCCCTAGAGAGATGTCGTTACTATTTATGTGAAGGCTGAAAACGAGATGTAGTTAGAGTAAAAATCGAAATACTTTCCTTATTAAATTTCGGTCAAGTTTTTAAAAAAAATATTTCATCTAAACAAAATTAATGCACAATTTACTATTATATGCGTGTATTTTTAAAAGATGTTCATGAAGACATGGTAAATGCCTGGTACATTTGCAAAAAGGAGGCGCCAACCAATGATACCTGGAACACTGAATGAACCTGTGACAGTGCTTGCCTGAAGTAGAGAGACGACAAGGCTACTGAAGGCAAAAAAGGATATGTGGTCTACAGTAAAAATATTATAAATTTTGAAGTCTCTTGCCTTTTTAAAGGTTGGTCAAGCATTTTCTTACAAATATTTTGTGTATTACAGTAAATACATAGTTTACGTATTACATAAATCCACTTGTAAACATTCTTTTTGAAGACATGGTATTTCTGCTGGAGAAAAATGGAAAGCACTTACACTCAGGTGTGTTATTTTTGGACATACCTAATAAATTGAGTCTAATGCTCATTTTAAATCGTGTGGTGGTGAGATAATAGCTCCCCATTTTTACAAATCGAACCAGCCAAAATAAAACGGACCAAATTCAGTACGACATAAAAAGACAAAATCCTAAACGGCTATTAAGTCTTCCACGTGACCTTTTTAAAGTTGTAGAGAGTTGTACGTCCCATATATGACAGATGTAGTTTTTGTGAAACATAAGGGTATTTGGAAGATAAGAAAAAAAGTACGTTTCCTTTAATATTCCTGTCTGTATAAGTATTGAACAGTACCCGGGATGGCTAATGAATACTGTTCCTGTTTTAACAGCACTGTGTATTAAGCTACGCTTTCTTTGCCTAAATTAAAGCAGTTGGGGGCCTAGAGTCTTCCCTCAATGGAGATCTCATTTACAGCAGTAGCAAAAGGGATCCTAACAGACTCAGCGTCTGATTCTCCTGTTTGCTAAGCACAATTTCCTTGCCGCTAGGAGGCCTTCAGAACCGAGTTGAAGTTTCTCAAAGATGCTTAAAGAGATTTTAAGGAGCGAGGATATCAGCGGGTAGAATGCAGGCCCGCGAGCAGGACACAACTGCGGCCAGTACGCACAGGGAAACTAAAACCACCGGGAGCAAAGTGACCACGGCAAAGGCAAGGGAGGGGCCGGTGACGGCCGGTCACGACCAACCACAACATCCCGCCGTACATTAAGATGCCCCGTGACACTCGTCCTGTCACCTGACAGCCCCACGTCCACACCACCCGACGGTGCTGCGCCCCACTCAGCCCCCTACCTCTCCGACCTTGCTCGTGACCTGGCCCAGGTTCAGCACTCGCTGCTGCGGCGGGCGGACTTCCCAGCTGTTCCTGCTACGTTTTGGGTGGGACGCGGGTCCCGGCTCGCGCCTCTGCCACCCCTGGGCGCGGAGAGCTACGTCCGCCTGCGCGGGGTCCTGCGTGGTTCCTGCCCAGGAGGTCACGCAGGTGGGGAGCGGCGCAGCCCGCAGCGCGCGCGCCAATCCCTCCTGCTTTTCCCGCCCTCGCATCCCCCTGGGCGCGCGCAACCCGAGGGAAGGCTCGCCCGTGGGGCTTGGCACGCGCACCTCGCCAAGCGCAGTTGTTTGAGGAGGGCGTAGTAGTTCTAGAAACTGCGAGAGGAACTTCCAATTGATGTGGCCCCGGATGGTTCCGTTGGAAGGGGCAGTGCCCCTGACTGTCCCAGCAGACAGATCTCCAATCAATCCTCTGTGCCGGATTGCTTACGAAAACCAAGCTTCTCAGAAGAAGCTTCTGCCACCTTCCTTCTCAGTGAGGCAGTGAAGGCTCAGGTTGCAACAGCAGCATTCCCTCCTTTCCCTGCAGCTTTCACAGGATTAATGAAGGAACAGCCTAACTCATGCTTCAAACACGCGGCACTAGTAACCACTGTATGACGCTGAGTCCAGAGTTCTTTCAGCATAACCTCTCTGCTGGCTCCGTACCAGAAAACCAAATGCCGATTGAACAGCTGCCCCATGGTCCCCAGATCCAGTAGGCCCATCCCTCCCTTGATTCACAGACCTGCTTCAAAATTCGCTTTTCCATGATTTCCTGTCTTAGGAATGATTCCCTTGCTTCCTCTCAACTGGAAGCCTGGTCCTATTCATTTTGTTCTACAGCCAGCAATTCCCGAAACCTATCTATCTGCTCCTTTAACAAAACTCAATTCCATCCACCTTCTTTCCTTTATTCCTGACACTTCTTGTGCAGACAGCCATCACCTCTCTTCTGTGTTATGTACAATATGTCTTGTTGCTTTCTTGTTTGCCTGTATTTCTACTTAAACCTGTCAATTAACCCAATGTCCTTTGCATAAGTTCCCGTTGTTCAAAAGATAAGCTGCAAGAGTCTTCACGATGGACTCCCCTCCATCCTTATTTGTTCTTTTTCTCTTATCAGCATGTACCCCACCCTCCCGACACACACCTCATTCAACAGTTTACAATTTCCTGATATGACCAGCCTCATTTCTTTCATATAATAGGTCCCTGACCTGAAGGTTTTTCTGTTCCTTCTGCTTCTCCTCCTCCTCCTCCTCCTCCTCCTCCTCTTCCTCCTCTTCCTCCTCCTCCTCCTCCTCCCCCTCCTCCTCCTCCTCCTCTTCTTCTCTTCTTCTTCTTCTCTTCTTCTTCTTCTTCTCTCCTTCTTCTTCTTCTTCTTCTCTTCTTCTTCTTCTTCTACCTGGCTATCACCTACTCAGCTTTAACTTTCACCTGAGGCATCACTTTTTCCAGTGTTTCCTTAAACCACCAAGAAAGACTCCCATAGTTCCATGTACTAAATATTCTATGTTCTTCTCTGCATGAAAATTTCCCATTTCCTCATCTGCCTATCCTACCAAATTGGAAGATCCTTGAAGTTAAGGATTGTCTGGGTCAACATGTTATCTCCAGAGGATTGCTGAGTAAATGAGACATTGATGACACTCGAAAGTACTTGCCTGATTAAATTGAACCTGGTAACACTGTGAATTGTGCTGATGAGGGAAGGTAGGTCAAGGGTCTGAGAGAACACAGTTATCAAGTAGGTTCATGGGAGAGTTAGGAATAGGCCCATTGTTGGTGTCAGAAGATGGTTTCTTCTGCAACATCAGCTGCGAGACTCAGCTTTGATATATGAAGTTGTTAAATAACCTGTTTAAAACTCAGCTGCTTTGTCCTCTCACTTTTTTCACCTACATATATTTAAAACCCAAGCTGATACATAATCACTGCCAATTGGCTCTACCTGCCCCACCAAGTTGTTGGAGGAGAGCATCAAGAGGACCGGACCTCTGGTTGACTTGAGAGCTGCACCTGTCTCCTCATCTCTTCCTCTGTCCGTGGAATGTGTGATCTACCCACCATTCCCATAGCTGGGGCTCTTTCAAGGACACAACCTGGAGAGCGTAGTGTGTTATGATACCATATGGATGTTATATGTGACTGAATCCAATGAAGGCCTCTGCATAAACTTTTAAGATTCTAGCAGGTACATGCAGAGATCTACTAGTCTTGCAGCCTCCCAAGACAAGTCTTGTTCCCTTGCTTATTAAACCTCCCAATCTGGAGTGGTCTGCCTCTGTCTTTATTCCCTCTTTGCCCTCATTGCATAAGGGCCAATTTATGATCCAACGCTCAGTAATTAATCATATACAAAATCCACCATTGTTTTTCAAGTCGCTGTATAATTCCAGTTATATACTTGCTTAGCATGATATAACTCAGTGGTATTATATTTAGACTACAGAATATCAGATGATGGCTAGGTCTTGTGTTGGATTAGGAAACTGAGATTGATGTACACCATTTTCTATAATTACACTGTATTAGATTGTGACACCAAAATGTGCTACATGTCCTCACACGGCCATACCCTTGTTCACACTGTTTTCTTTGCCTAAACTGACTTGCCCACTATTTATTACTGACAAGATCCTCTTCATGATTCAGCTGAAATAAATCCAGTGATAAAGGCATTGTAAATTCCATGCCAGGAAAAGTAAGTCATCTCCAGAGTGTCACATTCATTGCTCTCTATGCCCCTTCATTGTTGCACCCATTAATCTTCATCCATACTTGCACAGTAATTGTCAGGCTGTATTTTAATAAACTTTAATGTCTCTCTCCAACATTAAAATGATTTATTTCTTGCAAATAAGCGACACTGGCAGGCTGTGTTTGGAAAGAATGTTGCCGAACAGGTAGCACTAGAGCCATAAAGCAAATATGGCATTTTTATAAGGATTAATCTCAGTTCCACTGTGCTGTGTGAAAGTAGACAGATTCAAATGGCTATACACTGTTAGATTTCATTTACGTGTCAGTACTGCAATGACAGTACTATCTGGTCAGAGAGCAGATTAGCAGTTGCCAGGGGCAGGGGCGGGGAGATCTGTTGAATTTCAATGAACAAGAGGTACATTTTGGGGTGATACCTGCTTTATATCTTGCGAGAGAGGTAGGTACACACAGAACATGTTATGAAAATACTCAGAGCTCTACACAAAGAGGGTACATTAAGTATATGGAGGTTGTTATTTTAGAAGGAAAATATAAAAGCGCTGGGCAGCAGTCACATTGGTGATTCATGCCCATAAACCAAAATCTTATTTGTAGTCCAGCTTCCCAGCACTGCAAGGGGTGAGGAGGTTAAGGAAGATTTGATCCCAATTGGCTTTCTCTTGGTTAAGGTGCTGTAACAGGAGAGGACTTTGTGCTCACACAGTCACTGTGTACTTTGGATTTACTTACAATTATGTGTGTCGTATGTGGCATTTACAAACTTCATACAATTTTAAAAATCTAAGCCCCAAATCATTTCTTCTTAAATATCAACCCATGAAAAACTACATCCCAAGTTCAGTGTAATGTGGAACAAATCAAGAGCAAATTCTGAGATAACATGCGTAACTGTAAATTTTGAGTAGCTCACAGAATTCAGTAAACATAGCAGCAACTGATGTATGTATCAATGTATTGTTTCTCACCTGAAATGGCTAAGTGAGAGATGGGATAGCATGCCCTAATTCCTAACAAGTCCAGAAATGATGGGAGGCTGGTGTGGGAGGGCTAAATAAGAAACGTACCATCAATACAACAAAGTCATTTGTGTGTGTGTGTGACATAGGAGTTTTTGGAAAACAGGGGAGGTCTTGTTTGTTTGTTTGTTTGTTTGTTTGTTTGTTTTTGTGGGTACAATGCCATGGTGTCATCAGGGAGCCCTACAGTGTTGGAAAGTTTCACCAGGGAGGGATTTTCAGCTCTGCTGCGCACATCCTGCAACAGACATTGGCTTAGCCATGATGGATCCTTAGGTCCTCCCAGCTTGCTACTGCTTCACAGCCATTTTTAGGGCACTGGAAACTTTCTTCAAGGTGATCTTAGTCTTTATGCCTAGACCTGCCCTACAATCATCCCCTAAAAGTCTCTGCCCTTACCTATCTTTCTTCTCCCTTTTCTAAATCAAGAGGAGCCTGGTTAGGGTATGCACACGTCTTTGTGTTTGTACAGAGTGATAACTGAAGGAGAATATACTGTTCTCACCTTCTTTTTCCCCAAGATACTTTATTCACTCTCCAAATTCCCTCCTCCAAGATTTAAGCTTTTCAAAATAAAAAGCTAGAACATACTGGACAAATTTCTGTTATCTTCCTGTTGTATCTAGTCGCTCAGAGATTATACAAAGAGCCTAGTTCAAGGAAAGAAAATTTCCCCCAAATGAAGGAAACAAAGATTAACATCTTAAAATATTATATTTTCATAATTATTGACAAGTTAAAATATCTAAAACAAGTCTAAAAATAAACAGGCAGCACATGGATAAAAAATTCTAAAGAATATATAAAAGGAGTCTTTTTTCTTTTAATGTTTATTTATCTTTGAGGGGGAGAGAGAGAGAGAGAGACAGGGTGTGAGTGGGCGAGGGGCAGAGAAGGAGGGAGGCAGAGAATCTGAAGCAGGCTCCAGGCTCTGAGCTACCAGCACAGAACTTGATGCGGGGCTCAAACTCACAGACTGGGAGGTCAAGACCTGAGCCAAGGTTGGATGCTTAACCTACTGAGCCACCCAGGTGCCCCTGTAAGGGAGGTCTTACTTTAATATATGTTTGCTCTCCTGTGGATGTGAGCCAACTTCTCTAAACTGGTCTATAAAATTATTACTAAACCAATAAACAACTTAATATATTTTGCTGGGACTCAGGGGGGAAAACTCAATCAAATGACAATGGATGCATCTGCAAAAGATAAGCATATCTTAAAAATGAAGAAAATTCTTAAAGAGAATGAAAAAACAAAACCCTAACAAGTTTTCTAGGATTTTGTTGTTGTTTTGTGGGTGTTTTTTTTTGAGGGGGAAGGGAGAGGAGGTTCTGTTACCTTTAAACCAATCATTAAAATAAATATTAAGTAACTTTTACAGATCTTGATCTTATATCAAAACAGACTTTAATGTTTCAAGTATCTCCAGCTGGTCATGTCAAACCTCAATTATCGTTAAAGTAATTGTCAACCAATTTATTCCTTTAAAAATACAGTACTTATACAATAGAATTCTAGAAGGTCCAATGGAATGCAAATAATATATTAATAAGAATTATATTTCAACCATTTATATTTGGAAATCACTCTCTTAGGAATTATATAAAATTTTGAAAGATAACATGCATCATCAGCTACACTCAAAGGAACTCAACCCTGGGGCACCTGGATGGCTTAATTGGTTAAGCATCCGACTTCAACTCAGATCATAATCTCAGAGTTCGTGAGTTCAAGCCCTGCATTGGACTCTGTGCTAACAGCTCAGAGCCCAGAGCCTGCTTCAGATTCTGTGTCTCCCTCTCTCTCTGCCTATTCCCTACTCATACTGTGTCTCTCTGTCTCTCTCAAAAATAAATAAACTTAAAAAAAAAAAAGAGCTGGACCAACTGAGTCACCCAGGTGCCCCCACCTAATCATATTATTAAGAACTGAGGCTCTTGACATTGATTGCGTTTGTGATCTTAAGTATGTTACAAAAAAAAAAAAATCTAAGCCTCATTTTATCCTCTTAAAAATGGAAATAATATATAATCACTTATCATTAAGTTAGTATAAAATTTAAATAAAAAGATGCATATACAATGTTGAGTATAATACCTAGTTAATACTAATTAACAGTGATTCCTACCGTACTGTTGTTGTTGGGTCATTATTACATACATGGTGAATGGAATATCTTTTTCTAAAATTTTTTTTTTCAACGTTTATTTATTTTTGGGACAGAGAGAGACAGAGCATGAACGGGGGAGGGGCAGAGAGAGAGGGAGACACAGAATCGGAAACAGGCTCCAGGCTCCGAGCCATCAGCCCAGAGCCTGACGCAGGGCTCGAACTCACGGACCGCGAGATCGTGACCTGGCTGAAGTCGGACGCTTAACCGACTGCGCCACCCAGGCGCCCCTCTTTTTCTATTGTTGGTGACAGAGTAAACATGCTAATTAGAATATAAGATCTAAGAGGACGCAGAATCTGTGTTAGTCAACACTTAGCCGAGGATTTCTAAGTACTCCCTAACTGAGATAGAATCTTTCCACTTGATAGGTAATGTCCAGCTTTTGCTCTAGGTTTGGCAAACTTTTTCTGTAAAGGATAAGGTAGTAAACATTTTTGGTTTTCCTTACCAGTCTTTTGCAGAAACTACTTATCTCTGCTGTTGTGAGGCAAAAGCAGTCATACACAATCTGTAAACAAATGGGTATAGCTGTGTTACAGTAAAATTTTACTTACAAGTACAGAACACAGCTTTATTGGGCATACTAGCCACAGTTTGCTAACACATTCCTTGCAGATTACTCTGATAATTGTCCACATGTCTTCCGTAGACTGCCTGGCTGTCTCCTTAATTTTACCTATATGGTCTTATTTTTATTATATTGAAATTCATATCAAATCTATTGGAGAAATCATCTAGGTCAGTGTGTGTCTACAGCTTTTGTTGAAGATGAAGTGGGAGTCCTGAGTTACCTTCCCTAGTTCTGGGACAGCTGCCAACTGGCAAGGACACGTCCTTAGTAGAGTAGACTTTGAAATGAATCCTCCGTCAGGTCTTAGAAAAATCTGGTGTTCGTATTACACTTGTTACACTTTCTGGCAAATTAGGCTACATAGTCGGTTCCTATATGTGGCTATGTCGTTTTAGAGACGCATTTTTAGTTCTTAAAAGTAAATATAATGTAAAATATTAATTTAATATAAAATATAATTTATTTGCACGCAGAAGTCTACTTTGCAAACTGAGACTCAAAATATAACATCCTTACTAAACTATGCTTTTCTTTGTTTCCAAGTTTTCATTTCTGTACTTGAAAATATAAAACTACAGTAACAGGATGGAACTATTTGTTGATATTGCTTTATGTTCCATAACTGATTGTATGAATGATATTAAATTCCACAAGTTGATAGCGATTATATTAGTTATACTGTACTATTTGTTAACATTAATATTTCTATTTAAAATTATTTTATATTGATTTTACATTTTAAATTATTTAAAAGAAGTAAAATAAGCACAATACCTATTTATTCTTTAATCTTATGCAAGTTTTTGTATTCTTCTGGGAAAGCATCCATACATTTTTATCAAACATTTTTAAAGAATCCTGTGACACAGAAAAAAAAATAAAAATCCCTTTTCAGTGCCCTAGGAGTCTTCTGGTTATACCCTTATAAATTCTCTCCTGGTAGGTTTTTTTTGCCCTTCTCTCTCTCTTTTTTTTTTTAACATTAATTATTATTTATTATTATTTATTATTTTAAAGAGAGTGAGCGCAACGCATGCGTAGGGGAGACAGGCAGAGGGAGAGAGAGAGAGACGGGGTGGAGAGACAGAGAAAGAGAATCTTAGGCAGGCTCCCTGCTCAGCAAGGATTTGGATGTAGGGTTTGATGCCACGACTCCAGGATCATGACCTGAGCCGAAATCAAGAATGGGACACTCAACTGACTGAGTCACCCAGGTGCCCAACTCTTCTGACTCTTAATAAATGTGCTCCTGACTCTTCTCTTTGCCTCATTGTTTGTCTCACTTTGTCCATAGTATTATTTCATGATTCATTCTCTGTCATGGTTATCTATTATTCATGTCCACTGGCTCATAAATGTGAATATCCACTCCTGAACTTTTGTCTGATTCAGACTTTCAGATTCATATGATCAGCATCTCCATCCACATCTCTAGGAGTACCTATTTTATATCACTCAGAACACACACACACACACACACACACACACACACGTTGTATTAATTTACATGAAATATTTTTCCACCTTAAAACACAGTTTTCCATGATCTGGACTTTGTCATTAGGCAAAGACGTAAGTCTCAACCTTCTACTCCTCACAATTTCTGCTTCATCTTACACATTATCAAAATTGAACTCTGCTATTTTCCCATAGTACATTTTCTTCTATCTCATGGTATCGAAATTATGTCTTTTTCTAGTTTATCTGTCAAGTAGCTACTATAAGCTCCTTGACAATCAAAGCCTTATTTATATATGAATGTCCAGTGCATAATTTGATGTTTAATATTGATATTAAATATTATTTGAACTGAATTGAACTTAACTAAAATGTACGAAACTCAAATGTGCATTTGATATTCACTATTGGACCTTGGGAAGTCTTCATGCAGACTGTCATACTCTACTCTTATCCATAGGTGGCAGCAAGCCTCTAAAATTAGGGGGAAATGGTCTGTGCATAGATTCAGTTGATCACAGGATAAAAATGGCATACTCTATATTTGGCCTTTACATGAAAAACAACTATGTAAACTTTAATTTTACAGAAACACTAAGAAGAGAACACAATCTATTAAGCTCCTTGAAGTGAGTGTTTTCCTGTTCTTAATTACTCATTACCTCCAGAGTCATTTACAAAACCTCATTGTCCCTCAATCCTTCCAGCTTATTCTATGTAGAGTCGGCATGCTGGCCTCTACATTTTTGTTCGTTAGGCATTGAGCAAAACTATGAAGTGGATTAATTTCTTTTTGGAACAATATTTTTCCCTTGACTTAAGAACCTCTTTTTTCTGACTATCCTCACGTATTTATTATTCATTCCCTAATGAATCTTCTGAAGTACTCATCAATTAATTTGTAATTAATATTACTTACATATTCTGAAAATGTATACCAATTGTACAAGACAATCTTAAAAGATTAATAACAAAAATTAGCAAGTTTTTCCCCCTTCTATTTTCTAGGTAACCAGTTATAACTACATGGTATGTAACCTTCTCCATACTTAATACTTACAGAAATCCACTACACACATGCATGCACACATAATATTTAGGGTAGTTCTGGTTTTGTTTTTATAAAAGTGAGCTTATGTTTTAATATATGTATATATAATAATATTTTTTTTTACCTGGAAACAGATCATGTACATTTGATCAGGTCCATATGTATATATTGAATTATTTTAATAAACTCAAAGTATTCCACAATGCATACATATCAAAATATAGAAAATATTTATGGATAACTAAGTTGATACCAGCTTTTAATAATGCCTCCCCTCAAAATACTCCTCTATAGATATTTTATAATTTACTCTTAGAAATGGTCCTTTTGTCTCTGTGAAAACCATATATGAACAGGAACGCAAAAGTACTCATATATTTAATGTTATTGATATTACCAAAAAATGCCTGAAAAGCAAAAGTAATTAATATTCCCAACAGCATTATAAAAGCCATTTATGAAAAACTCATAGCTAATATCATACTCATTGGTGAAAGACTGAAAGGTTTCTCCCTAAGAGCAGGAGCAAGACAAGACGCCTGCTTTCACTGCTGTGATGTACTGGTAGCTTTATCAGGAGCAATTAGACAACAAAAGGAAATAAAAGACATCCAAATTGGAAAGGAAAAAAGTAAAAACTATCTCAATTTGCAGGTGATATGATCCTGTATATAAAAATTCTCAAATTCTACGTGGGTGGCTCAGTCGTTAAGCGTCGGCTTCGGCTTAGGTCATGATCTCACAGTTATGAGTTGGAGCCCTGCGTCGGGCTCTGTGCTGACAGCTCAGAGCCTGGAGCCTGCTTTGGATTCTGTCTCCCTCCTCTCTCTGCCCCTCCCCCGCTCATGCCTCTGTCTGTCTGTCTGTCTCTCTCTCAAAAATAACTAAGCATTAAAAAAAATTAAAAAAAAAGACATTCTCAAAGAATTCACGAGAAAGCTACTAAAGCTAATAAATGAATTCAGCAACATTGCAGGGTGCAAGACTAACACACACACACACACACACACACACACACACACGAACAATTGTTTCTAAATACTTGCAGTGAACAATCCAAAAAGGAAACTAATGAAGCAAATCTATGTACAACAGCATCTAAAAGAATTAAACACCTAGGAATAAATTTATCAAGAGAGTGTAAGACTAGTACACTGAAAACTAAAAAATATTACTGACAGAAATTAAGAGACTCTAAATAATGGAATACATCTCATGAATAGGGAGACTTAATGTCATTAAGATGTCAGTATTAGCCAAAGTAATCTATAGATTCAATGCAATCCCTATCAAAATTTCAGCAGCTTTTGCATAAATGGAGAAGTTGATTCTTAGATTGATATGAGTAATCAAAATATTTTAACATAAAGAGCAAACTTGGAGGACTCACAACTCAAATTTCAAAACTTACTGCAAAGCTACAGTAACAAAAATAGTATGTAGTGGCATTAGAATAGACAGAGAAAAATGGAATTGAATTGAGAGTTCAGCAATATACCGACAACACTTACAGTCAATTAATTTTTGACAAAGTTGCAAAGTCCATTCAAATAGGGAAAGAACAGTCTTGTCAACGAATGATGCTGAGACAACTGGACATGCAAAGGAATTAGATTGGGGCCTCTACTTCACACCATCTACCAAAATTAATTCAAAGTGGATCAACAACCTAACTATAAGAGCTAAAACTACAAAACTCTTAGAGTAACACAGAGAGGTAGATCTTCAAGATCTTGAATTGAGCTATAAATTCTTAGGTACGACACCAAAAGCATGAGCAACAAAAGTGAAGAAGAGATTAATTGGACTTCGTGAAAATTAAAAACCTTCATGTCTCAAAAAACATTATCAAGGAAGTGAAAATACAACCTACAGAACGGGAGGAAATATTTGGATATCATATATCTGATAAAGGTTTGATATTCAAATTATAAAAATGACCCTTACAACTTAACAACAAAAAGATGGCCCAGTTAGAGGGCAAAGAATTTGAATAAACATTGCTCCAAAGAAGATATGCAAATATGCAGTAAGTCAATAATTGAAAGATGTTCAACAATATCAGTTGTGAGGAGAATACAATAAAGAGCACAATGAGATATCACTTCATACCTACTAAGATACCTATAGTAATCATTTGTAAAAACCTGAAAAGCACAGAGAACAACTGTTTCTGAGAACATGGAGAAATTTGAAATCCTTGTTCATTGCTGATGGGTGTGTAAATGGTGGAGCCATTGTGAAAAGCAGTTTGGTGATTCATCAAAAAGCTAAAAAGAGAATTGCCACATGACCTAGCAATTCTCTTCCTAAGCATACACTCCAAAGAATTGAAAACAGGGACTGAGCACATACGTGTATGTCAATGTTCGTTGCAGCATATTACAAGAGCGAAAAGGTGGAAATGATCCAAGTGTCCATTGACAAATGAATGTGGTATGTGCATAAAATGGAATGTTTTTCAGCCATAAAAAATGAAGTTTTGATCAACGCTACAACATGAATGAACTTTGACGGCGTTATGTTAAGTGTAATAAGCCAGACCCCAAAAAACAATTACATAATTCCACTTATATGTAATATCTAATATAGGCATGTTCATAGATTTAGAAAGTAGGGTTAGATGGAAGAGGTTATAACAGTTAGTGCTTAATGATTGTAGAGTTTCTGTTTAGGGTGATAAAAGTTTTAGAAATCAAGAGTGGTGATGGTTGCACAACACTATGAATGTAATTAATGTCATGATTGTACACTGAAAAATGGCAAAAAAAATGCATGAGCCTTTCCCTTTCTTCACATTAATGACAACACTGAATAGAAAAACTTATTAACTATCAACAATCTGATGGGTAATAATGATATTGCTTCAATTTGCACTTCTCCAACCAGTGGTGAGAGAAAATATTTTTTCATATTTACTGACCACATGTGTTTCCTCATCTATGATTTTTCCTTCATATGTTTTCTTTATATTTTTTGCCCATCTTTTTATTTATTTATTTTTGTGGGGGGAAGGACAGAGAGAGAGAGAGGAATAGTCGGAGAATCCGCAGGCTTTGCCCTGTCATAGCAGAGCCCAACATGGGGCTCAAAACCACGGACTGTGAAATCATGAACCAAAATCAAGAAATCAAGGGTCGGATGCTCAACTGACTGAGCCACCTAGGTGCCCCTGTTTTGCCCTCTTTTTATATTTGTTTTCTTATCAGTTTGTAAGAACTCTTGTAAATATTATGAGTGTCAAGATAATCTCCCCTATGTATCACAATATTTTTTTCTCTTCATTATTTTCCTTTGAAACGCAAACCTTTAAAAGTCATGAACATACTCCATACAGCTATGGATAGAAGTTGAGAGCATTCTTAATACTAGTTTCCCAAAAAGATAACATTAGATAGATGATAGATAGAGTATATAGATATAGTTTATATATATATATATATATATATATATATATATATATGTATAGGTACAGGTATATGTAGGTATAGGTATGGGTATGGGTATAGGTATAGAAAAAGATATATTTTGGGTGCAGTGAAGAAAGGACATGGTGTCAGCAGCCTATTTCCTTAATCTTACACTCTTTTCATGGAAGTCGTTGAAGGCTGTCTTTTGGATTTGACTGATTACAAAAACGGCATAATTGATCTCTCCGTGGCTACGTCTTCTAGTACTTCAGGGCACCCTGCTTTCATTTATAGTTCAAATGGAGAGCCAAAATTTTTGGTCCTTATGTGGAACTACAATAATTGTCATGTTCAATGCAATGTCCCAGTCAGTCCCTGAGGATCAGTCTTCTCCCTCTGCTCCCAAAATCTGTTCCCACCACCCAAAGCAGGAAGCTCCTCTTCATGGAAGGATATTCTACAGAATTTTTGTACCAAAAATCTAGGTACTGTTTTCTAACTAATTGAATAGTATTGTTGTTGGCAAAGGTACTTGTTAGTAATTTGTAGAATTAAATGTTTGTATAACAAGTCAGGTCATAAGTAACCTGATTGTTACTTTTGATTTGTTCCATTATAGATGCCATCTATAAAGAAACTTGATGTTTTTACCCTTTTTTATAAGTCTCCAAAGAAATCACAAACAAAAAAAACTTTCCCATAATAAATAATCTATACTGGCTAGAGAGTGAAGATGCCACCAAGTAAAACATATAGTTTACTAAAGAGGAAGATCAAGGATGATGAAGCAGCTTGGGAACAACAGCAATCTGATGGTGACGAGCCTTCTCTTCCCTAAAAGAGGAGAGTGGCACAGAATATTTTATGCTGTTAAAGTTCCATAGATAGTATTTGTTTGATTCCAATAGAAACTTCATATTTGTGATAGTGTCTTTGCTAATAGTGAGTACATACTGGATAATCATACTTGTCAAATAATCAATTTTCATCTTTTATTTAGTCAATAAACATTTGCTGAGATTATGGAATCCTAGGATTCTACTCTTTCTCCAATATCAGCATAGTGTATGAATTGGGAAATTTTATATCCACAAAATTGAATAAATTTCTTCTGCCTCCTTTGATACTTGACGAGGTAGTGAGGCTCTGTAATAACCAACATTGTAACAACAGCAGCGCTGTAGCAATAACAACAACATAATTCTCACTCAGCACTTTTTTTTCCTTTCTTAACACCATTTGAAAGACAATGTATTAACATTATTTATTTGAATAAATCAGCATTAAACTTTTCCTTCTGACATAGGAGTTAACATTGCCAATCATTTTACTAAGAAATACTAATGCAGTGATATCACCTCTCACTGGTTTGTATACAATTTGAATAGTTATACGTTTATGGTCATTATTTAATAACATGATTGTATTCGTATTGCTTAAATCATAAAATAAAATGAAGTTTTCTGAAGAAAAAAAATGAGTGAAGTCTGAGAATGTTTCCAACTGGAACAGGGTAAGAAGAAAACAGCTTCGCATCTTTGTGTGCATTTGTGTGTGTGCAGGTGTCAATTGACTCCTGCAAATACATTTGGTTTTAAATGCAGCATGTTAACTTACAGACCTGGTATCTGACTTTTGTATGACATACTCTAATTTATTTTATACCATACAGCTTATTTTATCATTCGTTAAAATCCGGCATGCGATAAATCACCTCTGGTTATTATATACTTGTGGATCAGCAATCACTCATTCATTTTTTTATTCATTTTTTTATTAATTTTTTAACGTTTATTTATTTTGAGACAGAGAGAGACAGAGCATGAATGGGGGAGGGTCAGAGAGAGAGAGGGAGACACAGAATCGGAAACAGGCTCCAGGCTCTGAGCTGTCAGCACAGAGCCCGACGTGGGGCTTGAACTCACGGACCGCGGGTCATGACCTGAGCCGAGTGGGCCGCTTAACCGACTGAGACACCCAGGCGCCCCAATCACTCATTCATTTAAAAACATTTCATTCAGTCAATAGTTTCCACAAAGAGGTTTCAATGAGTAAGCTTAATCTATCTTTTAGATAGAAATAATAAATGTAATTAGTTAACCTATCCTCAGTTTTTTAAATTTTGCTTTATTTTTAGTTAATACCTATATATTTTGAGAACAGCAAGGGAAACTTGCGTATGTATGTATGTATGTATGTAATTTTTTAATTTATTTTGAGGGAGAGAGAGAGACAGAGGGAGAGAGAGAGAGCAGAAGAGGGGCAGAGAGAGAAGGAGAGAGAGAGAATCCGAAGCAGGCTCCTCACTGTCAGCACAGAGCTCTACTGGGGGCTTGAACTTATGAACGATGAGATTATGACCTGAGCCTAAATCAAGAGTTGGATGTTTAACCAACTGAGTTACCCAGGTGCTCTGCCCGACCATAAGTAACAACATTATATTAAGGTTTACACTTATGTAGAATAATATAATTTATTTTCCCTTTTCTTATTGGCTTACTTTGCTTTTAACAATAATAGAAATACAAATTTTAAATAAATATTTTGGAAAGTCCAATATAATTTTAAGGGCTAGAAAATATGATTTATAAGGTCGACAGCCAGAGGCAACCACTGTTGCCATATTGTCTTTATTCACTTCCTTTTTCATATCCCCCTTTTTACATCATGCTTTGTCCCTCAGCATATAACAATTGTCTGTAATGTTCTTTTGTTCCAAATTGGTAGAGTCGGAGTAGGCAGCCTTCTCATGTGGTGGCTGGATTATCTCAGAGCAAGCATCCCAAGAGAAGCAGGTGAAAGCTGAACGGCTTTTTCTGACCTAGCTCAGAAGTCACATAGTGTTATTTTTACTGTTAACGATAGAAGCCACCATAAACTTCTGTACATTCAAGGCAAGAGCCGAGACCCCCACCTATCAGTTGTAAGAGAATAAAAAAAATTTGGTTTGATTAAAACTACTACAATACAATAAGACACAACTGTAAAGCAAAACCATAACTGGCTTTATTTTAATACAAGAAAATATAAACACTTCTACAATGGAAAAGCCTAAGCTGTTTGTCATCTCATTTCACTAAGAGCTCATTTCACTAAGAGCTCATATATTTAGTATGTGAGGATTTTTATAAACTTTCCTAATAAAATTGGAGGTCATGGTAGCAATGCTGAAAAGGGAACAGATTTTAGAGATACTTTAAGGGTAAATATTTGAAATGTTGCTCCTTATATTGTTCTGAATGACAGCTAAAATTACTGAGAATTTGCTTTGTGCCAGGTAATTTCAAGTATAATGATATGTGTTACCTCATATAGGTTTCCTAAGATACTTGAAAACATTGTGAGACTGTGGAATATTCCGTAATAGAATGAATTGGATCTGAGACGTTTATTTTCTAGAGATGTCCATTATATATCAAGAGAAAAAGGAAACTCAACAGTTATATATACACTATGTGTATGTGTATATAATATATATAATAGAAACATGTCTAAGGATACTTATCAAATTGTTAAACTTGGTACCTTAAGGAGTTGAGATTGGAGTAAAGAAAAGCACTTAATTTTTTTATAGAATTGTTAGATCAAATTGTTAGAACACACATACATTGCTTCTGTAATAATAAAACAAATTAATGTATTTTTTTTTTGAGGGAAAGAATTGAGACAAAGGAAAATTGAAAGTAAGAAATGTAAAAGGAAGTCAGGAGTCTAGCCAGGAAGACATGCAAGACTTTCAAGCCAGAGTACAAGGTGCTGTAAGAACCTGATGGAAGGAATGTTAGATCCTGCTGTGTTTCTTTCTTTCTTTCTTTTTAAATGTTTTATTTTATATTTGAGAGAGACAGATAGAGCACGAACAGGGGAGGGGCAGAGAGATGGAGACAATCTGAAACAGGTTCCAGTCTCACAGAGCCTGACGCAGGAGTCGAACCCACGAACCGTGAGATCATGACCTGAGCCGAAGTCAGACACTTAACCGACTGAGCCACCCAGGCACTCTGATTCTGCTGTGTTCTCAAGAAGAAGTTCTGGACAAAAGCATGGTGAAAGAGCCCACTTGCGCAAAGACATGGAGAAAAAACCCTGAGAAACTAAGAAAGCTGGCCAGGTTCAGTTTTGTAGAGGCAAAATGTCACTGAGCAAGAGAATGGTAAGTAAGACACTGGATAAGCTGGGATGAACTCAGTTGTGAAGGCTTTGCATTTGGGCAGAATAATTTTTTTGAAATATTATGCTAACTTCTCTGTCCTCCCTCCGATATTTTTGCCTTTTATCTCTTTAGACGTTAAGTACATAGTTTTCTCTATGTTCATTGCTTTAAGGAGAATTCTGAGACACAAAGCTAGAATATACCGAGAATGTCAGCTTTTGCTTTAATTTTACAAATTCACAGGAGAATTTAGCAAATTACAATTCAGAATGAAAAGTCTGTACTTCATGGATAGAATGATACCCTTGTACCTATGTACTTCATGCAAAAAATATTCCATGTGGCCGGAGAGGAAAAAAAGGTGGGTAATGACACATGCACAGAGAACGTGGGTTAGAGAGCTGGTCATGTTCTCTGTCATCATTCCAATGGTGAAGCAGGACTAGAGAAGCAAATACCTTATGACTGATTATTATTTTTATATTAACATTTCTTTTATCTTGTCAAATCACAAAGTTATTACAATTAGAATGACATCTTCTTTTGCCTGAAGCGGCAGTCTTGTTCTCATGTAATTAATATGCACTCTCCATTTCATTCTCAAAAATGCCATGGTTGGAGCAATAACTTGTACAGTCACTCTAATTATAACCAACACATATCAAAGCCACTCTCTACTTTGTGTGCTGCCACTCTTCCTTCTCCAATTTTCTCATTTTCAAAAGCGTTTGAAGCATCTTTGTTAATAAAGATACAATAATATAAAAAGGTGAATATGTTGAGTGTGAACACCCGAAGATATGAAGTACAATGAAGCCAAGAAACAAGTCAACACACAAGTGAATAACACACAGTTCTGTGTGGTTCGTGCATCTAAATCATGAACACGTTTTTGTGTCAAAATCAGCAACAGGATTCATAGTATGGGTAAGATAAGAAAGCAATAGCTCAGTGCAGGACATCAACAGGAAACACGTGGGGGACTGAAGTAAGCTAACGGAAGTGAAAAAGTTTGACAGTTAGATTTTATCAAATTTTTGCTGGACGCATGCTTTAAACCATGCATGTCACCAAGGTGAAAAAAGCCAAGTTCTAGACCTCATGAAACTTAGGTTCTATGAGCAGAAACAAAGTCATTCCATTTTATTTAACAAGAAAGGTAATGAAACTGGTGCTAGTTTTAGGTTGAGGTGGCAGGAGGCACAATTTGTCAGATTCAAGAATAAAATATAAAATATGGGGAGGATAAAGTGGTTGAATATCCTTTAAACAAACTAATACTCTCTGGAAATGAAAGACTCAATTAAGCATTGAGCAATCTGTAACTTAAAACAGTATTTTAGACATACACATTTACAATGAACCTGCAAGTGATTATGTTTCTCCACTTTGATTTTATATATTTATTAACTTTTACATTTAACTTTAACTCAAAAGAGCTATATTTTTATTAAGATCTAAGTATACCTGTTTAAACTAGAAAACTGAAAGTATGAGGAAAGAAATTACCAAGTAATTACCAATAAAAATATTTAATGTAAAAAAGTTTAATGTACATCTTTTCAGTTTTTGTTGTGTGACTACATACCTTTAACACCACTAGGTTACTATTCATGTGCTTTGTAGGCCACTTTTTTATTTTGTGATTTATTTTATTTTAATAGAGGGAACTATATATCATGCCCTTATTGGATTGCATACTCCTGTATCATTGTGTGGATTGTATGGATGTATCCATTGATTTTTTTTTAATCATCTTTTAGGATAAGAGCTATTTCAAATTTTTGTCATTTAATAGCTGCGCTTTAGCATTTAACATGAAGAATTTTAGAACCTGGTTGTATTGTGTTTGAAATGACATAAAAGATTGTTACAAGCAGAAACCCTACTAAGTCAATGGCCAGGATATTTGGAAATAAAATTTCTACTTTTAAAGAAGGAAATTAAGTATTAGAATTTTGGGGAGCTGAAAATGTTTGACTCGTCCAGCTTTGGCTCAGGTTGTGATCTTGTGGTTTGTGAGTTTGAGCCCCACATCGGGCTCTGTGTGACAGCTCAGAGCCTGGAGCCTGCTTGGGATTCAGTCTTCCTCCCTCTCTGATCTTCCCCCACTCATGCTCTCTCTCTCTCTCTCCTCCTCTCTCTCTCTCTCTCTCAAAAATAAACATTAAAATTTTTTTTAATGTACACTAAGCTAATAAAAACAAATTTTAGTATACATTGCTTACTGCATAGTCACAAACTGTCACAGATTTGACTTTTTAATGTTTGTTGAGAATGTAACAGTTCATTTAATTCTAGAGGTTATAAACAGACACAATTATTCAAATTCTAAGATACATGTTAAGTTGAATCATATATCTGTTATATGCATCAAATGCATTTTATGTCATTTCAACTTTTTCTTTTCAAATTTTAACAGCTAATGGTTATATGAAATATAAAGGTGAGCAGAGACAATGGCACCTAAACTTTTTTTTTTTCTGGTAGCTTGAAAACTGTGTTTTGGGGGAAATTACAAACAGATCCTGTCACCTGGGATAGAGGCAGTGTTTTGTCTTTTACATAAGTACTGTATTCTAAGAAGGATCCCTTTGTTAGGGCCTTTTAGTAGCTGCTATTACTTCCTCATTGTTCTGGGGGAGTCATAGCGTGGTACCAAGTATTAAATCAGTGCAAGGACAGCTCGTATCCTGAAATGATCAGTTTTCTTCTGGGAGAGAATCTTAGCCATGTATTTTCCCACAGCGTATCAGGGATCATCTTCAGTCCAGACTGGAGCGAAGAGTGCTCTTGGAGGAATAGGATTGAATTTGGAATGCAGCATCATACCATGTGGAAGAGACTGTCTGTGCTGCATTAATGTTACATTTATCTTCACATTCTACCCAGGTCTCTGTAGACTTCTTTGAAGTTTTACTAAAATAGGCTATGTATTTCTTAGATTTTGTCATTCATTCATTTGCCAGAATTAACTGCACATGGCCTGGATGCCAGCTGTCCTGCCGTCCTCTGGCTCCTGCATCCATGCACTCCCCGGAACCCAAATCTTAGCTTCTGTTCAATACCTCCCCAGAGGAATGCAGAGGCATCAAGCCTGTACATCAAGCCAGAGACTTTTCTTTCTTTTTTTTTTTTTTTAAACGTTTTATTTATTTTTGGGACAGAGAGAGACAGAGCATGAACGGGGGAGGGGCAGAGAGAGAGGGAGACACAGAATCGGAAACAGGCTCCAGGCTCCGAGCCATCAGCCCAGAGCCTGACGCGGGGCTCGAACTCACGGACCGCGGGATCGTGACCTTGCTGAAGTCGGAGACGCATTAACCGACTGGCGCCCACCCAGGCGCCCCAGAGACTTTTCTTAACATTGTCCAACACCGGAGCAAAAAGAAGGAGGTTATCATGGGCATTTTATAATAAAATAACTGAGATTTTATTTGTCCTTCTGGGTCCTCCATCCATCCTGTAACCCCTTCTAGAGTTTTCCTTGAGAAAGTAAGTTCCTGAACCTATAATAAAATCCTTCCTGCTAAATGCTTGAAATCCAGGCGGAGCAGGCTTCTGAAGGCTCAATTTGAATCCCAAAAAAGGCTTACTAAATCATCTCCTCCACCAAGAACAAAGATAAGCTGTCCCTTCAAGGGACCTTGCCACCAACAGTTAAGAATGTTCTCCCGACATGTGAGTAGGATTTAAACCCCTCTGTGAAAATAACCATAATGTTTGATGAAGGCAGAAAACAAGGGAAAGAAGAGACGTGAAGAGATAGTTCTATTGTATCTGGAAGGTGGTCTGTCTTTGTGGAGATGTGGAGGAATGTGAGTTTAGCAGCACCTCCCCAGAGATGGGCCTTTGTCTCAGTCTGCTCAAGCTGCTATAACAAAATACCATATGCTGGGTGGTTTAAACAATAAACATTTGTTTCTAACAATTCTGGAAGCTGAGAAGTCCAAGATCAAGTTTCCGACAGATCCTGTGTCTGGTGAAGGCCCTCTTCTTGGTTTGCGGAAGGCTGCCTTCTTTTTGCTGTACCCTCACATGGCAGAGAGAACAAATTCTCTGTGTCTGCTTGTTAAGTGCGTTAATCTCATCATAAGGGCCCTGCTTCATGATCTCATCTAGACCTAATTACCTCCAAAGGCTGCACCTCTGAAAACCACCACATTGGGGCCTAGGATTTCAACATACAAAAAGGGAACACATTAGTCCATAACAACTTTTAACCTCAATCATCCCTCACTGTCCTCCACAGAAAGTCCCTGTGGATGAGAAACGACCAAAGAAGGACATGGGGAGAGGAAGATTCCTCAGGTAGTCAGTCCAATGTTTCTCCACTGACTGCTCAGATAGGGTAAGAGATTCAAGATAATTTACAAGAAATAAGCTGTGTTTCCTTCAGAAAACCATGCTTTGTAACACTGAATATTTAGCTCACATTGTATGATTTTTTTCAGGGCTTTTTTTCATACATTTTAAAAATTAACACTGTAATATGAATGAATTATTTGGATAATTCTAGGGCCTGGCATGTAATATTCCATAATCTAAATTTAAGATCAATTTGAACTGAATTTATGGCAACAAAGATAATTTTCACTTTGTGTTTAAGCCAAGTCCTTTAAAATAAAACCTTAATTAAAAAAATAAAACCACACTTACAATGTATAAAATAAACATAAGCAATGTCAAAAGAATATGTATTTTAAAAATAAAAAGGAGAGGGCCGCCTGGATTGCTCAGTCGGTTAAGAATCCGACTTGATTTCAGCTCAAGTCATGATCTCGCAGTTTGTGAGATTGAGCCCTGCGTCAGACTCTGGGCTGACAGTTTAGAGACTGCTTGGGATTCTCTCTCTCCCTCTCTCTCTGCCCCTCCCGCACTCGCGCCTCTCTCTCTCTCTCTCTCTCTCAAAATAATAAATAAACATTAAAGAGAGAGAGAAACCAAGAAACAGACTCTTAGCTATAGAGAACATATTGATGGTTACCAGAGAGGAAGTGGCTGGTGAGATGGTGAAATAGGTGATTAAGATTAAGAGTCCACTTATCATTATAAGAACTGAGTAATTGCCGAATCACTGAACTGATTCGAATTGCTGAATTCGAATTGCCAAATCAATTGCACACCTGAGCCTAATATAAAACTGTGTGTTAACTCTACTGGAATTAAAAACCTAAGAGGAAAAAAAAATATGGATTTTTAAAACCACCCATCATAATACCATACAAAGATGACTCACTATAACAATGTTGACACAAACTTTCTTCTTTGGAAGGAATGGGGACAAGGCACAGAATTTGAAAACAAAAAAGAAATCTATTTTCCTGAAGGCTACTTGTAGTGCCACCATCAGGAAACAAGCTAGAAAGCCATAAGAAAGGGGTGCCTGGATGGCTCAGTTGGTTGAGCATCCAACATCGGCTCAGGTCGTAATCTCACGGTTCATGAGTTCGAGCCCCGCATTGGGATCTCTGCTGCCAGCACAGAGCCCACTTCAGATCCTCTGTCCCCCTGTCTCTCTGCCCCTGCCCCGCTTACTCTCTCACTCTCTCTCTCAAAAATAATAAACCTTGAGGAAAAAAAAGAAAGCCATAAGAAAAAGGTCACTGAGAAAAAAGAAAAAGATAAAGGTCACTGGACTGCTTCTTCCTTCTTGAAGATTCTTTGGCCCAGAGTTCTTTATAACTTTCTCAGGTAAGGGTGGAACTAGGTTTAATGAGACCTAAAGTTTATATAATCTGGGCCCTCTTTAAAAAATAATACAAATTTAAGCATACAAAATCAGACACAAGTGAATATTTTTTAGAAAAGAAAAATCAGAATACATTACATATTTTAAAAAGCTGGCAAATACTATAAACATCACAAATGCAAATAAAATGCATATTTTTAGTAATAACGGCCTCACACATCTCTATAATTCTACTTTCTACATTTTTTAGCTGCATACTCTTTACTGCTTTCTCACATGAAACGATGTTATAATATTTTCTGTAAGGAGAACAGGAAGGTAATTCAATCATCTAGCATAGTTGAAAAAATCTTTATTAATGCTAATAATTTAGAAAATTTCTTTTAGATTCACAGCTCATCATTAGTGCCTTCATGTAAAGTTTTAGAGTTGTTGTTTCCTTCGTTTATAAGCTGTAAGGTTTGAACAAATTTCCACAGACTAGCACTTGAGTATGTATATTTCAAGACCAATTTTGTTTCTCCATTTCTCTTCTAGGATCAGATGCTGTTGGACATGCTTATGGAGTAAGATGCCTCTGTCTTAGGTGTTTACATCCTTGTGGTATGACACCAGCCTAATTGGCATGATGGATGACAGAAAGCCATTCCTACACAGAGACAACTAGCAATGGCATAACTATTCATGCTAGAGACTGTGAATCTCGTTAGCTATGTGCTATTTAACTCAATTGCAATGTATCCCCAACTCAGCTTCCTTTCAGACAGATCTCAAAACTTTCTTCAATTGTTCCAACCCCATTTACCCTGAGGAACGCAAAAAAAAGGCAAAGTGAATAGAGAACAGTCTTAACTGCTTTCAGATAAAATACTTTACTTTTTCAAAAGTTATAAAAGCATATAATTGTTCCCAATGCTACAGATCCCATGTAAGGCCCTGGAAGTAGATGACCAGTCATATAGTAAGAAGCCCAGAAGCTTCTGCTTCAGTGGCTTCCTGGTAGATCCACCTCTGCCTGGAGAGTTGTGTTTTGTTTTACCAAAAGCTAGTTTCCCTAAAATTTCTTTCTTACCCAAAGTGGATAACTCCTCATAGACATAAAACTGTGTTGCATAAGGCATTCACAAAGTTTCATAAACATTTGTTCAGCTAAGTAGATCTCTTTTCATACCAAAAGTTACATCAGTATTTCAGAGTATTGGACTAATACGTTTAATACTGAATTTAAATTATGGTTATGTGTTTATAGTATGGTGGCAAACAACAATAATAATAGTTAATTCACCTATAATAATGTTTCCTTATATTTATATGATATTTTAAACTTTTCAGTGTACATTTCCATAAAGCACTATGGCTATTAACTAGATTCACTGTCACCGGTAAAAATCTAGATAATACATGTAAATAAGGATTAGTAAAAAGATCTGTCATCTCACTTATTTACATAGAACAAAACCTGTATTTACCTACAGTACAATAATTTAATGTGTAAGCAGACACAACAGGAACTACAATCCCTCCCCCATGTAAATATGTGCCGTTCTGTATATACAAACCACCTCTACAACAAAATGAAGATTAGATAAGTGGGATTAAAAACCATAGTTCATGATTTTATGTATAAAATATGTCAGTTAAGCATTTCAAGTATTATTTGGAGACTTAAAAATTAGCCATCTCTTTTATTACATTGTATATTTAGTGATCTTATAACCCAGTTACTATTAATGATATTATTATAACTTGCTTAAGTGACAATTCATGTCAATAATCAATAGTGTGTCAGTTAACCAGGAAAGAAACCCAGAATATCACTTGAACTGGGGGAGCAATAAATCAGCTGTGCTATACTGCTTGTTGAATATGGTAAATGTTCTGAACCGACCTTATATGACACCAAAATCCTGTTTTTTATAATCAAAAAGTGGATATGATTGTGTCTGGATGATTTCATGCAGAAAAATTGATTTAAGAAAGTGTGCCATAAAAACCAGTCTTAGTATTCACAACTGATGCTTTCTAAAGACTTTCTTTTTAATACACCAAAGAAAAGATTATAACATGTCATTCAACTGACACTAAATTAACCAGGGTCTTATCAGTTTATTTAAAATTAAAATTAAACTTGAATATAAGAAAATACACTTCTGACCCAAGGAATTTTTCACTGACCTACCACTGATTTTGGCTCACATTTTCATTGAACTTTATTTATTGAAATTTTTGTAAAGATAAATCCCACAAATAAATGACCAAAGATCTCTTTATCACTATGCCCAACATGTTAAAATCCAGTTATTTTAAAAGTTAACTATTATGACCTCCTAATATTTATATTGGGTTTTCCTTGAGATAAGGATCTTAATCTGTGTCTATAATTAGTGAATCATGCTGAACTTCTGTGAAACCTCTGAAATTATATCCATAATTTTTGGGGGGAGCAGTGATATTTTTAAAGGAAGGTAGTTCATAGAGTTCATCAGACTCTTAAAATGGTCTGTGACCCACAAAGTTTCAATACTTAGGTGATATCACTGTCAGCTGGAATATAAGAAAGTGAAAAACTAGAATCTAAGAAAGTCACTGGAGTGTTTTGAGTGTCTGTATCCAACTGGGTTGTCATATTTATAAGTTAATTTTATGTATAGCTATTGTTTATTTCATTCAAGATAGATCCCCCTCTTCCTTCCCAGCAAACCAAGCATGTATCTTAAATGAAGTATACAGAATCACTCACTTGGTATTTTTGAAAATTACTAAAATCTAAGGCTATATATTATTTTTCAGTTCCAAATAATTGTGTAACAAGAACTGTAATTTATGTTAAAAGTAAAGAAAAAGGAGTCCCAAAGAGGTTCACTCATTTTGTCATACTTAATATAATAGGCTATTTAAAAAATGGGAAATAAACATTACTTTTTCTTTCTGTGTTGTGTTTGTGTCATTTGCTAAAGAGCCTGGGGCACCTGGGTGACTCACTCAGTTAAGCTCTGACTCTTGATTTCGGCTCAGGTCATGATCTCATAATCTTGAGAGAGATCAGGCCTGTGTTGGGCCCACCAGTGCGCTCAATGTTGGGCTCCACACTGGGTGTGGAGCCTGCTTAAGATTCTCTTTCTCCCTCTCCCTGGGCCCCTTGTGTGTGCAAGCTTCCCTTTCTCTTGAAAAATAAAAGAATAAAATAAAATAAAATAAAATAAAATAAAATAAAATAAAATAAAATAAAATAAAATAAAATGAAATAAAATAATTAAAGTAAAATAAAGCAAAATCAAGAGCCTACATAAATACATAGTCCGCCTTTGTTCTTTCAACTTAATGTTCCATCACTCTGTTACACAGTTACTAAAAAGCCATTATAATTTGCTTTTTATCCTATTTCAAGCACATTAATTGCTGGTGTCCATTTGTATTTAAGTTGTTAAAATGGGCAATTGAAAACCTACCGATATATAGAGGCAAGATTTCATATTTTAAGATATTATTTTTAGAAATTTATTTTAGAAACAAAAACTTTCTGTGTTGCATGTTAATTTCCCTAATTGAAGAGGGTACTCCCATTCATTATTATTTTGCTTTTTTGGTTTGTTTTGCTTTATTTGCTACTCCTAAATGTGTAAAACACCTTTGTCCTTTTTTCCCCTTAGGGCCATATTTGCCTTCTAAGCAGCTTTGTATAGAAGTTGCAACATATATAATGCATACGAGAGAGTTGTAATATAGGTATAATATATTATATATTTGTGATATATATTACGTGAGTATAAAATATTTATACATATAACTTATTTTTATATGATTAATATATATAAATATTTTTAATAAATTTTTATATATGTTTTTCTCTGAAGAAAGTAAAAATATGTATTTTGTTCATATTTCTGTTAAAAATTTAAATTAGAATAGCCAGAATTTGAACAAAGTACACACAGTCTTTTTGTTTACGAACAAGAGAATAATCTATTGGGTATACCAGGTTCTTCCGTGCTAGTAATAGTATCCTTAGATGGTTTCATTCATCAGTCACTCATTTTCTGAATTAATTAATTTGAGATAAAAAATTGCAGCTTTTAAAACACTTATCAGTCTCAAGGGTGTCTTTCATACTCACCAGATTTCCAATGTACTCTGAGCTCTATCTTTAGTGGTGTTTTTAAAGGTATCGTAAAAGATTGAAAAGCAAAGCTTAATAGGTAAATTAAAAAGTTCTTGTTAGAATTGCTTTTACAAATAATGCAACACATTCATCTTCTGTCAAATAAATATGTAATGACTTATAGCTACATGTATAGAATTAAGTTTGACTTTCTAATTAAGAAACTGTTTAAAGCATAAAGTGAAAGGAAGTTCCCAATATCCTCCAATTAAATAAAAACATGAACAGGCAATGGATAAAAATGATCACAGAAGAGAACAGTTAAGTGGGTAACACACATATCTAAGAAAATTCAACACCACACTTACACTAAAAAATGGAAAATAAAATTAAAGTCATTTCACTATCAATTAGAAACCAGCTTGAGAAAAAAACACAAAATGCTGATAGATGTACAGTAAACAGAAACAATCCATATCCTCCTGATGGGATATAACCAGTACAGTTTCTCTGAAAACAATGTAGATCATGAAACGAGAAATAGTCACAGAACTTTGATACACTTCTATATCCCATCCAAAGAGGTAATCAGAAATAAAATCAACACTTGCATTGCAAAAATATCTATTTAATATACTTACATACCAAAAATTGGGAATAATACAAAATATCTATAAATTAAGAATAATTAATTATTGTATGACTGTACTATGAAATTTTATTTACCTATTGGAGATTATGTTTGAAAAACTATTCTGCAAAAAGGTAAATGCTCACAATATAATGGCAACAGAAGCTGCTGTATCAGTGAGTTAATTTATCAATTATTTTTGTTTTATTTTATGTTATTATTTTTAGTTGTTAAGTATAATAACACACAGTGTTATATTAACAACTGTATAATAGAGTGACTCAACAATTCTATACATTACTCAGTGCTCATTACCATTATACTCTTAATCCCTTTTACTTATTTTACACATCCCCTACCTACCTCCCACCCACACGGAACTCCTTTTATACTAAGTGTATATAGAATGATTATAGAAACGTCATTCTTTTCAAAAAAGAAACAATGTTAAATAATTGAAAGTTTATGCAATTATGATTCTAGACTCAGATTAATCAGAATCTATATTTGACCAAAAAAAAAAAAAGTTTAACTATCAAAGAGCTTACATTTTTAGAGCTATGACTAGCCTTGACTGAAAATCTTGGTTTTCATTTAGAATACTGTCAGCTAGAAACAAAACAAAACAAAACAAAACAAAACAAAACAAAACAAAACAAAACCAACCAAGCAAAAAAAAAAAAAAGTTCTTTTAACCAATGCCAAAATACAGAGAAGATTCATTCATAAGTAATTTGTCACTATCAGTGATCACTCAGGAGACAGAGCAGAGTAGAAGGGAACTGGTTTAAACTCAACATGGGTTCCTGGGTGGCTCAGCTGGTTGAGAGTCTGACTTCAGCTCAGGTCATGATCTCCCATTTTGTGAGTTTGAGCCCTGTGTCAGGCTCTGTGCTGACAGCTCAGAGCCTGGAGCCTGATTTGGATTCTGTGTCCTCCCTTGCTCTCTGCACCTCCCCCACTTATGTTCTGTCAATCTCGCTCTCAAAATTAAACATTAAAAAAAATTTTTTTTAAATAAAATAGACTCTACAAAGCAGGAAGACATGTTGATAGCAGTTCACATGAAGTTACCCGCTGACTTACATAAAGGGCATAACCAGGTTTAGATGCTTATTTCATAAGCTAAGGTGGTACCAACCATAATCTAAAATATTACATTGTATTTAGAACTTTGCAAAACTATGTTCTGACCACAGGAATGAAATTTTAAAAACTAATAACCATATTATTAATAAAAATGATAGAGAAAGAAACTTGGCTTTCACTTTCGTACAGGAATCTGTGTAATAAAATCCATAGTTATATTGAGTTACCTTTTTAACATATACTCTTAAACCTCCTAGAAAGAATAGGGTCACTTCAAAATTTGATCATATTTAGTAGATTGATCTTGATAACTCTGAGTGATTTGATCGAGCACTCAGGGATACGTTAATTTTCAAGATTTACAGTGAATAGATATGTGCTCTCCTTCACTTGGATACGAAGAACTGCTTTACCACAAATACATAAATAAAAGTCTCAAGATTCCCGTTTCCTTTACTTATTACCAGTGATTGCAGGCGGGTTAAGAGAATCTGAATACAGACAGTTAAGGAAGCATCCCACCTCCACCCAATGAAAAAATTCAATGCCAAAAATCCAGTTATCAAAATTTAAAAGCAACTAATTTACCCCTATTTCCGAGAGCCGTATTATATTTCCAAGGGGTAGAACCAGCAAGATGGTAACTAAGTAAGTACACATATTGCCACACACACACATGCAAAAAATGTACAATGCATGTAATCAGAGCAAGAAAAAATTTCTACTTTCATCACTATTTTTTAGATGTCACAGTCCTAAATATAAGAGGTTGATATTTCAGGTTCAGAAAAAATATGTCTCCTAGGAGTGTTGACATTTTTACATGTGGATACCTTTTGAGAAAAAAACTCAATTTGCACACACTGCTGGGAACACAATCTATTTTTCCCCCCTGAGGCCCACCTGATCACATCATATATAAACCAAGGAAGTGTTGCACTAGTTTTCTCCATTTGTGAATGAATTGCTTCATATGACCTTCTGAAAGGCCCATATGTTGCCACTTGGCTACATCAGGAGTTGCTTTTGAAATGTCAGTGTCACTAAAATTGAGCATGAAACTCTTTAGTTTCTACTAATGTTGTCTCAAGGTAACATCAGCTAGATCTCCAACAAGAAAAAAATATCATTTGATTAACTTTTCAAAATCTATCAAAACAAAGACATGGAAAAAAAAAGGAGAGAAATCGATCTTGATTATGAACAGCCCAAACAATCAGATGAAAGCTAGGGGCATCTGGATAGCTCAGGTTGGTTAAAGGTCTGACTCTGGCTCTCATGGTTCATGGAAACAAGCCCTGTTGCCGTCTGTGCTGAGAGCACGGAGCCTGCTTGGATTCTCTCTCTCTCTCCTCTCGTCTCCATCTCTCTCTCTCTCTCTCTCTTTCTCTATCTATCTCTGCCCTCTCCACTATGGTCTGTCCTCTTTCTCAAAACAAATAAAAAAGTACTAAAAAAAAAAAAGAAAGCTAAAAGAGATAAATGGTGCTGTGGAGTTATAACTCATTGCTAATTGGTTTATAGCTGCTACAAATCATTCCTTTCAATCATTTATTTTGAAAAGATCAGGAAAATAATAACAAATGGGTCATTCTTCAAACAAATTGCTGTCTCTTTTCATTTTGAGTCCAGAGTGCTTCTGGAAATATAAAGATATCCAGGGTCTTACGTTGGAATATGGTCACTTTGAATATGGAATGGGTATTGAAATTAAGAGCAGCGAAGAAGGAGACAGACCACAACCAAAATATCTAAACATTTTGTTTATTCAAATTTATTGAAAACAATTTGGTCTTCAAAATGCACTAAAAAAATAGCAGCCTTTCATGATTTGGGGGGTTGTTCGTATGTGTTCTAAGCCACAATTTGGAGTTACATTCTTTTTAACGAGTTCAACATTATGAAATGGCTCAACTGTGAAGAAATGTGGTTTGGTATACCTAAAAAAGTACCAGTTGGTGGTATATGGAGATCACAATTTATTTCTACTCTTTCATGGATTGTCCTGATTAAATTTAGGTAAGTTATCTAACATTGGAAAATGACAGTTTCCCATCTCTACAGTAGAGATATTTCTTTCTTTCTTCTACAAATATCGAACAGTTTTAATAAGTTAAATGAGCTTTTAGCACTCAGTATTGGCTAAAAAATGTATCACTCAATTATCCTCCATTTTCTTATTCTCTCATAAATTATTTTATGAAGGTCTCAATCAGGGGGAGAACACTTATGCTATTGCCATAATTTGTGCTGTCACTACTTTTCCTCATGCGTGTCACTACGTATGTTAGGCATCTGAAAGTGGGCTACAGTCCATTTCAGGATGGAAAGGATGGAGATATAATAGAAGGCATGTTTTACTGTTACTAGGACTCCATTGTAAATACTTCTCTCTGACTCTTAGACAACTTTTCTTGTTCTGTCTACTTCTGTTATTATTTAACATTTACTCAATTGCAATGAAAACAATTAAAATGTCCCTCCCCCAGATTTATCATTGTTCCATTATCTTTTTTTATTAAAAAAATTTAAATACTTATTTTTGAGAGAGTGAGAGAGAGAGAGAGAGAGCACGAATGGGGAAGAGAGAGAGAGAGAGGGAAACACAGAATCCGAAGCTGGCTCCAGACTCTGAGCTGTTGGCACAGAGCCTGATGCAGGGCTCAAACCCACAAACAGTGAGATCATGACCTGCGCTGAAGTCAGATGCTTAACCAACTGAGCCACCTGGGTGCCCCCTCTTTGCTCTATTATCTTAGACACATATCTGTCATATTCAGCCAATTCATAACAACTAGTTTATACTTCATGGTTTTTTTTTGCAATTTTCAAAAGCATTGCATCCTTAATTTCCTATTGGTTTAAACTGTCCAGTGGAATAATGAAAGTTAAATTTTAGTGATATGGTAAGAAAATAATGAAGTCCTTAATTATTCCTTAATTATAGTGTCTCTTTGAGAAACTAAGCTCTTCTCTACCTCATCATTCAGTGATAATCTGAGATAAAAATTATAATTTCACACAGGAAGGCCTTCAAAGCAGAATGACAATAAGCATTAGGATATTAGTTGGGGTGGAGTGTGCTGACAAGAGTTGGCTCACAAGCAGGACTTTAATTCAATACAGTCATCAGTGGATCATGAAATCCTATTATTTGTCTGTCCTAGAGGGACATATGCAAAGGTAATTACACTGTTTCAAGGTTTTGGCAGAAGATGATTCTGAAAATGTTGACAAAATCAAACTTGTGGCCATTCATTTTTTTTCCATACACTTGTTTTGACTAAGAGGAAATATAAGCCCAGAAAATTGAACTGACCTGATAAGCTCTGCCTATTTTTATTCATTTAAACCTGCAATAAGCCTACTAATCTAGAGGACTTCAAAATATTTTCTCTGTAAAAATGGGCATGGTTGTGGTGGGATCTGATTTCTTTTTTTTTTAATACTTATTTATTTTTGAGAGAGAAAGAGAAAGAGAGGGGAGAGAGAGAGAGAGACAGAGAAACAGAACATGAGAAGGGGAGGACAGAGAGAAAGAGAGACACAGAATCTGAAGCAAGATCCAGGCTCCAAGCTGTCAGCACAGACCCTGATGTGGGGCTCCAACCCACAAACTGTGAGATCATGACCTGGGACGAAGCCGGATGCTTAACCAACTAAGCCACCCAGGTGCCTCTGATTTCTTTCTTCTACCAATAAGGTTTTTATGAATCCTGGGAGTTCTATAACTTTCCAATGAACGGAGCTGTGTCTCATTTTCCCACAAAAATATCAATAACTATTTATTGAATACTTATTATTAGATTCTATTTGCTGTTTCCATCTCAGTTCTATGGTATACCGTGGGATATGCTAATAATTCCAACTCCATAACTTCATGACTTTACTGATGTGCTCTTAAACAAATGGATTACATTTGATTTTTTTCCCATTAGTGTATATGTGTAAAGAAAGAATGGGTGGCTATTAAACTGTGATTCTCCAGCTAATTTCATATGTATTATTTTTAAAATATTTTTATTATTATGTTTATTTATTTTGAGAAGAGAGAGAGAGAGAGAGAGAGAGAGAATGTGGGGGAGGGGCAGAGAGAGAAGGAGACAGAATCCGAAGCAGGATCCAGGCTCTGAGCTATCAGCGCAGAGCCCCATGCAGGGCTCGAGCACACTAGTGTGAGATCATGACCTGACACGAGGTTGGATGCTCAACCGACTGGGCCACCCAGGTGCCTCTAATATGTATTCCTTAATAATTTTGGTGAAGCAAAGTATTCCAGTCGCAATGTATGTAGTGTGTTGCCTGACCACATGCTCTCCAGACAGAGACAGAACACCTGTATTCAAATCTTTATCACACTGTCCTGAAGCTTCAGTCTTGGAACTTCACTGTGTTCCTCAAATGAGGCAGTTCCATAATTTTTCAGTAAGAATTAAATGACAGTAAGTTTATAGAAGAACATCTAAAATACATTTTAAGAATAAAATCAGTGGTTGCTAATATCGCAAAGCAATTGATACATTATTGTCAAATCTGAGTACAATTAGAAAATTTACTCAATTTCCATTGTGTAAATTTGATGTCTATTTTTTTTTTTTCAGAGAATTACCCCATGAGTGTAGTATAACACATAAGGAAATAATTTTGGCAGCTTGGATCATGAGCCTGCTGCTCACACTCCTGGGGTCCTCCTTCACTCTCCTGATACTTAATATCCTAGAAACTTGAGGAGGGAATTCAGAGAATAAACTTAATAATAAGTTTAATAATAAATCAATTTGTCTCCAAATTCAAAATTCATATAACCTATGGGGATACTGAAATCAACTCAACATAAAAGAAAAACTACATTGAACATACGTGAAGGTATATTGAATGGATTTTAAGCCATTGTTTCTCCAGTGATTGGAATCTGGTCTCAGCAAGGATGCAGTGGCCCAAATGCTGCCAATGCACGAACAAGGTCCACACATGAACATGGGTTCTAAACACCTAGACTCCTTTCATTTCCTGTGACTGCGTCATGACAACAAGATAGATGATAAGTAAAATTTTGTGTCAGTTCTTTACAGAAGGCCAAAAAACATTTTGATTTTTTTTTTTTACAGAAATAAGACAATTCAATGCATGAATTTGGACCAATAAAGATTCAATATTTAGAGCCAATGCTCTGCAAAATTTCAATATCAAAGCAAGGGTAATGGAAAAATTATAACAAAAATATTTTCAACTAAAGTAATGAAAAGAACTTTAATCTTCTTAGGTAAAGCACCCACTCTAACACTAGAAAGTACTAGCAATTCATTGTGCTTCTTGAAAAAACTCAGACATTTATACAGTTATAAACAAGGAGAACCAAATAAGCCGATCTCTGTTCATGGGAAATACCCAGTCACAGTGTCAACATTTAAAGTTCATTCTAACTTTTCAAGCCATTTGTGAACACCTTCTTAGAATCCAGTGACTCTCACCACATTGTTCAAAGCAAAGCAAAGAGAGAGACAAAAAACTCCATGGGAGGTGTACCAATTCTCAAGGTTCATGTGAGCCTTTAGAATATATATTGAGTGAAAGACGTCTAAACTGAAATTTTGTTTAATAAATTACAAAAATTCAATGTCTCTTGGCAGATATTGTTATTTCTCTTTGAAAACAAATTTATTTTAAGTAAATCTTTCAAAGATTATTAATTTGAAAATCATCTCTTTCCATTTGGCCACTGCTTTTCCCAGACCTCTGAACAAGCCTATGAATTATTAATCTCAAGACTGTCTCACTCACCATTAACTTTTCCGAGATCTGAGGAAGAGCTCTTCACCAAAATTTTCTTCCAAAATGGATTCAATAAAGGCAAATGCAAAACAGTCCACATATGACAGGAAAATCACAAATGCAAATACTAACCAGGTAAATTGTGGCTGAATGTCAATTATACCTTTAGAATAGTTCTTGAAAAATTCAAGCTTTCTCTTCAACTAAGTAATGTATTTAGGGAAGCAAATGAGAGCTAGATTCCAGGATTTCAGAATGCAATAAGTTCTGGGTAAATTCAAATCACACAGCAGAATCGTATAACTCACAGCCTCTGCCACCAGCTGCACCTGTATGAATGTGACAAATGGAAGGTTGTTTGAAACTAACTCAGCAAAAAACGTGAAATCACTTGGACACTCAAGAGGAACAGTTTCTAGCTTATGAATTGTGTATTTGTCTAAGAAAACAGATTCAAAATAATTGTTTTAAATGTTTTGTGTGATTTCATATTTTCTTAAGGTTTTACTTACCTATAGCATTTGTGTCTTCTGAAGTAGCTGTTATAAATGCAGTTTTAAAAATGAAATGCTTTGAGGCGCCTGGGTGTCTCAGTCAGTTAAGCATCTGACTCTTGGCTTCAACTCAGGTCATGATCTCACGGTTCATGAGATCTGGGCTGACAGCACAGAGCCTGCTTGGGATGCTCTCTCTCCCTCTCTCTCTCTGCCCCTCCCCTGTTTATACACACACTCTCTCTCCCTCAAAATAAATAAATAAACATTTAAAAAATAAAGTGCTTTTTAAAAAGTATTGTTACAATTATAATTAATCTTTATTGTAAGAAATTAATCTGATTACAATTAATTTGGGTTTTTTTTTGGCTAATAAGAGTTTCCATATATTGCTCCATATTTTATTACCCTAGTTTATCACTCGAAAGTGAAGAAAATAATGTTATTGCTCTCTCCCCAGATGCTGATTATCATGGTGAAGATATTTGAAATACAAAAAGATCCCCATTGCTGCACTAGAATAGGATATATTTCAGGTATATTCATATATCTTTTCTGTAATGCCTTCTACCAATAAGGGAATAAACATTTATGATAATAAAAAAAATTCCCCAATAGTCAGTATATCTTAAGATTTTCAGTCTAACATTGCACAGTTAATAATTTGTCATGTAAATATCAATTGGCTGGTTATGTATATGCTAAATTGTTCTACACCATTTTCTCAGTCACCTTTAATTCAACAAGCTCACTGAATGAAACACAATCATTAAAATTTTTTTAAAGAATTCCTGGAAATGGAAGACTATAATTGATTTGATTTCTAGTTTAAGAACTAGATTCTGTAGAAGTAAACAGAAAACTCAGTTATCAGATCCTTTTAAATGCTTCATTCAATACATACAATCAAGTCCCAGAGATGTAACTTAGGACACAAAACTGTAAACTGTACAAATTTCATTTTCTTTTCCTCGTCAATCATGACACTAGTCTAGAGTTTTAGACTTGAGATGACATTTTTTCACCTGTACCTAGAACTGGGAATAGACTCCTGGAGGCCATGGGGCTGGCTAATACCATTCACTGGGCAAAGTCAAAGTTTGTAGACAAGGAGGATGGCAAGTCCAGAGACCAGAGGCAAAATTGATGTACAGGTCACAAAACAAGCATTTTAGAAAAGTTAGAGATGGGATAAGTCTTGCTGCATTTTGAACAGCTATGATGTGTAGAAGATAGGTGGAGAAGGTGATGAAGCTCTCAGGGGAATGTTTCAGAGGTAGCACTGACATTTACCTTCATGGCTAGTGAATGTACATTCTAGCACTGACCCTAAGAGGCTTTAAAAAAACATGAATGGGTGTGGACAATGGGTGGCAAATCCAGTTATTTCCTTTTTGAATTTTTAATACTCTTAAGTATATATGTATATACTTAAGAGATACACACACACACACACACACACACACATTAAAAAAAATTTTGTTCAGAGATGTCTGGGTGGCTCAGTCAGCTGAGTGTACTACTCTTGATTTTGGTTCAGGTCCTAAACCCAGGGTCATGAGATCAAGCCCTGTGTTGGGCTCCACGATGAGCATGGAACCTGCTTACAATTCTCTCTCTCTCTCTCTCTCTCTCTCTCTCTCATTCTTCCCCTCTCTCTCACTCCTGCTCTCTCTCTCTCTTTCTAAAATAAAAAAAATCAACTCATTTAACTAAAAAAAAGAAAAATTCACCCATTTGTCCCACTTGCTACTCCTTGCCTTTTGCAACAACCAATTTGTTCTCTGTATCTATGAGCTTGATTTTGTTTTTTTGCTTGTTTGTTTTGGGAGGGGTTATTTGTTTGTTTTTAGATTCTACGTATAAGAGAGATTATACAGTATTTGTCTTTTCCTGTCTGACTTATTTCACTTAGCATAATGCCCTAAATGTCCATTCATGCTGTTGCAAATGAAAAGATTTCATTATTTTCTATTGGTGAGTAATATGTGTGTGTGCGTGTGTGTGTGTGATGTATCACAATTTCTTTATCCATTCATCCATTGATGGACACTTAGGCTGTTGCCATATCTTTTATAAATAATGCTTCAATGAATATGGGGGTGTATATGTCTTTCTGAGTTAGTGTTTTTGTTTTCTTCAGATAAATACCCAAAAGTGGAATTGCTGAATCATATGGTAGTTTTACTTTTAATTTTTTGAATAATCTCTACACTGTTTTCCATAGTGGTTGTACCAATATAAATTTCCACCCTCAGTGAATAAGGGTTCCCTTTGTTCCACAACTTTGCCAGCCCTTGTCATTTCTTGTCATTTAGATAGCAGCCATCCTAACAGATGAGATATCTCATTGTGGTTTTTATTTGCATTTCCCTGATAATTAATGATTTGCTCATCTATATGTTTTCTTTAGAAAAATGTCTATCCAGACCTTCTGCCCATTTTTTAATCAAATTGGGTTGTTTTTTTTTTTTTTTTTTGCTTTGGTTTTTGGGATTTAGCACATGTAATGTATTTATAATTCAGTAAGATTATGTGAACATCTCTTTGTAATAATAGATTCACTAACCTTTTCAAATGATACTCTTTAACAGGAGCATTAGATGACGTCAGCATGAGAATTTTATCCTTGTTATGCATTACTTTTATTACTGCAGTTTGCTGAAGCTCGGGTCAGAATTCTACAAATAAAACTTTAAAAATATGAGAGCTCATTTAAGGGAATGAAGAATTCTTCATTTCAGGAAATAATTTTCAAGTCTAGAGAAGAAATTGCCTTTGTGGGGTGGGGGGAGTAGGGAGTGGGGAGGAGTACATTTCGTAAAGTGTCTTAGAATTATTATTAGGGAAAAAAAGTGTACTGGGGAAAGAGGCACGTCTGAGGTTGGATACTTGTGGCAATAATAAAAATAGTTGTCTGTCTTGAGGATGTATCATTTGTCATTAGGAAAAAAATAAAAGGAAAAAAGGAAATAATAGTAAGCTAAATAAAATATATTTATAATCATGTTTTTCAGCAAAATTGAAAACGAATGAGAACTAATGAATGCCAATATGGCATTTTCCCCTAGGATGTAATTGGAAGACCCAACCTTCATTCAAATTTTTGGATTTGCATTCGCAGTTTCTTGTGAAGAGCACCAGATTCAAAAAGTAGTCCCTCTGATTTTCTTCCTTCCGGTAAAAATCTAGTGCAAGAGTCTACTTATGATCCAGGAATTGGCAGAAGGTCAGATTTCTCAGTGCTCTATGTTCCTATCTGCAAGATCATCCGGTGGAGGTATTTAACACCTCCACAAGAAAAAGCTAAGATTTATGGTAGGGAACATGACCTCCTCTTTGTCAGCGATTCCTCACCTTATCATCATGTCAGCAGAATTTATCACAGGGATTACAGTAAATGGATTTCTTGTAATCATCAACGGTAAAGAATTGATCAAAAGCAGAAAGCTAACACCAATGCAACTCCTTTGCATATGTATAGGGATATCGAGATTTGGTTTGTTGATGGTGTTAATGGTACAAAGTTTTTTCTCTGTGTTCTTTCCACTCTTTTATAGGGTAAAAATTTATGGTGCAGCAATGTTGTTCTTTTGGATGTTTTTTAGCTCTGTCAGTCTTTGGTTTGCCACCTGCCTTTCTGTGTTTTACTGCCTCAAGATATCAGGCTTCACTCAATCCTATTTTCTTTGGCTGAAATTCAGGATCTCAAAGTTAATGCCTTGGCTGCTTCTGGGAAGCCTGCTGGCCTCCATGAGCATTGCCGCTGTGTGTATGGATGTAGGTTACCCTAAAAACATCAACAATAATGATTTCCTCAAGAATGCCACACTGAAGAAGACTGAACTCAAGATAAGGCCAATTAATGGAGTGCTTCTTGTCAACTTGGCATTACTATTTCCACTAGCCATATTTGTGATGTGTACTTTTATGTTATTCATTTCTCTCTATAGGCACACTCATCGGATGCAAAACAGATCTCATGGTGTTAGAAATGCCAGCACAGAAGCCCATATAAATGCATTAAAAACAGTGATAACATTCTTTTGCTTCTTTATTTCTTATTTTGCTGCCTTCATGGCCAATATGACATTCAGTATTCCTTACGGAAGTCAGTGCTTCTTTGTGGTAAAGGACATAATGGCAGCATTTCCCTCTGGACATTCAGTTATAATCATATTGAATAATTCTAAATTCCAACAACCATTCAGGAGACTTCTCTGCTTCAAAAAGAATCAATGAAATACAAACAATCCTGAAAAAGAAGAAAGGTTCAATGAAGAGCAGAAGCAATGTTAAATATTGTGTATTTGTTTGACGTGGATTCGATAGACTTATATTTTGTTTTTGTTTACTTATGTATTTTGTGTGCTCTCTTTCTGGCAATTTCCTTCTCCTCTTCTACCCCCAGGACATGTGAAGCACTAATTTTGATGTTGGATGGATAGGATATTTTTTCCCCAGGGACTGTATACTTAAAACATATATGAATACATATATACATAAAATATGTAAGTATTATGATACTAATACATTCAAATAATTAACATTTGCAGTAGAGTGGCAGTTGTATAAAAAAAAATCAGAGAAGTAAAAAGACTTCATTTGGTTAACCAAAGTAGTTCTGTTATCTGTTTACTCAGGTCACTGAGAATCTTCTGTTTTAGATGAGCAAAATCACATTGATTTAGGCTAAGACATGTAACAGTATAACCAATTTGTCTATTTGGTTAAACATAACTATTTTTCAAAGAGCATCATTAGTGTAACTATTGTTAAAATTTAAATTATATATTGAAAGTTTCTGTATGTCATGGCAATGAACCCAGATATGCAGATTAAAGTCTAACTTTGCTTTTGATATCAGTTACTAGTTCAAGTTGGTAAATGAGAAGATGCAAATAGAGCTAGCATTTATGTGCATATACACATACAATCCATGGTCTCCATCTCTTACAAGATGAAGAAATATTTTCTCATCCCTTGAAGTGTTAAACTCCTGCCCAGAGAGAATAGGAGTGAGGTTGTTGACATCGAAGTCTCGGTAGGAAAATGTTTAGCTGATGTCTTAACCCCTTAACTGGTGCGTCAATTTCTTCCAGCTGGAAATATTGCCCAGGGTATGGCATCAGCAAAAGACTTGAAGATCTAAGGTAAAAGTTTTGAAACATGTTGGTAGAGTTGAGTGGATTCTGCTCTATAAAGATCTTAAATAGTCTTGCTTTAGGAAAGAAAAATAATTTTTGTCATATTTTACATCTCACGATATCTATTTTGAATTTGTGAAACCCTGACTCCTAAACAAACAAATAAAAAGAATTGTAGTTACTTTTAATTGTAAATAAACTGTGATTAGGTGACTTAGAAGTTGCAAGGATGAAAACAAAAAAAAAAAACCTAGATGTGTGTGTACATGGATTTTTTTAATGTTATAAAATATTTTTACACACAATCGTTTGCTTCATTCTCAGAACATTGTGTAAAATAGGCAGTGCAATTATCTCAATTTCTGCATGCAGAAGTAAGGTTTGAAGAGGTCGTTACACATACCTAAAGTCCATCAGCTATACTCACTGGAGAAATTGGAACTCAAATGTGGCTCTTATGTCTCTAAAGCCAGTGCTCTCTTATTTGGTTTTCTTCCCATTCTTATTTATAGAACTTTAGATCTTGAAATTTATGATAAAAAACAATCAATGTTCAACCTATAATCAATGATATCCTATGACCGTTCTGTATTATGTTCTTAAACAGTCAACTTAAAAATATTTCAAAATCTCTGAATTATTCTATTATTTGGTCAAATCCTTTATTTTTTATATTTATCTCATATTTGGTTTGCTAATAGTCTGAAGTGATCTGAACATAGGTCCCCCAATTTACAATTTAATATCACTTGACTCCAGGAAATTACCATGCCAGGCTCACTCGTTATGAGTCAGGTAAAACCAGACTCTCCCCTGGGAAAAACTGGATTCACTATGTTTACAGCCTGAGTTCAGGACAATTATGTAACTGGAACCTACTCCTTAGGTTATTCAACGACCTGTGCATCATCCTGGAGAAGCCCCATGGCCCCTTGTTCTAAGGCCAAGCTGGAAGTCTCACTAGTGCCAGTGCCTGAATTACATAGGTAGTCATGACAGATATTTCCATATTGAGGTCTGATACCATTGGGCCACTTATATCCTCTACTATGTTCATTTATTTTTTTAATTTAAAAATAATTTTAATAATTGTTTTTTAACTTGTAAAATAATACATAGTTAATGTAGAAAATTGGAAAAATAAGAAATGTAAGAAGTGAACCTGATAGAATCCCATGTCAAATTTTCATATACATTCTTCCAGCATTTGACATCCATGTGCATACATATGGAAATACCACTATACATGTATGTGATGTAATTTATGACATTATGGAGATTGTGCTGTATATATACTTTATGCTATATTTTGATGTAAATTACATGTGTGAAATTTTGCATTTGTAACAACTTCATAATGTTTCATTTTATGGATGTAATTTTGTTTCTTGTTTTTAATTTTTTTAATGTTTATTTACTTATTTTTGAGAGACAGACAGAGTGCAAACGGGGGAGGGACAGAGAGAAAGGGAGACACAGGATCTGAAGCAGGCTCCAGGCTCTCAGCTGTCAGCACAGAGCTTGATGCGGGGCTCACAATCATGAACCGTGAGATCACAACCTGAGCCAAAGTCGGATGCTTTACTAATTGAGACACCCAGGTACCCCTGTAATTTTGTTTTTAACCATTCATGTATCATTAATTTGTATTTCCATTAACAAAGAGAACAGTAGAGTTGAAAATAAAGTTTATATTACTGAAGAAAATGAAAAGGAGAGCGCTCAAACAAAAAATGAAATAAAAAATCTACAATTAAAGAACAAGGAGAATCTTTCGTTATTATTACTATTTATACTCTTGTTATTATCATTATGATCACTATTTATAGTAACCTAATTGGTACTAATGCCTTGAAAAATTTTGGCACGAGAATTCCTTGACATAGATCTATGGGCATGGGAGCCCTTGGAATGAGCCTATTGGCATGGGAAACTTGTAATGATGCCATGGGCTGGGAATTCCTTGGGTTGGGGCTGTGGCATGGCAGGCATTTCAGGATTTCATCAAGTCTATATGAAAAGGCACCAATGCATTTATAAGGAATTCCAGTAATCAGGTAATTAAACTTTTATTCCAGAATTGCTTTACTTTTGGTGTATATTATCTCACTGATTGTCTCAACCCGGTAGAGCGTATTATTATCTGTAGTAAATATGAGGAAATCTAAACTTGGAAAGACAAAAGATTAGGTTACTTATCTAGACCCAAATCAGGCCTTCTAAATCTAAATTCCTAATTTTTTTCTAAACATAACTGTGCATCAAAGTTGCCTGGTGACTATTTTTAAATTGTGGATTTCCAGGCTTATCCTAGACTTGCCGACTATAGTCTCTGGGGATGGAGCCCAAAAATCTATATAGTAACCATGTAGGTGATTGTGATGTAACTTGTTTACTGACTAGGGTTTGTGGTCCACCACATTACAGAATATTAATGCTACTAAGGGAAGCCTTAAAATATATATTCATGTCAATGTAAAGTCTTTCTTGGGAGAAAAATTTTAAGGCATTTAAAAGGCATTCTTTTCCTTCACAAAATATTCAAGTTATAGCTCAACTTTCGTTTAGACTTTTTTGGTTGAAAGGGACTGATTCACATTTTAGTCACCTAATGTATGAAGGGACCTGCGGAATGCACATGAAATGATAAAGAAGAAACACTGTCATGAAATCCAAAAATAAAAGCTGAAGCCAGCTGAGTAAAAGGAAACTCTATAAACAGAGCTCAACAGCCATAATTTGTGGAATCTCTTCTAATGCTCATCCAATATTATGAGTCAACCTCTCCCTGCACACCTACTTTTCCTTCTCTCACTATATATGGTTGAAAAAAAAATACTTTTTTTCTGCTTATACGTAACTCCTACTTCATCATAAATACAACTAATTCTACCATTCTGGACCTTGACTGTACCTCATGACTTCTTTCTATTTTATACTTGAACACATACTGGCGTATGTGATTTGATTTATTTCCCTCAATTCAAATTTTTCTAGGGTGTATCTGATTACACATCTGTCATTGTTGTTCAGGCCATCATTAGGTTCCCTGGCATATCTAGGTACTGGCTATACTTGGGTCAGGGGTCCAAATCTGAACCAATCAGACTCAATCTGGAAGGTAAAGCCACTGGTCTACCTAGGGCTCCCTGTAGCTTCAGCTGGGCTGTGAGCAGGGAAGTTTCTCTGAAAGCATCTTGGTGTATCGGGTACCATGATTATTATGAATCCATATGCTTCCATTATACCTCATTTTTCAGGACTCAGATAAGGCAAGGGATACCCACAGATCCCATGAAGACTTTTCAAGTCATTGGGAACTTAAAATCCACAAATAAGAATTTGATCTATCTTCCCTGTAGATATTTGGTCTTTCTTTCCCATAGAAATTTTATGTCAAAGAAGACTTTTGATATATGTGGATGAGGTCTTTTACAATATGAGACTAAATGTACACTGCTCAGTAAATAAGTAAATATTAAGAGTCAATTATGTAGGCACACTGAGAGGTCCACGTGTTTGCATGTTTATAGTTCTTAGGCACATCACAGCTGTTTCAGATCAGAAAATGAGTTTGAGAACATCTGTGTTTGTTCTATTTCTTCTGGCTTCTTCCTCAATAGACACAGGTCCTTGTTACTCATCTCAACACTAGACAATGTATATTTAATTAATCAATAAAAAGTTTTAGTTTTAACCATTGGAAATAAGTTACCAGAAAGAAGGCTTTTCCAAGTTAATCCTGCTAATCCTGTACTTATTCTCTGGCACTACTTAAATAGTAAAATTTTTGAAAATTAAAGTCTTCCTCCCAGGGATGCCTGGGTAGCTCAGTCAGTTAAGTGTCCGACTTCGGCTCAGGTCATGTTCTCACGGTTCATGGGTTTGAACCCCATGTCGGGCTCAGCACCGACAGCTTGGAGCCTAGAGCCTGCTTTGGATTCTGTGTCTCCGTCTCTCTCCCTCTCCCTCTCCCTCTCTCTCTCTCTCTCTCTCTCTCTCTCTGCCCCTCTCCCACTTGTGTGCTCTCTCTCTGTCAAAAATAATTAAATAAACATTAAAAAAAGTCTTACTCCCATATACCCACACATATTTACCCAAACTTTTGAAACAATAAGAATTGCAAAATATTGTATGAGAATTCCTTCCATTTTATAAGACAAGATGGATTCTACTGAAGGGATAAATAGGAAAATTACCAATAACTTTCACATAAGTAATTTCAGGATTAAAAGAGGTAATACAAATTTCTCTGGGGTTATGAACAGGCTATTGACACCTACTAGTGGCACCTAATATGATATGATATATTGTTTTCAGAAGGAGATAATCTGATAATAGCATGGATTAGCTCTATATCAGTTGGTTGGCCCCTGATTTTATGGAGAAAAGAGTAGATCAATTTCAATAAGATGTGCGCTCTGGCAAATTATTTCTCCATGTGTTTGACTTGAATGGGATGATCTCAGTATGATGTCCAGGGACAATGGGAAATAGAAGTATCTTATACTAACTTTGCAGATTTTGTCTGGGGTTTTGCTGTGTGTCACAGATTACTCAGTACAGAGGCTCCCTGACACATGGAAAATAACAGCCAATTTCATGCTTCAAGTTAAGGGGAGTTAGTCATTAATGGAACTCTTACAACGTTGTGTTATGAGGCCATGTTATATGGGAAAGATGAATGTAAGAAAATATTTAATTTCTAACTCAGGGAAATTATAACAACAGATGCCTTACAGTGTCACTGAGCACACAGCATTTTATGCTCAAAATACATAAGTTACATTAATAAATGCTCTTTCAGTGTATGCCAAATATTGTTCTCTAATTTCCCTAAGGGTATATATTTTTACAGAGGTGATAAAGACAATGGAAATGACACTCCATGGAATTAATGGGAATTAGAAAGGATGGGGCTTTATTGACCCAGTTTTCTATGTGATGATTCTGAACTTTCCAATTTGTTTGCATTTTCAGAGACCCTGGTGGTTGCGATTTGTTTTACTAATTAGTTTAAGAAGTTGCAAAGTCTGTGCTTATGTCCCTTTTTAAAAATCTTACTTCCCCATCATGGTCTACTAGAGTTTTTTCAATACCTAGCTTCATGGAAGTAAAACAAAATGACAATTCTTTTTCCTTAAACCATCTTTAAATTATTAATAAGTTTTGGTTTTGCTTTTCAAATATATACTAAGTTTTTTAAGAAATTTCTGTAGCTCTGCCAGTATTCTCGAGTGTTGTACTACATGTGCTATAATGTGTTAAAGCTTCTATAATAATTTTAGTTATGAAACATGTTTTTAAAAAGCAAGGATTTGCTACCGTACAAAAGGAATTTTAGAATCTACACCAATAATTCCCTCACTATTCTCTAAAGCAGAGCTTCTCAAATTTAAACAGACAACTGAATGACCTGGGGGGGTTGTTAAAACACAGTTTGCTGCATCCCACCTCCAGAGTTTCTGACTTACTAGAGTTAGAGCCTGAGGATTAGCATTTTTTTCTTCTTTTGAGAGAGACAGAGAGAGAGAGAGAGAGAAAGAGCAGGCACACACGTGTGCAAGCTGGGGAGGGGCACAGGAGAGGGAGAGAGAATCTTAAGCAGGCTCAATGCCCAGCGCAGAACCCAATGCAGGGCTCCATGTTGTGGCCGTGAGATCGTAACCTGAGCCAAAATCAAGAATCAGACGCTTAACTGACTGAGCCACCCAGGTGCCCCAAGAATCAGCATTTCTAACAAGTTCCCAAAAGGTACTCATGCTGGTGGTTGGGGACCACACTTTGGGAACTACAGATTGAGAGTCAGTATATTGTAAAGGCTATGAACCTGGCCTCTGAAGCCAAATTGGATGGGTTTTCATCGTGAGCCATCTGATTATTAGTTGTGTAATCTTGAGCAAGTCATTAGACCCGTTCCTTCAGTGTGTCCTCATCTGTCAAATGAGCTAATACAAGTACCTATTTCTAAAGCTTTCTGTGAGATTGAGTGTGTTAACAAGTGTAGAACACCGAGGACAGTGTCTAGCATAACAGCAAAGACCTTGTATGTCCAGATATTTAATAAGTCAAGAAAATAATTTAATTTCTACTATGTGGAAGGCATGAAGATTATTTCTTAAATAGAATTTTCTATTGTTTTGAAATTGGACAAAGAGAACTAAAATTCTATAATGATTCTTTGAGAAAAGAGGTAAAGTATGCTTTAGTTTAGAGTGACAAACAAGGTTAGTATTTTGATTTGGTATGAAGGTAGGAAAGTAATTTTGGCCTCTATAAAAAGCAATAGGCTGACTGATGTGGTAAAACAGGAAGTAGTAACCACCAGAGGGAGGAACCACAAAAGTCAATAGCTCCTGAAGATGGGAGTGAAGGAAGATATCAAGAGGCTGAGGGGTATGATAGAAAGGGGGATGGGAAGGCAGTGTTCGCCATCTTGCTGGGTTCTCGTTTCAGCTGTGGGGTACTGTTGTGTATTGTAGATACTTGACCTGGTAATTAAATATGGAATCAGGTAAGTCCTTCTTTGAAACATCACTCCCACTTCATCAAGGGATCATGTTTCTATTGGTGTGATTTGAACATAGATGACTGATGGAGAAAGTCTTTAACTATAGTAAATTTGAGAGGCCCTTTAGAAGAAAGGAAAACAAACAAACAAACCAAAACACAAATCAACAGACAAGCTTTGAACATAAATAATACCAACCCAGGCATTCTTGGGCTTAGGGTAGTACAGCCAATGTAGGCACAGTGTGAAGGCCTCCCATATAGTTAGAGTTACTTTATTCATACATGGCCCTGTGTTGGAAATAAACTTACCATGGATGTATCTTCATTTCTGGTAGTGATCAGAAAGCACCACTTTCCTACAGCAATAACTAATCATGTTAGAAAATCTATTGTAAAATTTACTGAGGTTCTGTGGTACAACAAGCATGGCTGTCTTAAAATGCCCTTGAGAGCTCACCTTGATCTACCTGGAAAATGAGACAATTAGCATAGGGAGGCTCTTCCCTCCTCCTAACAGGAGGGGTTGCTTCCAATCTCAGCTTCCCACTAGATCCTTAGTATTTTTCTCAAAAAATAGGAATGCAATTTTGCACACACCTCCAGAGTCATCAGATGCTGAGCATCTGTCTTTCCTGGACAATCCTGTGAACAGCTGGCATCCAAATTCAGTAAGGCTGGTGCGCAGATAATTTGTTAGTCAGTTTTCTCTGGCCCCACCCCCTTTGATGAAGTTGCTCTCAGACTTGCTCTGCAAAAGATAAGAGCAGTAGGAGGAACTCCTATCACCCAGAATGTTCACTCGCAGTGTGTCCAAGATCAGGCCCTGGTCCTCATCATCTCTCTAGAGGATACTAGGGGATCAGAAAACTCAAGTCCTCTTTTCCTCCAATCTTTGCTTGTCTAGTTTTTACCCTAATAAAATCCATTCCCCAATCCACACTGTGTGACATGTCAGGTGGCGAACACACAGAAGCCTGCCTTGCACTACTGAGTCGGGGGTAAACTCAGGCATGTCTCATCTCCAGGATCTACTCTTTTTTTTTTTTTAATTTTTTAAATGTTTATTTATTTTTGAGAGAGAGAGCGGGGGAGGGGGGAGGGGCAGAGAGAGAGGGAGACACATAATCGGAAGAAGGCTCCAGGCTCTGAGCTGTCTGTACAAAGCCCAAAGGGGAGCTCAAACTCACATACCATGAGATCAGGACCTGGGCCAAAGCTGGTCGTCAACGACTGAGCCACCCAGGCACCACCCTTCCAGTTTCTACTCTTATACAACCTTGTCGCTTAAGGTTTCAAAAGATGCCACCTCATTTCCTACTGCCGGTTCTCCCATTGTTCTTAAATGTAATGCATTTAAGTCTCATGGACCTGAATTCATGTAAATAACTATGTTATTTTATTATCTCCTCATCTCTCTCAAGCTGTAATTCTTTCCTATTCATGTTTGTTATTTTCAGTGTGGAAATTATTCCCTTTGATAAAGAAAGGAGATGAAATAAAAGCTAATCTGTTTAGCTACCTTATGGTATCGGTTAAGATAATTTTTTTCCTGCCCAAGTAAAGAAATTCCCTCATTCTTATTTTCTTATTCTGAGCATAATTTAAAACCTATTTTACTTCCTTCTTAATTTATAGTGTATTTTGAACTGCAGCTACTAGTTATATGACAAGATTATTATTCCAGTGGATTTTAATTTTATTCATTTGTATAAACATATGTTATTCTGGTAACTTCTTTACAAGTGTGCATATTCCTTGGTACCTGGAAACATGAAAGTGAGAGTGTGGAGGTTTTACTTTGCCATGACATGTTACCTCCCTAAATTTATGGAGGCCCGGCAACAGATTCTCGGACAGCCCACAGATACTCATGTGCAGTAAAATTTTATTATAAACTCAAAATTATCTACCAAAGAATAGATTTTTGGACGGTCCCACACATAACTCAAGACACTTAACTATGAGATAATATTTCCCACTCAGAATATTCTGGAAAGGTGCTCATGAAAGCATTAAATAGAATTCCAGTAGTTTGTATGCTGTTTGCCCATCCAAACCACCTTCCTTTTCTCTCCTTTTTATTAACAAGGATCAGAATTGATCTTAGTTGCTCTAAGAAATCTTTGGAGATGTTCTCAAACTTCCACGATCTATCCTCATTAGTTTTTCATGACAGTAACTGTCAGGACTGATCTCTTGACATTTAGTACTTTGTTTTGTGATGTATTCTCATAGGTTGTATGTTTTCTAGCCGATTATTATTTTCTTGAAACCTGGGGACACACTGTATGTATTTTGGAAACTAATATTAGTAAACTAAACACAAATAGACACACCTGAACATATATTTTTGAGAAAGAATCATGCATCTCTATGCAAGAAAGAGAAAGAAAATTAGGTAGCATAAAGATAGGTTAATTTTATTTCCAAAATTGTAGAAAATTTAGTATGTTCAATTCTACTGTCATTTTCATAAAAATAAAAAAAAACAGTAAAATTGAACACTGGGAAAAACAATACAGGCAAATTGATCTTTGTGGCTTTAGGTTATAAATGGAGATAAAATTGTAAGTAACACACTGCCACCCAGTGGCAAACTTTCACTGTAAATGAAATAATGGTTTGTATAGTCAAAAGACTCCAGCCATTAGGAGTCATTGGTCAGGAAATTTAACATCCCATTAGAAAAATATGAAGAAAAGAGAAGTTAACACTCAGATCATAGGGAATTTCAAACTAAATGAGAGTATATATCTAGTCCAAATCAAGCAAACAAATTTAAAAAAAAGTAAGAATAAAATTGTAAGCTAATTGGAAACTTGAATTTTGCCTAGATACTCAATATCAGTGAATTGTTATTCATATTTTTCGATATCGTAGTGGTGCTGGGCTTACGCTTTAAAAATAAAATCATTTTTATCTTTTAGAGTGAACATTCCAATGTAATCACTGATAAAATGATGCAATACATCAAATTAATATGCAGAATGGAAGGAGATACATTGGAGCTATATGTGAATCAGTTTGGGTTATAAATTGAAACTTTTTAAAGCTGACTTATGGTTCCATGGTGATTCATTACACAATTCTGTCTACTTCTGTACGTGTTTGAAATTTTTCTATAACATTTTTTTTCAAATTTCCCCAGACATTTATTACCATTAAGTATAGGATTTGATTAATAAAAACAGAGAGCTTTCTCCATAAATTGTTTCACAGAAATCAGTAGGTTAGGTCATGAGTTAGGAAGAACTTCTAATCTTTGTTTGCCTTAGAAATGAACATTGAGGAGATTAACTGGAACCTTCTTAAGCCCAAGCTAATAAGAGAGTTGAAACAACTGCTCAAATCATGTTTGTATCAAGTGTCAAACCCACGTTGACTTATAAAACAGATTACTAAACAAATAACAAAAGGTGAATTGTAAAGACTTATTATTTAGTAAACTGCACTGGAGTGCAATTAATTTGTCTCTCTCTTCTCTCAATATTTACTAAGTATTGGGCTTCCAAATATGCTGATTTTCCAGCCTTTCAAAAAAGAGCAAGGGAGTTGTTGCCTTGTTGCTAGGTTTTAGACAACAATTAGAGGTCCCACTTTCACTTTTTTTTCCTACTCTGACTTGAGTCCTTTAGGAAATTAATTCAGTTTCTTAGCAACCCAGATGGTTAAAACTTAAACACACTTCGGGTTCTTTTGTAAAGCAAAGGCTAGTTTCCCTTATAAACTATGTGTTTGTTTAGTCCTGCTTGGCTTTGCAGAAAAGATTTGCTGAGACATACTGCCCTAGAAATTTTTACAAAAAACTCTCAGTTTCAAATGGTGAGTAAAGTTGTTGATTTTCTAATGAATGCTCCTGCTTTCTTTTTATTTTTACTCTAGTTTGTCAATTTGACTAGCTCTTTGAAATATATGTATTTTATATGAAATAGATGAATTTATTCATGAAAGAAACAATTTCTTTATATATAACATTGTAGAAGAGAAATTATGAAAACTACAGTAAGAAGGAGAAAGCCAAGCAGGAAGAAAGTGCTGAATTTTTTTAATGAATTTATAAATATGCACAAATTTGTGGTTCCCTGTGCTCTTAATAGCACACTATTTTACAATGCTTTTTTGTATGTTGGCAGCATTTATGTGTCAGATATATATCTAGATCAATCTATTTATTTATCTATTACCTCAAATACTTAATATTACAAAATTAAACTCAGTTATGTAAGCAAAAGAAGATTGCATTTCCATACATTTGCTAACCAAAGAAATGTATTTCTTTTTAATTAACAGCTCATTAAAAACAGATAAAAATACTTTGTGACTCTCCAGTTGAAAATATTTGAGGGATAAATTTAAATGAAAGTTTATATTTTTATACTGCCATTACTATTAACAAGTTTTCCATTATTAGGAAAAAGTTATGATTAGATATTCGGGGTTTTAGATACAGTTTTCAAAACAGAATCCACAATTTTCAGATTTTGGCTAACACAGAGTACCTATTATTCTTCTTATCATTGGACCACATAAAATTTGCTTTTTTGTAAGATTGAAAAATGGTTGAATAACAGCAATTTCACATGGCTCAATTCAACATGTGCTGAACCCTATGTAGGATTTGTAAACCTAGAAATTCTTGTCTCAACACTTTTTTTTTTTTTTTAATGTTTATTTATTTTGGGGACAGAGAGAGACAGAGCATGAATGGAGGAGGGGCAGAGAGAGAAGGAGACACAGAATTGGAAGCAGGCTCCAGGCTCTGAGCCATCAGCCCAGAGCCCGACATGGGGCTCGAACTCACGGACCGCGAGATCTTGACCTGAGCTGAAGTCGGACGCTTAACCGACTGAGCCACCCAGGCGCCCCTCAACACTTTTATAATCTAATTTTGAGGCAGATTTTGTTTTTTGGGTCTTTTTTTAGGTTTATTTACTTATTTATTTATTTTGAGAGAGACCGAGAGAGAGCAAGAGCGAGCATGAATGGGAGAGGGACAGAGAAAGAGGAAGAGAGAGAATCCCAAGCAGGCTCTGTACTGACAGCAGGACTCGACCCCGTGAACAGAACAGTCAGATCATGACCTGAGCTGAGATTAAGAATCAGACACTTAATTGACTGAGCCACCCAGGTGCCTCTGGAGGCAGATATTGTAAGTAATTAATTTTAATACAAGATACAAGGAAAAATGCAGTTTCAAGCTCCATTGCTCTTCAGAAGGAGGGATGAATCCTATAGGGGGATCTGGGAATGCTTTTATTGGAAATGGCATTTAAACTGGTCCTTCATAGATAAGAATAATTTCATAGATGAACAGTAACTGTGCTTACTAAATTCAATTAAGCTATTCGTTTATTTTCAGTGAGACATCTTGTCCTAAATATAGATTCTGTAATATCAACATTTACCATCAAACATTTGACTGAATAAGAATATTGCTAGTTTATTTTTTCTGAATTCCTCAACCACACATCTCATAACTTTATATTTCTCTAGGTTATAGTTTTGTTTTTTTTTTTCCATTTAAAGTAAGTGTGATGATGTGATATCACCGTCTCAGGCTTCAATCATTTGACTAGATCTCCAGATGATTTCCTTCTTCTGGCATACCTAGGGTCTAAAACGATAACATGCTAATACATGAATTGTGTACTATAAAAACCTAATGTTGTATACATATTATTCAAATGAATAGTATTTAATACTAAATAAATAAATACAAGACAAAATGAAGTATGGTAAAAACTGGACAGAATTTATTACCATTTAAAATATGATGAACAACAATTTTCTGGTAGTCAGGAAGCCCGGAGACATATAGAGACAGAGGCACATTATCAGCGGCAACAAGGTGACTGATGAGCGCGTCTACTCCCAGCTACCTAGTCAAAAAGAGATCTAGATCAGCACTACATTCCCCAAGCACAGCCTCTTATTTTGATGGCTGTCGAGCTTTCTTACTGCCAAGATACTTTTTTTTTTTAATCAATTAGACTTCCAGGGTCTTGACCTATTTTTATTCTTCCAGTTTATGATTGTCCTGGCATCAATTTCTTTCCAACTGTGTGTCCTGGTGAGGTAAATTCCCTATCTCACTCATTGACATCCTCAACCTCAATGTCTTTTCATTCTAACAGTTTACAAAACCCTGATTATGAATCAGTTCCCTTGTGCAGCCAGAATTCTGAGCCCTGTAAGAGATAGCTACATGCACCATTTTCTCCAAGGCTAAGGCTTCAGTGCTCCTCAGAAGTTCAAATATATATTTTTTTTTAATTTTTTTTTTCAACGTTTATTTATTTTTGTGACAGAGAGAGACAGAGCATGAACGGGGGAGGGGCAGAGAGAGAGGGAGACACAGAATCGGAAACAGGCTCCAGGCTCTGAGCCATCAGCCCAGAGCCCGACGCGGGGCTCGAACTCACGGACCGCGAGATCGTGACCTGGCTGAAGTCGGACGCTTAACCGACTGCGCCACCCAGGCGCCCCTCAAATATATATTTTTACAGAAATTTGTAGGGTCATGAGTGAGGCAAGAGTGTAATTAAAAAAAAAAAAAGCCATGTACCTGGAAAAAATTAGCCATTTGACTGGTAAGGACTTGATTTTCATCAACTTTAGTGACTTCAGAAGAGTCCAACATAAACACCAACATGTAAGCTGATTAAACTCCCTGAAAAATAAACCAAATAACTCATATTTTCTTTGTAGCTCATTATCTTCCAGTAGATTACTGTACATGTGAAGTCAAACTACAATCTAACGGTGATTTGGTGAAAATAAAATCTGAATAAGGAGAATTAATTAAGTAGTTTTTATGTTAAAGAGCCCAGCTTATGAGAAATCATGCATATCAATCTCCTAAGTATAGAGAGCTGTGATAACAGAAATAAAAATTTCAAGTCTGGGCCAGAGTACTCTTGCCTCCAAAAGATTCTTGGATGGGGACAGTCAACCTTCAAACTCACCTCCACCTCTTTTTAAATGTATTTTATTTACAAATCTCTTAAAATTCTATGCAGACATTCCTATTGTTTACAGTATAACACAAAAGCATGATATTACAGTTTTTTTTTTTAATTTTACTACCCTTTATATTTTAGGCATTGCTCAGAGAATAATATTCCTACATCCTTATTTCCACATACTTGGTTAATTAATGTGGTATTTTGATAATTTAAGTTTAATTTATTTGACAATAATTTTATAGAGAATGTTAAGAGGCTCCCTATTTATAAAATTTGCTTTATTTACACTGTATTATTTATCAACAGAACAAAACATGTTTTGAGTATTTGGGGAACTTGTAACTTTCTTACTCAGGTAATGAACATTGTTCTCTCTCCCTCTTTTTTTTTTTGTTTCTGTTCAGTTATTTTTTGATTGTAGTAAGAACAATTAAAATGAGATATACCATCTTAACAATTTTTTATTTTTTATTTTTTAAGTGTATTTAGTTATTTTGAGAGAGAAGAAGAATGAGAGTGATAGGAGAGGGGAAGAGAGAGGGAGAGAGAAAATCCCAAGCAGGCTTTGCACTGTCACCACAGAGCCCAATGCAGGGATCGAACTCATGAACTATGAGATCAAGACCTGAGCCAAAATTAAGAGTCTGATGCTTTAACTGACTGAGCCACCCAGCTGCCCCAACAATTTTTTAAGTTCATAATACAGTGTTGTTACTCTAGGCAAAATGCTGTGCACTATATCTCCAGAATTTACTCATGTTGCATAACTGAAACTTTATACCTGTTGAACAGCATTTCTCCATTTCACCTCCCCACCCCCCCAACCCACCCAGGTCCTGGCAATCACCACTCTACTTTCTGTTTCTGAGTTTGACTCTTTTATATTTCTCATGTAAATGGAATCATCCGATATTTGTCCTTCTGTGACTGGCATATGTCACATAGCATAACGTCCTCCAAGTTCACCCACATTGTTGCATATGGCAGTATTGCCATCTTTTTAAAGCTGCATAATATTCCATTTTGTGTATGAACCACATGGATAGAGATATTCATTCATCCATCAGTGGACTTCTGGATTGCTTCCATATCTTAACTATTGTGAATAATACCGCAATAAACATGAGAGTGCAGATATCTCTTTGAGATCTTGATTTTAATTATTTTGGGTAGACACCCAGAAGTGTCATTACTGGATCATTGGCATTTCTGTTTTGAATTTCTTGACGAGCCTTCACACTGTTCTCCATAGTGGCCACGCCATTTTGCATTGTCACCAATAGTGTAAACGTGTTTTACATATCTCCATATCAACACAAACACTTAATGCCTTTTTATAATTGTTATTATAGACATACTAACATGTGTGAGATGTCGTTTGATTTGCATTTCCCTGATGATTAATGACATTGAGAATCTTTTCCTGTGCCTGTTTGCCATTTGTATAACTTCTTTGGAGAAATGTCTCTTCAAGTATTTAGCTCAATTTTTAATCAGATTATTTGTTTTTATTGGTATTGAAGTGTAGGAGTTCCTTACATATTTTGGATTTTAATCCCTTATCAGATAAATAGTTTGCTTTCAAAATTTAACTAGACTCACTTAGGTAACACCTGTGGTCTTTTTTTTCTTTTTTTTTTTTTTGGTAAAAGTTTGTGTATATTAAAATTTATTCAACCTGGTTTAATAGTAAATTTGTCTTTTTCTAATTGAGATAATATTCACTACTTACCAATCTGAAGTGTACAATTTAGTGGTTTTTAGTATATTCACAACCTTGTGAAACCATCATTACTCTCTAATTCCAGAACATGTCCGTCTCCCCCCACAAAAAATCTTGTACCTGCTGGAAGTCAATCTCAATTCTCTCTTCCCATATCCTCTGGCAAAAAATAAAAGATTTTTTTACTTTAAGTCCCTGAGTTTGTGATAATTTGTTATATAGCAATATTGCAGATAAGTTGACTTAGCCACAGGTCTATAATTACTGTTATATAATGCATGTATATTTTATTTAAATCTATTTATTATGATGATCTTTTTCTATGTACTGTTCCTCCTTTTACATTTCTCACCCTGATTAAGTAATTTTCCATTATCATTGATATGTTCGAATTTCTTACTGTGACATGAGAGACCTTTGCTAAAATAACCCCAAATGATTTTTCTTTTTAAAACTTTTTCATGTTTTTATGTATTTATTTTGAAGGAGAGAGAGGGAAAGAGAGAGGGCAGGGAAAAGACAGAGAGAGGGAGAGAAAGAATCCCAAGCAGACCCCGTGCCGCCAGTGCAGAGCCTGATGTGGGGCTGGAACCCACGAACTATGAGATCATCACTTGAGCTGAAACCAAAAGTTGAAAGCTTAGCCATCTGAGCCACCCAGATACCCCCCACATGATTTTTCCAGCTTTCTATATCATACTATTTTCCACTGTCTCCTCACATATGTAGGCTAAATTCCTGCCACATTGTGCTTCTTGCTTTTCTCTCAATGTGCCAGTCATTTTAAAAAATAAAAATATTTATGTTAGAATTTGAAAAGCAATTCATCATTTTATTTTACAGAATATTTATTATTAATTTGTAAAAGTTGACATTTTCTTTTTTTTTTTTTCAACGTTTATTTATTTTTGGGACAGAGAGAGACAGAGCATGAACGGGGGAGGGGCAGATAGAGAGGGAGACACAGAATCGGAAACAGGCTCCAGGCTCCGAGCCATCAGCCCAGAGCCCGACGCGGGGCTCGAACTCACGGACCGCGAGATCGTGACCCGGCTGAAGTCGGACGTTTAACCGACTGCGCCACCTAGGCGCCCCAAAAGTTGACATTTTCAATGTATCTTCAAAGTTAATTTCTCTTCATTTACAACTTTATCTTACTGCACATTCGCCTTTGAATTCTGAAGATCCTCTGTTTAATGTTATTGTCAAATAATATAAACTGTAGCACAAGAGAAGGAAATTCATACCACCTCATTTTCTCATTCCCCAGAACCAGTGTTGTTATATCATTTCCACCTAACCAAACATTATTTAATTGGTATGTATCCCTGTTTCCAAGGAGATTTCAAATTCATTGGCATTTTCCAGTAACATATTGACAAACACATTAAATCCTAGAAATGTGCCAATACTTTCCTTGCCCTGGTCAGCCAAAAGCAAATCCACCATTCCCATCCAGAGTCTAGTAACAATAGCTACAATGCACTTGCGGAGGTTTAGGTGGCCATAGGTATCCCAGAGATAGCTTACAACAAGTTTTACCTTCTGTGCCTTGATGAAATGTTGTTTGCTTCCTTCACAACCTGGAATATTTTTACTTATTCTTCAAGATTAGTCCAAATGACTTCCTGTGAGGTCACTTCTGTTTTCCTGATAGAGTTAGCCCTTCATTCTCCTTGCTTCTCACAGCACTATTCCAATATCTATCACATGAATAGGTTTTATTTTTTTGTTTTCATGTCTTTCTTCCAAATAGCCTCTCATTTATTTAAGGACATTGATTTTAAGTTAATTATCTTTGGTTTCCTAGCCCTAGCCCAGTGAGTGCTAGGACAAGGGTGCTGAATAGATGTTTGCAGTAGCCATGATGCTTCCCTCCCCTCTCTAACACATGCACTCACCATTTATTTATTTTTTTATTAATTAATTAATTAATTTTTAAATTTACATCCAAGTTAGTTAGCATATAGTGTAACAATGATTGCAGGAATAAATTCCTTAATGCCCCTTACCCATTTAGCCCATTCCCCCTCCCACAACCCCTCAAGCAACACTCTGTTTTCTGTATTTAAGAGTTTCTTATGTTTTGTCCTCCTCCCTGTTTTTATATTATTTTTTCTTCCCTTCCCTTATGTTCATGTGTTCTGTATCTTAAATTCCTCAGATGAGTGAAGTCATATGATATTTGTCTTTCTCTGACTAATTTCGTTTAGCATAATACTATCTAGTTCCATCCATGTAGTTGCAAATGGCAAGATTTCATTCTTTGTGATTGCTGAGTAATACTCCATTGTATATGTATACCACATCTTCTTTATCCATTCATCCATCGATGGACGACATTTGGGCTCTTTCCATACTTTGGCTATTCTCAATAGCACTGCTATAAACATTGGGGTGCATGTGCCCATTCGAAACAGCACACTTGTATCCCTTGGATAAATACCTAGTAGTTCAATTGCTGGGTTGTAACATAGTTCTATTTTTAATTTTTTGAGGAACCTGCGTACTGTTTTCCAGAGTGGTTGCACCAGTTTGCATTCCCACCAGCAGTGCAAAAGAGATCCTCTTTCTCCGCATCCTCGCCAACATCTGTTGTTGCCTGAGTTGTTCGTGTTAGCCATTCTGACAGGTGTGAGGTGGTATCTCATTGTAGTTTTGATTTGTGTTTCCCTGATGATGAGTGATATTGAGCATGTTTTCATGTGTCTGTTAACCATCTGGATGTCTTCTTTGGAGATGTGTCTATTCATGTCGTTTACCCATTTCTTCACTAGATTATTTGTTTTTTGATGCACCCGTCATTTCTGAGTTTGTTTCTTGTTTCATAAATCTTTCAGAAATTACATTGGCCTGGAGAAAATATATTCAATATCCCATTGTTATAGTGGTAAACCTCAGCATTGGTATGTCTGTTGCAGATTCCTACATGTGAAAACACTCTTCACCTAATGTACCTTGACTCCCAGAAAGGCAACAGAAGCAGAGATGTCACACACAAAGAGTTTGGAGTATCGCACACAAGACCTCAACTCCAAATGGAAGAAAAAGTCCTGCAACCACCACAATCTGAAATGAAAGTCAACATATGGGAAATAAAGCCTCCTGATTTCAGTTACAAACTGTATACATCTTTGAGATTTCCAGAAAAACCATCAAGGATTATTAAGGAAAAACAAGGGAGGGAAAAAAAAGTTAATTTCCCAGAAACAATGCTTCACCTGCCCAGCATAAGGAATCATCCCAAGAAGGCCATATCTCCAGAGTTTATAACTACATTCCCACATATGGATTCAAATGAAGTGAAGTTAATGTTTGTGAAAAGTGGAAAGTATCCAAATGGTGTATACCTCAATCCAAAACCACATGACTTTCGACAGGTACAAAAAGCATTTGAATCAAGAAAACAAAACAGATAAGGAGAAATACATATTATTTTTTACTCATTTCTTAATTATGACTACTATTACATGAGCAAAAAGTTATGTACATATAATATGTGTAAGTCTGCATCTTGATTTCCCAAGAAACAATACAATTCAAATTCAGCAATAAGTGACAGAAGAGAGAGGTAGGACCCTGGTTAATGTTTCTGATGTGGTTTTATCTATCATGTAGATGGCCTTTCTTAGTTTTGAGAATAGTTCGGGTTTAGATGTGATTGGAGAACAGATCTCAATTGCCAGTTTACAATCTAGAAGTAATAGAATCAATTCATGGAATGAATGGATGAATAAATAAAAATTGACAAAGGCGGTATTATATTACTTTCATTAATCTTTCCAGTGGTTAATAATCTAAATAATATGTGGGCAAGAATTAGATTCATAATTAAAATGATGGCGGGGAACATATATTTAAGGAGATTCAAATGATTCAAAATGTTGTTCCTCTAGAATATGAATATATTTTATCCTTAGGTCTATAATTTAACACATAAATATGACTCTTGCTTAGTAATGAGAGAAGCAATAGGACTGATAAAACAAACAAGAAAAATAGCTACAAAAAAGAATAAATTTATTCCAGTGGAAAATATAAGAAAATATAACTTGCCCTCTGGGATCAGTTTATCTATCCATGCTTTCTTACTTTCTAATAATTTTGGACAAGTTATTAAGCCTCTTATTTATAACATGGGATAACAATACTTCATATTATATGGCTCTTTTAAGTAATGAAGGAGACAATTATACATAAAGTGCTTACAACAGGGTCTTCGAGGTCTGTTGAGGCATTCAATGAATGTTAACTGTTAGGAGCTCTTAGGATAAAAGCTAGAAGATTCAAGAAGCCTTGATGTATAACCTTCTTTACTCATTTAAAGCATGTAAATCTTTCTATTTGCAGTAAATGGAGTATATTACTTTTGGAAATGAGAGGAAGTCAGTTAAATCGCAAATGTCATTGCTTTATTCAAAAATTTTACTAGTTACGGTTGCAATTATAAGACATGAATAAGTAAAGTTCAAGGAATGGGAGACATTCTAATTTTCGCTGAATTAATTTGTTTTTATGAAAAAGTGAATTGGAGACAGTGCAATATAAATTGCAACCACCAGATGTCAGTATAATGTCTTTTAAACTAACAGTGCTTCAATTGTATTTGACTGAAGAGTGAAAATCTTGTATCAGGATTTCTGTTGAGACTTTGAATATTTTCCTATTTGCCTGGGGCAGAACCTAGAGTCATTCACTAGGATGACTCTAACTTCTGCTTGATCTCATCTTTTTATGCCACAATGATTCAGCTTTCAAACAGAGACGTTTGTGGTATTTTATTTAATTTTAGCTTCTGGAAGTATACAGATGCTATTTCAGATCATATTAGTTCATTTAAACCGTCTTTAAAAAGTACTTTGTGGTATAGTTTGCTGAAAACAACCAGTAATTACTCTATTCCAGTCTCAGCAAATTCTTTTAGCTTTGTTAAATATTACGTCCTTGAAATAAACTTAGATCCAGAAATAAAACATGTAACCTTACTGGCATTTAAGATTAAATGCAAATTTCGATTAGATTCCTTTAATTTCATGCTGTTTAAAATGTTATTTCTGATTTATTCACATGAGGATATTTGAAGTACTCTGTTCTACTATAAAATGAATTGGTTATACAGTATCTTGAATTGGATTATTCTTTCAGATGTTCATACACAAGTTTTAAATGCTATAACAAAATCATCAAAACTGCATTTTACCAGTGAAATAATTAATACTTGTAAAAATCACATTCCAAATGTAATGTTAGTAATAAACAGTATTTATGTTTAATCTTCTCTTTACATATCTAGTATCAACATAATTTACCAAACTTTGTGACAACTTTTGAAAGGGACCCTTTTGGATTAAAATTTAAGTCCAGACACTTAAGTACAGGTAAGTCATTATCATGAAGTTATGAACACAGCAAAAAACAAACTTTCTGCATTATATCTTAATACTAAATCTTGTAAAAACATATTACTAAAATGGTGTTTTTTAACCTATCACCTTTAATAATATGGTAATTTTTTTTAATGCCCACTTAATTAATGGAAACAATGCACTTACTTTGTTATCTACAACTTTTAATATGCTGTTGAAGATTGAGTTTTTAAGTCAAAGTGTTTTGTATAGAGAACCAATAGAGTGATTCAGAGTATAGACCAAGAAGCAAGCTGCATAGCTTTGAATCTTGTCTTCACTATCCCCAAGTTACCTAAACTGTCTATTTATTGGTTTACCCATCTATAAATGGGAATGGCAATAACTGAATCTGTATCATGGAATTATTGTGAGCATTAAATCTATCATACATATTTCGATCATATATAATGTTTACATAGCACATGTTGTCGTGTACATGGTAAATACATACAAACACACACTTTATTACTGTGGTGCCATGTGAATAGTGCTTGTCTAGAGTTAACTTGTATTATCCAGTGTTACTCATTTGGACAAGAGTGATAATACATGCATGCTATATTTACATACTGTAGTTATATATCAGTTAAAAAAAATATGATCTTAATGGTGGTTGTCTGTGATTAATGGGAAAATGGTTGAATTTTATTTTCTTCTTTTAAAAATTGGAATCAAGTATTTAAACAAAAATTTTTAATATTTATTTATTTTTGAGAGAAAGAGAGACAGAGCATGAGCAGGGGAGGAGCAGAGAGAGAGAGAGAGAGAGAGACATAATCTGAAGCAGGCTCCAGGCTCCAAGCTGTCAGCACAGAGCCCGACATGGGGCTAGAACTCATGAACCGTGAGATCATGACCTGAGCCGAAGTCAGACGCTTAATGACTGAGCCACCAAGGCACCCCTAGAATCAAGTAGTTTTACAATTATGAAGTTAAGATAATTTATTTCTAAATGACGTACATGTTTTAGCATAGATTATATTGATAAAAGTCTTGTCTGTGTGTGTAATTACAATGGGACACATCAACTTTTCTTACTATGTATATAAGTCACTATGGAAAAAAAATGCCAAGGAAACTTTATAAGACCCAGACTCTGATATCAAGAAATTTGTAAGTAAAATTAAAGGTAGAATGCAAAATATGCCATTCAAATCACAAAGCACTACTGAGAAGTTTAAAAAGAGATTTCCAGGGAAATAAAAGGTGGGATTAGAATTGGAGTTTGAAGAACATTCATTCCTGTAGAAATGGTGGGCAGGATAAGCAACATTTTATTTAGATCTGCATTATAAATTGTCCATCAATTTGTCGCTCCTAGGCCCTGATTTCCTACTATATTCTGAGAGATATGAACAAAGACCTATGTAATTGTTATGTTTTCTCATTTGTCTCCATATCTCTAGTACATGGGTGTCAGTCGCTGAAAGATGATTAACAGAAGAACAATATAGAAAGATTTATCACTTACAAGCCTCATGAATGTACCTGGGACCCACAGCTAATTTTACCAAAAGCCCCATGGCCCATTCAATCAGCTTCATACACGGTGAGCGTGACTCTTTTTTTTTTTTTAATGTTTATTTATTTTTGAGACAGAGAGAGACAGAGCATGAACGGGAGAGGGTCAGAGAGAGAGGGAGACACAGAATCCGAAGCAGGCTCCAGGCTCTGAGCTGTCAGCACAGAGCCCGACGTGGGGCTTGAACTCTGGAGCCGTGATATCACGACGTGAGCCAAAGTCGGAGACTCAATTGACTGAGCCACCCAGGCGCCCCATGAGCATGACTCTTTTTCTACAGCTGTTGGGAAATGTCTCCAACACTGTTATTAATGATTGCCTTGATGTAGGAATTTTTAATTTATTGTTAGCGTATATAGTGAAAGATATTTTTGTTTTGTAAAGTAAAGCAGAACTATTTTTGCTTTTTCTTAAAAAGCAAACAGGGAAATATCTAGAATTTTGGATTTCTTTTCTTAGTACAAAGATAGTTGGTAGGGTGGATTGAGGCCTGCACATTGTGAAGAATTTTCCCCAAGTTTACTCCCACCTCATTTGGAGCAGCCCATTGAGTGAATTGCACTCAAGTAAGAAAGCCTGACAAGAAGACTTTGTCATACAGTCATTGCAAGATGTTGAGAAAACAAACGTTTACCGGGGCTCAAATTCCACCCTGGACAAGTAAGGCTGCTTTGTATCCCTGTACAACCAAAAACAGCAAGATGTGCATGTGGCACACAGAGCAAACTTTTAAAGCAAAGATCATTACATAGCAATTTTAAAAAGATAAACAATTAAAGTCAGTACATGTTTGTTTTCACTAACTTCCTTTGTGTAATCTTCCTTAAGAGACACAGAAGGCAACGAGATGTGTACAGTGCATTTATGGATCGTGTGGAAGAGAAGTTTACCCAAACATGCAAGAACAGGTGGGCAAACACTTCAAGTTTTGTTTCTGAACACTTACATTAACTTGTTAGAGTTGCTGCTCAAATGATCCTTTCAATAATACGTTCTTTATCCCATAGAAGCTCTATCACAAGAACTATAAATGAAATATTTGCATGATGGTTAAACCATTTTAAGTGGAGTCTGAAAGAATCCAGTTCCTTGATCCAAGATGAATTATTATTTCTCCTAGGTTCAGTGGAATCCTGGAAAACTGTCAGTGACTGTGTCTGTCCATATCCCTTCAGGCTTTATTATTCTAGGTCATTTCTGCCCACATGCCAACAGTTAGCATCTGCACCTCCTTGCCCAAGGCTCTCCCTGGCTGCCGTCAGAAGTGCTGGAGGTTAATATCTCCCAGCTGCAGCCCTCAGGTAATAGTGGAGGTGATTGTTTTATGCTGCTCCCCAGCGTCCTCCAGGTGGCTAACCTCCAGTTGTTCCGTAGCTACTTCACTCTGTTGGCTTCCTTCCTATCTCACTGGCCCACGTGCTTACCTTGCCACCATTTTACCTTCATCTGGAGACCACCTCTGGTAGGACCAGAGTTTTGGCTAAGCACCTGCTTCTGGGGAAACCTAACTCTGACACCCTAAGGCAGTAGTGTAATGATCTTAGAAGGCAGAAAGCCTGGCTTTGAATCCCAGCCTGGCTACATGATCTTGGACCGATTATGCAACCACACTCAACCTCAGTTCTTCACCTGTAAAATTTGAATAATATATGCTGTCCCAGATGCAGACAAGGGGGTGGTCACCTTATAGCTGACTCACCTTATAGCTTCCCTTACCTCTCTTTATTAGCTTGTAAATATCATCTATGGGAAAGAGGTGGGAGGGCAGATTAATAGAATAGAGTTTGGGTTTGAGATTTGGTCAAAATGGATTCAAATTCTAACCAAATCACCTATAAATATAATCTTGGATGATTTGGTTAAGTTTTCTGAATCAATCTTTCTTAGGTTTTAGGAGAATTAAGTGAAATAGTATATATAAACTACTGGTAAAGACCCTCATATCTTTTGGATTCACTTATTATTGATTATTATTGTTAATGATAATATAGAGATAGGGCTTTGCACAACCATAGAAAAATTACTTAATTGTCTATGTCTCAGTTTTCTCATCTGTAAAATGACAATACTAAAAGCACAAATTTCATAAAGTTGTTGAAAAGTCAAAACTTTGTAAAACACATGGAACATGGCAATGACACTGAATGATTACTATGTTAAGCATTTGATTAATAAAAATTAAAAAACTATGCATCTTGCCTGTGTAAAACAAGTTTCCAGGAACTAGTCAAGAGTTGACTGAAAATTAAGAGAGGAAAAGAGAGTTGTGGGTGGGAAGGAGAGAGAGAGAGAGAGAGAGAGAGAGAGAAGAAGGGGATTTATTCCTCACGAATGTCTTTCAGTCCCATGGAGTAAGACAAGAGTCACATTAATTCTCATCTGTAATTTTCAGGCTCTTTAGTAAGGCTCTTTAGTAAGATAAACCTATGGACTTATGTATATGCAAGGAACCCAGAGAATGAACAGTCAGCAGACACCTATCTCTAAGAGGAACAGATTACAGATGAATATATAAAGAGATCAGTGTCCAGAAAAGTGTGTTCAAATGGACAAGACTTTATTTTATGTTTGTGAGTGGTAGATATGAGATCACTCCACGAATGACGTAGGATGTGGACTTATTCTTACAAAGTTTACAAAGTGGTTGTTTCAAATTGCAAAGATCCTGCTGTGCATGAGTGTAGACCACCGTAGCAATAGTAGGGTCTTCTCCTCTATAGATGATTTTTTACTTGAGCTTAGTAATTAGGGGCCCCATGCTAACTGCTGTCTTAGTCAAATACAGGCTCCACTTACAAAGGAAATGACAGGGCAGTCCATCACCAAGTTACTTAAATCAGTTTCAGAAAATCATAGACTCCTACTAACTGAATCATTATAAACTAAGTGGCTTCATTCTTCACAAGAATTTCACCCTTCCTAGCTGCCACTGGGAAGCATCTTCTCTTAACTTGAAGAGCAAATCTACCTCGATATCCCACAGGTTTCTCAAAATTAAAGAAAATAATAGTCTGAAATTATAGTCCCCTCTTATTTTTTTTTTTTATGTACTTAGCATATTGAACCCTGTGATGGTTCAAACAAATGACTTTATTTTTCTCAAACATGACTTTCAAATGTGCTGTGTTGGGTCTTTATCTCTTCAGCTTGAGAACATCTTTGGCAGATCCTATAGATTTTCAATCATTTTATTTGTACCAGGAATGTGTTTTCTGTAATTCCAGCTCACATTAAGCCATGAAAAAGCTGAGGCTATAATAAAAGGTATATGCGATTCCTGCAGTACCTGGGTGGCCCCGTTGGTTAAGTGTCTGGCTCTTGATTTCAGCTCAGGTCATGAATTCACAGTTTGTGTAACTGAGCCCCACATCAGGCTCTGTGCTGATAGCACAGAGTCTGCTTGGGATTCTCTCTCTTTGCCCCTTCCCTGCTCTCTCTCTCTCTCAAAATAAATAAATAAACATTAAAAAAAGATATATATGATTTCTTACCTCATACCATGCATAAAGAAATCAATTCATATGGATTATAGATCCAAATGTGAAAGGAAAAAAATAATGCTTCAAAATAAATTTTGGGAAAATAAGTGATATCTTAAACAGGACCAAAAAAAGGGGGTGGGGAGTTATCCATAAAGAAAAAACTTATGAAATGCTCAACTTAAGCATTAAAACTCTAAACTTTCATTCATCAAATGACACGAATAAGAATGAAAGGCAGCTATAGAACTCCTGCAAATAAATATGAAACAGACAAGCAGTTCAAGAGAAAATAATAGGTGCTTCACAGAAGAGGATATCTAAATGACTAGACTTATGAAGTCTAGATGTGCTCATCTTCATTGGGACTGGTACTTTGGAAAACTATTTGGCAATATATTCTAAAGTTGAATGTGTGTATAACATATGACATGACATTTCACTCTTAGTGTATTTATCTAAGACAAATACACAGTATATGTGCATGTACGTTTAGATATGTACAGGAATATTCATAGCAAAATTATTTGTTATAATCTTCAAACTAGAAACAAGCCTAATGCCAATAAATCGTAGAATGGATGAAGTGTGGTATATTTACACAAAGGATTACCAAACAGCAAAGAAAATGAACAAAGTGTTACTACATGGATGAGTTTCACAAACGTACTGATGAGTAAAAAAAAAAAAAAAGATAGATGCATTATATACCTTATATAGTTATTCCATTTTATAGAAAAAAAAAAAAACCACTTGCCTATGTGTAAGAAATCAAGAAGTTGATTTCCTTTGACTCAAAGGGACGGAGTGCAATGAGGAGTTTCTGGGCCCTGGAAATGTAACAATTCCTGACCCAGGTGGTGGCAATGTAGACGTATTCCATTTGTGATATTTCACAGAAATACACATTTAATATGCATACACTATGCCGCATAATGTAAAACTTTAATAAAAAGTTAACAAGGGGAAGTTTTCTTCTAATTGCCTTAAATTTCACAAATAAATAAATAATAAGGCCTCATCTGTTCTAGATTAAAACTTTAATCTCACAACTAGTTTGTTCTCCTCATCCAAAGCCTACCCTGTGGCTCAGGGCTTTACAGTGATGAAAGGAACATCATCTCCTTTTTTCTCTTTCTACACTTCTCCCATCACACACCATTGCCTCTTGGTCTGCCTTTTATCTGCAAGGTGTTGGTGCCCAAAGGAGAAATGGGAAGAGCAAAGGTAGCAACAGGGACAAAGACCTCAGGTAGGAGAGACAGTTGTAAGCAGACAGTGACATTGCCTGTATGGCAGATGTCCACACAGTTACTTGCTTGTGGAGCCCATTTTGGGCATGCGTCTTTGTCCTATACAGGGACCTCATTCTGTACAGTCCTTTGATAGGGACTAAACTTCAGCATCTCACTATCAGCAGTCCACCCCACTACTTCCTACAGGTAGACCCAAGTCCTGTCCAGACAGCCTTCTTGGTAGGGCTACCCACAAGATGGCTGGAGCCTAGCTTTCTCATGAGTCTTGTGTGTTCAGGGAACACTCCATACAGCCCACCAAATGGGAGCATGTGGATGGCCCCCTATTTTCCTTTCTCCTTTCCCTGACACTGTGAGCCACCCTTCTTCTTTTAATCTCTAGGTAAGAAGTAGGCACCCTTCTCTGTGATTAAATGCATACCTTCTGAAACCTCCTTGGGATATAGACAAAACTACCCCTCCTCCAGGAACTCCCATACTGCCTTGCGCTGAAGGACACTGCAGTGGTGTCTGCATTTTCTGAAGCTCAGCAAGAAGCCACCCATACATACCTGCAGGCTTCCTCCTCTTATAGGCAACCACCATCTCTATTCACCATAAATGGTAATGCTGGGAATTTCTGAATTGGCTTTGCAGGGTTCACCATCTTTCCTTTCTCACAGGAATAAGAATGTGTACTCTACAATGCTTCCCCCCAAGGATAATGATGCCTACTTAAAGAAAAAAAACCCATACATTTAGAGTTTTAATCATTTATTTACTTAATGAGGATGAAGTAGAAAGTGACAGTATGAGACAAGGAAAATATACCTTTTAAAAAGTCCTGTGGGAATATGTCTTCTAGCGGCTTGTTTCTTTGTGTTTTCAGCTTTGGGGATTTTGTCTCATTTCAAGACAACAGGAAAGATACCATTTCTACCTGATTAACACTCGTGTTCCTTGCCTCACTGAGCTCCTACCCTTCTTGTCTGAGAAGCCTTGGGCACACTCTTCTCAAACTCCTCACATGTCTTCGGCCATTTTCTAGGAATCTTCCTGTCAATATTTTTCCTCTAGCCCTTCCTTCCCACCTGTTTTATTTCTATAACCCCATCCATTCAGAGGCAAACACCACCCAGAGCATATAACTAGCATAGCTTTTATTACATGCTTGTGGGTGATGTAGTGCTCTTTTCCCCAACGAGGTAATAAACAACTTCAGAGCCAGGCTTTTGCCTGATTTTATTTTGTAGGTGAGTACCTGGAGTGTGGTACTTAAAAAGCTTTGCTTAATGAGAGAATAGAAGACAGTGGTTGAGGTTCATTGTGAAGCATTGATACAGATTACCGGAAATTGGAGATAAAATTGTTCATTCTAACGCCCCTCAGTTTCACCCTAAAGCTGCTGATGGAAGGGAGATATTTAACTGTGATACATGGTGTATTTAGGAGTCCCTGACTTTTGCATTGTTTAGTTGTCTTTTACAAATCAAACTCAGCAATGTGCAATCACTTTCATAGGCACAGCACTCAGTTCCCTCCAGAGCACATGGTGATTACTTAGGTATCTTTATTGTCCTCATTATCATTCTAATTTTGTGAACTAGGAAACCAAAGTCCTCATTAGGAATGGAGTATTCGCAGCACTTATTCACCATGATGCTCTAAAACACAATGAGTTTCAGATCACAGTGGCATATGCATACTTTCTGATAAATAACCAAAAATAAACTTATATGACCAACATGGTGTAGTTCTCATTCCTGATCAGAGTTGTGATCATGCTCGAAGATTCCTATTGTTATCATGCTGTTCTGAGCTTGGTTTCAGATGAAGGGCTTTATAATAAGACAAGAGGACTGAACACACCATGCACGGCATTTGCAGTCAAGTTTCTGGTCCTGGGAGTGTCATACCTGGTAAACTTCACCCGTTTGTAGAAGCTGATTCAGGAAATTCTGGTCTCACACTAGAGCTTCCTGAAATCTCTCCTGAATGAGGGGGATTCACCTTCTGTGTGTTTCCTTTTGAGACCATCAATGGATTTTGATATCATGCTGGATTCTACAGAAATAGGCACTCTCCCAAAGTCATAAGAAAGTTCTAAATCTACAAGTTTTTCAAACTGAAGTTGCTTAACTTGAGATTGCTTTGTTTCAACATAGATAAGAATACTGTTATCAGACTTGTGATTTGTGAAGGTAAGATCTTGCACCTATGGGTGAAAAGTTGATAAAACTTAGATCTTCTGTTAATGCCCAGAGTTAAAGAGATGCTCTAGTCTTGGGTTAAGCTAGGAAGAGACAGGTAAATAAGAATAATCCCTACTAAATTTGACCACCAAGCTTCTCTAAGGCAGACACTGTAAATTTTATTTGCATCCTTCACAGTAATAAGAATTCCCTATACATAGCATATATTTTCTTAAAAGATGAATATTATATCTTTTGGGGGGATACAGTTGGTTAAAGGTAAAAATTTTTAACCTAAAAAAATAGGGAAAATGTAGCAATAAGAATTGAAATAGTTCACATAAATTGGGTACTTTTCTAGTGGGATATTACCCAAAGAAAAAAATTGAAGATAAATTTGTGCCATGGCATTTTTTTCCTAAAGTTTAAATTGTTTCCAGAAGTACATTTTATTTTCAGAAATCTTGAGATGCCAGATGGCCTGTAATGGCAATTATTTCTTAAAAAAAAAACACAAAAACTCAAGAATTATACGTAGAAATTTTGTGTCCATTTTTACAAAGTAGCATGGGCTAACACAATAAAAATTTACTTTGCATATTTATGGCATATTGAATGACAATCTGAATCTTTATTTTTCAGTTTTTTCAATATATGTTTGAAGTTTATTTCCAAATGAGAAAAAAACATGTCCTTCTTGAAGATCATCAGGCTTGAGGAATTTATAGTTCTGGGAGCGGAGAGGGGGGGAGACTTTCTTTTAACATATTAAAATCATTTTCTAAAATTTTGTTTAAAAGTTCTGTGGGAAAGAAAAAAATGATCTGAAATTTCTTTGTTTCTGATCAAGATTTGATAGTTTTCATTTTAAATAAAAAATGAAAAGGGTAGAACCTCATGCCACTCACATTTTTATCAAATGAATTGCCCTGTCTCCTTTCCAATTTCACTGTGGAAACTGATTGGAATGAAGTCAAATATGGATTTAATAGCTCTGTTTACATAAGCAACATTAAGTGGAAAGATGAGGCAATGAGTTACATCATTTCCCCAAGGATGTTCTGAATAATTCAAGTTCCCTGGAATTGTAGTAGGTAATCTATGAAAAGAAAATGTATTCTTTAGAAAAATAGATGTAGCAGATACTGGATTAAATACATCAAGCAGGTGAATTTACTCAGGACATGTGAGTAGAAAGGTGAAAATGCTCTTGGATTCATTTCTTGGCCCCAATCTCTTTCTTATTTATATGCACCCTTGGTGATCCCATCCATGCTTGTGAGTTTAAATGTCACCTACATGCCTAATACTTCCTAATGTATATCCCTAGCCCTGGCATCTTTCTCCTCAACTCCAGACAGACTACTCGACATCTCCCCAAGGTATCTAATAGTCCTCCCAATCTTACCATTTTTAAAACTGAGCCCTGCTTTTCTTGCTCAATTCCCTTACAGTCTTGCCTAACTCATTAAAGAGCAACTCCATTTTCCCACTTGCAAGGGAAAAAATAAAAATAAAAATAAAACAGTCTCTCTCCCCCTGTCTCTAGCCTGTATTTCACACCATGTATCAACAAATCCCATCCTTTATACTTCCCATTATACTATGACCTCAACTCTTCTGTGCCATCTCTAGTAAATACATGGTCAAGATCCCCATTATCCTTTGTCTACATTATTGTAATATTCTCCTGTCTGAGAGTATCCTGGAGGCCCACCCTTACCTTAGTATATTCTCAACAGAATAGTGGAGTTGTATGACTCTTATAAAATGCAATTCCTGATATGTCTTTTTTCTGCTTAAAACCCTCCAGTGTCTGTTACATCTTAAACCAAAGTTCTTTCAATATCCTACATGGTCTTTTGCTATCTCGTCCTGGTTGCTTGACTGAGCTTATCCACTACTGTCTTCATTTACCCTTCTCCAGCCATTAAGGTCTCCCTACTAACAGGAAAGGTGAGGATTTTGTTAGTGATCACTGCTGTGGCCCTGTGCCAAGTATAGTAGCTGCTGTATAGCAGATGCCCATTAAAACCGTGTTGAATGAATGACTTCACTGGAATAATCTGAGAGCTGAATAAGGCATGGATGACCTAGTTGTTGATTCCCACTCATAGAAGCCAGTGAAGCTAAAGGTATTCACCAGGAGCTGAAGAGTGCTGAAGTATGCATACGTTCTATTTACCTCTTCTCTTCTAGCTTACAGTAAGTGAAAAATAACTTTGATTTCTAAATTAATATCTTTGTGGAGTAGTATGTGCTTACATTGCTTTGTTATCTGTCAAGAATTTGAAATTGTAAGATTCCTGTTCATTGTACTTGAAATGGAAATAGCATCCCTTGAGGTAAGAAATGAAGCTTTTAGGGAAAATGCATGCACATAAATGATTGCGAAGTCTTTTCATCATAGCCAGACAAACATAGACTCAGCGTTAAGTCTTGCTGAGCACGTTAATGATTAAATGCTCAAAGATGCATGAGAGAAGTGGTCTAATTAACATAAATCTCTATGATACTGGGTTTACATCCTTGCAGGCAATGGATAAAGGTCACACCATAAATTCCTAGTTACATTTCTCTTTGCGAGTTGTTTGTGAATTCTGAGTTGTAAAGTGACTTTCAAAACAATGCTAAATTGTGTCATAGCTGAATTTTAAGAAAAAAATTCTGCAATTAATTCACAAGAGAAAGATTGTAAAAGCCAAACTAATACAAGGATTTTAAGCATAATAAGAACTTTTTTCTATCAAAGTATAATTTTCAGAAAGTTAAAAATGACTTGCAATCTCTTCTGAACCATATCTATTAAATCATTAGAGGTTTACTAATTCACTAATGAAGGTGTAAAGAAGAAGACAAAGCTGGTTAAAAGATCATTATAAGATTCTGGGTACTTACACACATGTTTTAAAAATGTTGTAATAAGATTCCTAAGTAATTTACAAAACTGCATCCTTCAGGGCAATAAATTCATAATGTGTGGGGTTATGTTTTCTACCAGAGAAATCATTTGCACTCCTAGTGGAACTAAATCTACCAGTTAACGTGTATCTTCACAGAGGCCAGGACTTAGTTAATAGTAAAGAGTGACTCACACAAGGCTCTATTCTGTAGATCAGCACAATCCACTACAGATAAAATACCAGCCACATAAGTAATTTAAAAATTTCCGGTAGGCACATTGAAAAAAAAAGTGAAAAATACTAAAAAATTACTTTTAGCGTTTATTTATTTTTGAGAGAGAGGAAGAGAGAGAAAGAGCAGGGGAGGGGCAGAGAGAGGGAGGCACAAAATTGGAAGCAGGATCCAGGCTCTGAGCTGTCAGCACAGAGCCCAACGAGGGGCTTGAACTCAGGAGCCGTGATATCATGACCTGAGCCAAAGTCAGATGCTTAATTGACTGAGCCACCCAGGCACCCCAAAAATATTTTTACTAATAAACTTTAGGTAACCTAATAAATGAAAAAACTATTTATCAATTTAACACATAAATAACAAATTATTAATGAGATATTTTACATTCTTTTTTTTCTCACTAAGTCTTCAAAATGTGGTGTTCATTTTATACTTAGAGCACATCACCTCTGACTAGCCATAGTGTGAGCGCTCAGTAACCACACATGGCAGGTGGTTACCCTATTAGACAGTGTAGTTTTAGATTATTTAAATCATCATTGGACAGACTTGTTAAACAGTGCCCTAGGATCATGTTGAAACGTTGTGCTATACTTCTTTAGCTTTATTTCCAAGTTTTACTTAACGTTTCCAACCAGGAATTCTAGTCTTTTTCACTGGCTCCCAGGACATTGAATGATAGCAAATAGAATTTTTCTATAGCACGACCTTATTTAGTATACCAAATGTGTCTTTAAAAGTTATTTTAAAGGCATTTTTGTTTATGATATATATTACGTTGCTTAAGCTTTTAGCTAATGAGTCTTTAAGTTTTAATTGACCTATTCTAACAAAATCTATCACAGCACAGAAAATTAAGCTGCATAGAGGATTGCTCTGAGCCAACTACTTTAAATATCTTATATTAGTTACCTAATGTAAGTCTCACAAAAATTCTTTAACCTATTATTACCATTTTAGAGATGTGGAAGCTAGAAGAGAGTTTATGTAACTTGTTAAAGGCCACGCAGTTTTTAAGGAGGAACTGGAAATAAAACCCAGGCTTCCTAACTGCAAAGCCTGAACTATTAACCACTATGCTATACACAGGGATGACTTCAAAATTAATTATTTCAACCCATATTAATTAGATACTAAACACTTGCTAAGCAAATTAAAATTAAGGATACGTCATTTTTTCTTTACACACACAAAAAGTTTTTTCCTGTTTTTCCAAAATGAGTAGGAAGAACCTATACAAAAAAACACACAAAGTTTCTGCAATTATAGGAACATACTATTTCTTTACTCTTTAAAAAATCAATTATGTTGTTTACCTGAAATTAATGTAACACTGCGTTAACTCTATGTCAATAAAAATAAATTAAAAATTAATAAGGGAAAGAAGTTGTTCATATTAAATTTTCTGTAGTGGAATAAAATCCAGTGCCTTTGTTCTCTCTCATTCCTACTTATTTATTTTTATTTATTATTTTTTTTATTTATTTTGGGACAGAGAGAGACAGAGCATGAACGGGGGAGGGGCAGAGAGAGAGGGAGACACAGAATCGGAAACAGGCTCCAGGCTCTGAGCCATTAGCCCAGAGCCTGACGCGGGGCTCGAACTCCCGGACCGCGAGATCGTGACCTGGCTGAAGTCGGACGCTTAACCGACTGCGCCACCCAGGCGCCCCTCTCATTCCTACTTTATAGGTTTGGTTTGTAAATTGCTCTTATTTCATAGGAAAAAAGCATAAGGGGGTGATTCTGTTCTCATTATCACAGAATACAATTTGGAAGACCTTTTAAATTGAAATGGAAATAGAAAATTGAGATAGAACTGGAACTAGGGAAAAAGGGCCTTGCTTAATGATTTTTAAAGGCAAAGTTCTTGAGAAAATGTGGCCAACAGAAATAAAATGTGGCCTCGTAACAAGAGTTTGGCATTTTTTTCTCTCTTTCTATTTTTTGGTTCAACTTGTATAAACTAGAAATTAGTACTGTTCCTTGAATCTGTGGTAGGAATTACCTATAAATTTCTACTTGTCTGGTGCTTTGTTAGACAGAAAGCTCAACTATTAATACAATGTATTTAGTGGCTATTAATGTATTCAAGTTGCTTTTCCACCTTTTATTAATTTTGTCACATTACATTTTTATGTTGTTTGTCCATTTAACTTGGTTTTTTTTTTTTTTTTTTTTTTTTTTTTAATTTTTTTTTTTTTTCAACATTTATTTATTTTTGGGACAGAGAGAGACAGAGCATGAACGGGGGAGGGGCAGAGAGAGAGGGAGACACAGAATCGGAAACAGGCTCCAGGCTCTGAGCCATCAGCCCAGAGCCCGACGCGGGGCTCGAACTCACGGACCGCGAGATCGTGACCTGGCTGAAGTCGGACGCTTAACCGACTGCGCCACCCAGGCGCCCCTTAACTTGGTTTTTCTAATGGGCTGTTAAATCGTTACTTACAGCACAATTTGATAAGTTTCAACATGTTTTTTTTTATACCTTTAGTTATTTCACTTACTTCATTCTGTGTTGTTTGCTTCCATTTCCCAGATCACTTTTTTAAATGTATGTCTAGCTTACTGGTATTTAGGGGGACAAAAACAGCTTTCAGTTTTGCAAATCATATCTTTGTCTCCCATGTCATTCAATGATATTATCTTTATTATCTTCATGATCTTCTTGTTTCATATTTTGTTGGTGTTTGTTTATTCTGTTAATCTTTTTTCTATCTTCTTTATTTGAAGGCTTATATCATATATGTATACTCTTTGAAGTTTAAATTTTTTTTTTTACTTTCTAAATAGTGTTTTCAAAACCATACATTTACCTTTGTTCGTTGCTGTGTTAGCTCTGAATTATCTCCTAGGATGAGAGGTACACATTCTGTAACAGTTCCTTATGTTTTCTTATATCCATTTGCTGTATTGGTCTGTTTTTTTTTTTTTTTTCCAAATACTTGTCTTTTCACAGGGAAAATTTGCTCAATAACTTAAATTTGATATATAGTTATTCATTTCATTCAAGATTCCTACGGAGGCAAAATACTATGCTTCTTTTCTAGAGTTGTGACTTTCCTTGGTAATTTGGCTGTTACGTTACTTAGCTTTCTCAAAGAGTGAGGAAATATAAAGGTTTAAAATTGAGAAAAAATTTTAAAAATTAAAATCACATGAAAGGGATACATTCTTTCTAAGGGCCATGCAGATTATAGATTGAACTACCACTAGTCTTCCCAGATTTAATGTTAAATCTCATAATTTTCAACTACTATTTTAAATAATAAAAGGGAATTTTAAAATGAAAAATCATGTTCAATATACTAATTCTGTTTAAAAATCACTTATGTGTACATATAAAGATTAAAAATAAAGGGGTGCCTGGGTGGGTCTGTTGGTTAAGCGGCCGACTTCGGCTCAGGTCATGATCTCACGGTCCGTGAGTTCGAGCCCCGCGTCGGGCTCTGTGCTGACAGCTCAGAGCCTGGAGCCTGTTTCAGATTCTGTGTCTCCCTCTCTCTGACCCTTCCCCGTTCATGCTCTGTCTCTCTCTGTCTCAAAAATAAATAAACGTTTAAAAAAATTAAAAAAATATATATAAATAAAGTGATTATATCAGAATGGAACTTTTCTTTATATTTTTATGTATTATCTAAGTTTCCTTCAATTTTTATGTGTTACTTTAGCAAGTAGAAAAGAAACAATAAATGCTAATAAAGTAATTAAATGCTAATTAAAACCATGTTAAAATCTTTCCTCTGAAAACAAACTTGTACCACAGATTATCCTTTTGAGATTATTGTCAAGTGTGCCAATATATGTGTATTTTAGGAATCAAATTGCATATTTTCTTGCTTGAGCCTGGCCTGCAAAACTGAGCATCTTTGTGTCTGGTAGATACTTACACACGGAATATTAAACTTTTTATTTTCAGGAGAAGGGTGGAACCAAACCAAAAGTTGAAGAAACTCAGCGCTTTGAAAAATCTATATTTGTTAAAAAGGGTGCAAAAATCATTCCTATCTATCTGAAATAATTCTGTAAACCCTGTGATTTCAGGGAAGGGAAAAAATATCTAGAAGAGGAAGATAAACATGAAAATAGTACCAGCCAAATTGCTTAAGACAGACCCATGTGGCAGGAAATGTCATGGCAAGAGGCAGTCTGGCCAACTAAAGCAATATCAGACCAACCATCAAGTCTAACATTCACATCAAATTACTGTAGGCTGAGGCAAGCTTTTTGGTTTTCTTTTTGGGGGACTTAGTCATCTGAATGGCAAGATGCGACTATGGATGGAGTAATATTTAAAGTCTTATCCATCTCTCAATTTCTAGCTTGGATTTCACATGTATTTCACTATGAGGAAATTGGCTCCCAATATATATAAAGCTCTATACTCACAACACCCTATATCAAAGTATTTTATATGCAGACTAAATACCTAAAGAGCAAAAATGAAGCTATAAATTGGATAGAAGACAATATGAAAGAATATTTTCAATTTGGAAAGACCCACTTAAAAAAAAATCTAGACACAACCACCAACATGCTGGGATAAAATATTTGTAACACCTACATGAGAAAATGAGTTAATACTATGAACATACACAATGATTAAAGAAAGATGAGAAAAAGAACCCACACAAAATAAAATATATAAATAAGATAAAAATAAAAGTTATAGCATACCTATAGGCAGTCAAAAATTATTTTTAAAAATGTGCTCAACTTCACTGCTAACCAGGAAATGCAAATTAAAACCAAATGCAATACAATTTCATACCCATTGGATTTGCAATACTTAAATTAAGAGCATTAAGTGCTGAGTAGGGCCTGTGAAAATGAATAGTCTTTCATTTTCATGAATTTTCATTTTCATTTCATTTTCATGAATGGCTTTTAGAAAAATAAAATGGGCATGATATACTTGAATAACACTGTAAAGTATCTATCAAATTTTTAAAATAGAAATATAATTTGATCCATCATTGTCACTTCTATGAATGTATTCTTCAGAAATAGTGTATTCATATGTGAAGTTGCATATAAAAACCTGTAGCTTTAAGTATTATTTGTAAAGCAAAAAGCCTAGAAAGAAAAACTAAAGGTACACCAATGTAAGTTTAGTACATCAATATAATGTGCTATATAAGACAGCAATTTTTATTTTTTAATTTAACTAATTAATTAAGTATTTTTGAGAGAGAGAGAGAGAGAGAGCACGTGAGTGAGCAAGGGGCAAAGAGAGGGAGAGACAATCCCTTCAGGAGCAAAGAGAGAGGGAGAGAGAGGCAGAGAGAGTGCAGAGCCTGGAGTGGGGCTCGAACCCATGAACTGTGAGATCATGACCTGAACCGAAGTTGGATGCCTACGGACTGAGCCACCCAGGCGCCCCAAGACAGCAATTTTTAAATGAGATAAATCTTTTTTACTTCCTTAAAAAATTTAGTGTATGTTAAGCAAAAATTGCAGGGTAAAACCAAAAGGCGTTTGGTTCACATATGCATATTTATATGTATGTGTGTGCATGTGTGTATATATGTATTTATATGTATGCTTATAACAATGATGATGATGATATTGATGATGATATAGCTAACATGTAGTAGGCACTTACTTTGCGCTAAGTCCTATCCTAAACACGTTACATGGATTGACTCAACTGATCCTCAGAACTACCCTACCAGCTAGGGATTAGTATCTCCCCATTTTGAAAAACCACAAACAACTTACCTAAGACACATAGTAGGTGACAGAACTAAAAGTGATTTCAACAGTTTGTCTCCAGAATCTGCATCTCTTAAACTTTTCATTGAAATTCTCTAAACAGGTCCAGACTGAAAAAGAACAGCAAACCATCCAGCCTGGTTAGTGTTGTCAAGCTCTCAGAATTCCAGGGATCCTGGATTTTCCTCTGAGCCATCCAGGAGCATGTGGAGAACTCTTGTGATTTTTGTAAAGACCTGGGCTCCTTTTCTTCTCCAACAATAGGTAGTTGGGTTCTACCTTGGAAGTCTCAATTTATACTTCTAGGGAATAAAATGGAAAGTCAATGAGTATAATACATTAAGTTCCTATTAGATAAAGAATAGCTTTGGGGGAAAATACTGGCACTTGTCTGATGAGAAGCATTTTATTGGAGACACAGTAATATTGATTTAATTCTGAGGTAGGTGGGAATATTAATAATTAAGAATTGAAAGCACTGAGGAAAAATGTTCTATATTTGAGTACATTTGCACGACAGTGGTGAGCAAGGGATGAGCCTGTTCACATTCTTAAAGTCAGACAATTGCATTAACAATCGATAAAGGCTCAAGTATAACCTGCTGCTTATATTTGAGCAATCGAGTGACTATCCAAACAAAACAAAGCATTAAATGATGTCATTGTCAGGGTTATGTGGAGATTATCAAGCACTTATTTTAGAAAAAAGGAGCAGTGATTTCCAAGGCTAATTCAAACCAGATGCAATTTGAAAGTCTAAGTATTTTCCATTGAGCAAACTGACTCTTTCAGGGAATTTCAGGGCAATGCAGAATCATTCAAGTGTGCAGATATATGCTGCAGTTTTGCCTCATTCTGTACAATAAATGTGTTTTTTTAAACTTCTTTTCAAAGCAATTATTTTGCCAGTTGTACATATCCATTGCTGTGTATTTTACATGAAATGTAAATGCTATCCCAGAGCCAATAAGAATTAATGTTTACCAGGCACATTCTATATATGTTCTAGTTACTTGTCACGTACCTTGTAAGCACAATCTCATTTAACCTTCACAACAGTGTGCATATGGACTTCATATACATGTGTTCAGCATATATTCATTATCACCATTTTACAGATGGAGATGTTGAGGAGGTCACTGAGTTTGGCCACGCTGTTTGTAAATGGAGCCTCTGGAAATCAAACCCAAGTGGTTTTTTTTCTTTTTTAATGCAAAGTCCATATTCCAAACCACTATACTCAGTGCCTCTAAGAGTTATAACCAGGGCAGGAAATGGCCTTCAAGTGTCTTTTCATCTCTAATTTTATCTGGAATATCAACTTTATTAAACTACCTCCTAAACTACTATAAAGTATTTGACATATTTGTTTGTCTATAAAATTTGACACACATGCACAAAAATGGCTTTTTATTCTTCTCTTTAAGTTGAACAATCTCTTTTTTGTGTTTTCTAGGATAGGACATAAAACTTAAAGCAAAGATAACTGTCATTTTTTTAATGACTGTAGAGGAACATTCAATCTTTTCACTGGTTGAAATACAAAGTAAAAATACTCAAATGTCAGAGTAGTTTCCTTTTATGGAGCTAGAACTTTAAACTTTAAAATTACCATTTCATCAAAAACTTTAAATTTTTTCTTAACAGATGGACAGAGCACTTTCTGCAGAAAACATTCACTTTTATAGTCTCATAATCCCAAGAGGGAAAAGTGAAGGGTATGCAACTTGGTCATCCAAATGACACAAAAAACTTAACTTCCTGATGACCTTTTGAAAGATGTGATCCTTTTCTAAAGAATGATCTTGGGGCGCCTGGGTGGCGCAGTCGGTTAAGCGTCCGACTTCAGCCAGGTCACGATCTCGCGGTCCGTGAGTTCGAGTCCCGCGTCAGGCTCTGGGCTGATGGCTCGGAGCCTGGAGCCGGTTTCCGATTCTGTGTCTCCCTCTCTCTCTGCCCCTCCCCCGTTCATGCTCTGTCTCTCTCTGTCCCAAAAATAAATAAACGTTGAAAAAAAAAAATTAAAAAAAAAAAAGAATGATCTTGGTTTACCTGATATGACAAGTGGAAGAAGCCAGCTAGGTACATGGTCATATTGGGAATCCTGTGTGGCACAACCTCCAGAGCTGTTGTCAGCCTTTCGACATTTTCCTTCAGATTTTAGTACTCATAATTTAAAATGTTTGAATTGTCATAAACTTCAAAATACGTGTTACTGATTTTCAACTTGTATTTTAATATAGAAAATCCTCCTTAAAGCAAATGACGTGGGGGGTCCCCTGGGCGGCTCAGTCGGTTAGGTGTCTGATTCTTGGTTTCAGCTCAGGTCATGATCTGTGGTTCGTGGGTTTGAGCCCCGCACCAGGCTCTGCACTGACAGTGTCAGTGTCTCCCTCTCTCCCTGCCCCTTCCCCTCTCGCTCTTTCTGTCTCTCTCTCAAAAATAAAAAAAAATAAACTTAAAAAATAAATAAATACAATGACTTGGTTTAAACTGTGTGAATAACATTAACAATTTCATTCACTAATCTCCTTTTGGGTAATTGTTTTCTGTAGTGTGTTTTGGAAATTGCAAAAAAAAAAAAAAAAAAAATCCAAACCAAGCCCAAGAAACCTGTCTCTTCCTTTACAAGGTTACTTGATTATAATAAATATTCATTACTTCCCAGTTTAATTTGGGAGTTGCTCAGTGAGATGGAAAGCAAGATCTGTAGACACAAACTCAGAGAGGAAGAAAACTCGCCAATGGTTATTACCACACATAAGGAAAAGCAGCCCACACCTGCCAGTTTCGGAAATGAGAGACAAGTGTCAGGCCATACCTCTTCCTGAATGTGGCTGGCCTTTTGGATGGCATCATAAACTCTTCCAAATGCATCCAGCCACACAGCTCTAGGAGCTTCATTCATCTCATAAGTATTTCAGAAGGCATTTATAGCAAAATCATTTCTAAAACCACACAAAGCCCAAGATTATTATTTTTTAAGAAAAACATTTTAAAAATGGAGAATTGTAATCTTACACAAAAGTTCACCTAATAGTGAACCCCTATATGCAGTCACTCGACATCAAAAACTAGTATCACTTTACTAATTTCATTTTATCTCTCACTCCCCTGCTTCCTTCCTGGAGTATTTCAAAGTAAATTCCAGACATTGTGTCATTTTGTTCATAAATATTTTACTATATATCCAAAGGAAAATAAGATGTTTATACCTTTATCTTTAAGGAATGTATACAAATAATATAATATACATGATATATAATATATAAGGAATATATAATATATAATATATATTCCTATATAATTGTAATCATACATTATATTTACCATATAATAATATAATATATTATTATAACATATATTAATGTATATTATATTATTACATATTATATATTATTTATTATCATTACTTATTTATGATATTATTATATAATATATTATATGTGTAATATATTATTATATTATATTATGTTATTATTTATTATATATTTACATATGTAAAGTATTTATATTACTTATTATATGAGTATATGAGAGTATATGAATATTTATATTATTTATTATATATAATATATAAGGTATATATAATATTATATGTATAATATATAATGTATATATTGCATTTTTGCCATTGCCTAAATAATTAAATACTGCAGTCACATAATAAAGGCTATTTATGCAAAAGGATAGTAATTAGGACCATCAGAATATAGCTGAAAGGGAAGAAACACTTTCCTCTTTTTTTTTGCCTTCTCTTACCTTAAGTACTCACTGAGCTTTTTCCTCTTTGCTGTTCTCTTGATTCAATAAGTAGATACATTTTGGGGGTCATTATAAGTTTTGAAACTAGACCAAAAGAAAAGCTAATATATGCAACATAAAGCATATTTTCCTTAACAATCATTGAATGTTTTGTAGTGATAGTTCATAAGGCTGCAAGATTTCAGGTCATAGAAACAAGTATTTTTCTACACACTGTTAAGCCAGACGGTAATAAAATAGTAAATTAGTAACCCAGGTTTTACAATTCATGTGAAACACTTCCTGACTTAAAGGTTTTTCTTTTTGTCACACAGTTAAAAGAATATATAGGGAAAATGAGAATTAGAACCACTATATTCATCTCCAATAATTCTACAGGTCCCCCTAATTTCTTTAGATCACTACATAATTTTTATTATAATAGGTCTAAGGTCTATATAACTTTTATATATTGACATGCCAACATTAAAAATATATAAATCAGATAGATTTTTTAATTTTTGTTGGTGTTTCAATTTATCTATTTATTTTATTTGCGTTGGGATTTCAGAATTGAATTGATTGTGCTCCTTGGGTCATGGCAAATTTTTATTGTCAACCAGTGTTTTATTTGATGATCCTTCCCATTCATTCTGCCATCATCTAGCCCCTTCCCACACCCACCTAGCACCCACTCACAGGCTTGCACTCTTTCAATCAACATTCCTCATAGTTCATGGTCATTTGCAAATATGCACGTCCATGAAATTTATTTCTAACATAGGTATGCCTTTCATGGCATAAAAGGTGTCACATCCTATTTCTTACTGTTTTATTCAGTTGTTTAGTTTTACAATGCAGTCACACAGCTGTTTTTTCCATGTGACTCATTGGCTCTTACACTGTACAGTATTCCTCACATGCTTATCCATATGCCACATTTTTTTAATATATATATATGAAATTTATTGACAAATTGGTTTCCATACAACACCCAGTGCTCATCCCAAAAGGTGCCCTCCTCAATACCCATCACCCACCCTCCCCTCCCTCCCACCCCCCATCAACCCTCAGTTTGTTCTCAGTTTTTAACAGTCTCTTATGCTTTGGCTCTCTCCCACTCTAACCTCTTTTTTTTTTTTTTTTCCTTCCCCTCCCCCATGGGTTCCTGTTAAGTTTCTCAGGATCCACATAAGAGTGAAACCATATGGTATCTGTCTTTCTCTGTATGGCTTATTTCACTTAGCATTACACTCTCCAGTTCCATCCACGTTGCTACAAAAGGCCATATTTCATTTTTTCTCATTGCCACGTAGTATTCCATTGTGTATATATACCACAATTTCTTTATCCATTCATCAGTTGATGGACATTTAGGCTCTTTCCATAATTTGGCTATTGTTGAGAGTGCTGCTATGAACATTGGGGTACAAGTGCCCCTATGTATCAGTACTCCTGTATCCCTTGGATAAATTCCTAGCAGTGCTATTGCTGGGTCATAGGGTAGGTCTATTTTTAATTTTCTGAGGAACCTCCACACTGCTTTCCAGAGCGGCTGCAATTTGCATTCCCACCAACAGTGCAAGAGGGTTCCCGTTTCTCCACATCCTCTCCAGCATCTATAGTCTCCTGATTTGTTCATTTTGGCCACTCTGACTGGCGTGAGGTGATATCTGAGTGTGGTTTTGATTTGTATTTCCCTGATAAGGAGCGACGCTGAGCATCTTTTCATGTGCCTGTTGGCCATCTGGATGTCTTCTTTAGAGAAGTGTCTATTCATGTTTTCTGCCCATTTCTTCACTGGGTTATTTGTTTTTCGGGTGTGGAGTTTGGTGAGCTCTTTATAGATTTTAGATACTAGCCCTTTGTCCGATATGTCATTTGCAAATATCTTTTCCCATTCCGTTGGTTGCCTTTTAGTTTTGTTGGTTGTTTCCTTTGCTGTGCAGAAGCTTTTTATCTTCATAAGGTCCTAGTAATTCACTTTTGCTTTTAATTCCCTTGCCTTTGGGGATGTGTCGAGGAAGAGATTGCTACGGCTGAGGTCAGAGAGGTCTTTTCCTGCTTTCTCCTCTAAGGTTTTGATGGTTTCCTGTCTCACATTTAGGTCCTTTATCCATTTTGAGTTTATTTTTGTAAATGGTGTGAGAAAGTGGTCTAGTTTCAACCTTCTGCATGTTGCTGTCCAGTTCTCCCAGCACCATTTGTTAAAGAGGCTGTCTTTTTTCCATTGGATGTTCTTTCCTGCTTTGTCAAAGATTAGTTGGCCATACGTTTGTGGGTCTAGTTCTGGGGTTTCTATTCTATTCCATTGGTCTGTGTGTCTGTTTTTGTGCCAATACCATGCTGTCTTGATGATGACAGCTTTGTAGTAGAGGCTAAAGTCTGGGATTGTGATGCCTCCTGCTTTGGTCTTCTTCTTCAAAATTCCTTTGGCTATTCGGGGCCTTTTGTGGTTCCATATGAATTTTAGGATTGCTTGTTCTAGTTTCGAGAAGAATGCTGGTGCAGTTTTGATTGGGATTGCATTGAATGTGTAGATAGCTTTGGGTAGTATTGACATTTTGACAATATTTATTTTTCCAATCCATGAGCAGGGAATGTCTTTCCATTTCTTTAAATCTTCTTCAATTACCTTCATAAGCTTTCTATAGTTTTCAGCATACAGATCCTTTACATCTTTGGTTAGATTTATTCCTAGGTATTTTATGCTTCTTGGTGCAATTGTGAATGGGATCAGTTTCTTTATTTGTCTTTCTGTTGCTTCATTGTTAGTGTATAAGAATGCAACTGATTTCTGTACATTGATTTTGTATCCTGCAACTTTGCTGAATTCATGTATCAGTTCTAGCAGACTTTTGGTGGAGTCTATCGGATTTTCCATGTATAATATCATGTCATCTGCAAAAAGCGAAAGCTTGACTTCATCTTTCCATATGCCACATTTTATGTGTGTCTGCAGATGCCTATTTTTGAATTCCTAGGTTGCCTTCAACTGCTTTCTACCACCATATGCTAAAGGGTACATCATTGTACGTGTCTTCTGGTGCATCTGCGAAGAGCATCTCTGGAGTGTAGGACCAAGAGTGAGATTTGGGGGCACAAAGTATGCGCCTACAATTTTCACTAAATATTGCCAGAGTGTTTTCTAAATGGCTACATTGTGTTAGAGCTGTGTCTCTCACTATTATGTGAGATTTCACATTTCCCCACATCTTCACCAGACTTTGCCATTCTCTCTCAAATTTTTAGCAACCTGACGACTCTAACATTGTATGACAGAAGTAGTAGAATCACAGTGGTTGTAGAGATTAGGTGTGTGAATCAGGACACTTATATTTTAAAAGCCCTTAGAATAGTGCCTGACCATAGTAAGCACTCAAATATTGTCAGTTTATGTGGTTCCTCCAATGAACATAAGGCTCAAGTCAGTGAGCATTCTTCATATATTTAGTAGCCATTCAAATTACTCCACAGCTTTATATTACTTTTCTATAAGGTTGTTTGACATTATTCTTTCTGTGTCCCTTTTCTTTGCATATACTCTCAACATCCTTAATTTTTTATAGAAATTGAAAGGATTTTCACACAATCTACTGTTGATGATTTAATCTTCTATTTGCTGTCCTATTTTGAGGGCACATCTTTAGTTCAATGTAGTAAAGCTATCAATTTTTCCCTTTATATTTCATGTTATTTTTAGTATTGTTTAAAAAGTCTCTTTCTATTCTGAAATCATAGACACATCCAATTTTACACTTATAAAATTTATAGAAATATTTATTAAAATTATTTATAATAATTATATTATTTTAATTCTTTTGAATTTGTATTTAGTTTTATGTCATTATGTCATTTTATATCATTTATATCATTCACATTCTTCTAATCATTTTATAATCTTGTTGAATTTTCTTACTACTTTAATCTGTCATTAGATTCTTTTTATAAAAAAATATTTATTTATTTTTGAGAGAGAGATAGAATGTACATGCCTGTGCACACGAACTGGGGTGGGGGCAGAGAGAGAGAATTCCAAGCAGGCTCCATGCTGGATACCAGGCTCCAGCATGGAGCCTGACGGGGGCTCAATCCCTCGACCCTAAGATCATGACCTGAGCCGAAATCAAGAGTCGGATGCTCGACCAACTGAGCCACCCAGGCTCCCCAGTAGATTCCTTTAGATTTTTAGGGATTTTCGTATTATTAACTGCAAGTAGTTTTGATTCTTCCTAGCAGCTCCTAATACATTTTATTTCCTTTCCCAGTCTTCTTGTATTGTCTAAGACTCCGTGTCCTGTTGAATAGCAGTGAAATAGCTGGTTTTCTATTTTTTTCAATGTTAAATGAAATCCTTCTAAATTTTTTTCATTTGATATGTTATTGCTATAGTTTATTATTTTGTCATTAAAGTAAGAAAGTCCCCTTTTGCCTAGTTTTCTAAGAATGGTAAACAGGAGGAGATTTTTTATCTTACTAATATATTGAGATTATTATTATTATTACTATTATTTTAAAGAAAACAGTTTTTGGTTGGATAAAATTTTATTTATGATATTAGTATTGATGTTCATAAATGAAACTGAACCATATTTGTATTTTCTTGAACTACCTATATTGGAATTAGAATGCTATCATAGCATCATTAAAATAATTTTAGCAGCTGTTTTTTCTGTTGTCTAGACAAACTACTATAAAATAAGAAACATACATGGCAAAACTCACCTGTAAAACTTCCTAGAAGGAAAATGTTTTAGAGCAATGTTGTTTATTTAAAATACATTGTTCAATTAATATTTTCTATTTCTTCTTGTGTTAATTTTGGCATTTTGCATTTTCCAGAAATATATCCATTTTGCTTTCAGTATCAAATTTACTGGCATTTATTTATTTAGAATATTATTTTTGATTTTTAAAATATTTATGTAATTGCTGGAATCAAGAACTATATATTCCCTAGGGTCCCATTATCTCTCAACTTCTGTCTTTGGTTTCGAATTTAAAGAACAACAGTCTCGCTGAGATAAATCTAAATTCATGTCAAATCAATTTACTATTCCTCATAAATCAGGCCACCTCACCTGCTTAGGGCCTAGCTACGTTCCTACTGAGGCATATAGATGTTTGGATGTTCCCTATGGTTTAGATGGTGAGCTCATGACTCAGATTACCTGGATTCAGATACCAGCTCAGCACTGAGTACAAACATAACTTTGTGAAGTTTCTTATCTGATCTGTACTTCAGTTTTCCTTTCTTGAAAATGGAGATGATAATAGCACTGTCCACATTGTATGATTTTTGTGTGATTAAACTGGTAATACGTATGAAAACACAGTATATAGCACACACAAGATATTCAAAAGTAATCTATGTTTATTTATAATTTAACCAAACATGAATATACCAGTTTCTATCTTGCATTTTTTCTTTCATTCAATGTTATTATGAAAAATTTTCCAATAACTCCATATTTTTCTAAAATATAACGTTTAGTAACTTCCAAACATTATCAAACCTTTTTGTACCATCCATTGATGTAATTGTGTAGTTTGTACTCCTTTAATTTTGAAGAAGAGCTTATTATTGGAATAGCAATATACAAAATACATTTATATATATATATATACACATATGTATATATATATACAGTTATAGTTACATACACACAAGCACACATGGGGAGACACAAATGTATCATATAGTCAATTATAAAAAGTCAATGAATAATAATTTTTTTAATTCTGAAATATTATTGACTTACATAAACCAAGACATGACCAAATGCCAAGATTATATCAAGTCCCAGAATAGTAGACTAACCTTATGTTAAAATTTAATGCTCAACTGTTTTGGGGCTCCTGGGTGGCTCAGTCGGTTGAGTGTCCTACTTCGGCTCAGGTCACGATCTCATGGCTCATGAGTTTGAGCCCCACATGGGGCTCTGTGTTGACAGCTGGAGCCTAGAAACCTCCTTTGGATTCTGTCTTCCTCTCTCTCTGTCCCTCCCCTGCTTGCGCTCTGTCTCTCTCGGTCTCAAAAATAAATAAACATTAAAAAAATTTTCTAATGTTCAACTTATTTTTAATTTCACATGGAAAAGCATGTAAGAATTGGTAAGAAAATTTTGAAAAAAAAATATTTAGTGAAGATCTGCCATAGCAGAAATTAAAAGGAAAAACTATCATGATAAAAGAAGTATGCTACAGATAAATGAATAAATAAGTAGATTAAGTAGAAACCTAAGAAATAATAATTTTATGTATGATAAATATATTTTGAATCAATACCTACTATTTGTTATAAAACAAATCATTTTCAGAAATGTGGATATCACTTATGAAGAAAAAATTTACATTTCTACATTATATGATAATACAAAGTATATTTCACATGAACTAAGAAGAGGTAAAGAGGAAATACAAAGCTTCCAAATTATTACAGTATAGCATATTATGCGGTATTTAACATCAGGTTAGAAAGGACTTCTTAAGGAGAAAATAAAGGAGGGAAATAAATGATATATTTGTAACGCATGTGAGAGGAAAAATGTTCTTTACTTACAAACTATTGAAAATGTGTAATTCAGAAGATACATATGCAAATAATATAAATATGCAATTCTCATAAGATATACAAGTATGTTATAAATACTGCAAATGGGCTTAACCGCATTAATATCACAGGAATACAAATTTTCAAAAAATGAGATAAAATTTTCACGCATCAGATTGGAAGCAATTTGTTTTTTAATGAAAGATTAACATTTAATGCAAAGGTATGGGAAAATGGATATTTTTATACACTATTTTAGAGAATATAATTTGATAATAACTTAACATCTTAACATTTTTTAAAATGTAGAAATCATTGGACCCAGAAATTCTAGTTTTAGAAATTCTTCCTACAGAAATAGTGACATATACATAAAAAGTACAATATGCATGGAAGTTTGTTTATTGATACATTATTTGAATTGGTGCAATTTAAAACTACCAAAATTAATTACTTAGAAAAATTGTATATTAATGCAATGAGGTTATTATTTTTAATGAGGTAAATCTACATATACTTACATGAAAAGTATTCATAATCTATTAATTTTTTAAAAGCAAGCCACCTATGAATGTGCACTCCATTTAGGTTGAAATGTGTGTGCTTATGTATGTATTTGTGTGTGAATAATAATGTTCATTTATTGAGAATCTTAATCTCCGGCAAGATTCTTTCAAGCACTTTATCTGTGTTAACTCATTTAATCAACAACAATCATATCATATCAAATGTCTCCACTTTCTTGTTTTTTTTTTAGAGAGAGAGAGGGCACAAGTGAACAAGAGGCAGAGAGAGAGAGACAGAGAGAATCCCAGGGGGGGCAGAGAGAGAGAGAGAGAGAGAGAGAGAGAGAGAAGCGGGGCTTGTGTTCACCCAATCCAGGCTTGAACTCACGAACTGTGAGATCATGACCTGAGTGGAAGTCGGATGTTTAACGACTTAGCAATCCAGGCACCCCAAATGTCTCCACTTCAGAGACAAGAAAACTGAGCTTCCGAGTAACCCACCGCAGGCTGCACAGCTAGAACTGGCAGAGCAGGAAAGTGATCCCAGGACAGTTGGCTCCAATGCCTGTGTTCTTTACCCACCACTGTGGCTAGAGCTGGATGGATGGATACACAGAGATAGACAGAGGGAAAGACAGAAAGAAGATGCATGAATATGTCTGTATCAACTCAAACATTTGGAAAGGATATGCACCTTTGGTAAAATGTTGCACCCTCTCAAAGATAGACTTCAATGGACCAAAAACAGGTATTCACTTCTTGAATAATAACATTTTTGTCAAAATGGAGAGCAAGAAAGATGTGGTTATGTGTGAGTATGATTCCTTTATAATTTTTCAAATAAAAATAAAAGTTAAAATTATGACATACTTTCAAAGTATGGGACTTGGGATTTGTTCACGCCCAGCAAGTCAGGATTTCTTGGTGGGGAGGGTGGAACTTTTGTAAATTCTACATTGTTTACAGCCCTACCTACTCAGTGAAAAGACCTGTGTACTATAGGTGACAAAACAAATTACAAATCAGAAGATAGAGTTTCATATCATGATCTTAATTTTTTAAAAATGTTATCAGAACTTATTTATAGGTTGTGTCATAATTTGAATCTTATTCATAGTTTTATTCATAAAGACTTCCAAAATTGTCTTTAGTGATTGTAACTATTGTAATCAGAAATATTCATGATAAATATTAGCATAAAAAATCATGGGAAAAAGTCAAAAGGGTTCTTGCTTTTGAAAAGTCTCCCAAGCACGCCAGGGCTCCACACTTTCTTTGGTGAAATAAACTGTCTTCCATTTTTCTTCAGTGGGCCTCAGCTGGAAGCATGAATACCAAGGGTCCAGACGATAGTCATTGAACAGCTTATTTTTAATCCTTGTCATTTCAGGAGAGGGACTGAGTAGACATGGGAGTGATCATGCCAGATTCAGAACAGTGTCCTCTGAAATACGTTTAAAAAAAAATATTTCAAAAATCCTTCCAGTCAATTTAAATAGTCTATAGAAGCCTGTGATTTTAGGGAAACCTCAAAATATCAAGACAAGAGGAAGCTAAGAGTAAAAGGAATACCAAATTGCTTAATTTAGACTCGTAAAAAAAGATGTTGAGTCAAGAAGAGAATTTGCTAAAGGAAGTGATTTTTGATCAGTGAGAAGAGTATCTTCAAGTCCTTAGGCTGTTTTAAACAAGTTGCCATTGGGTTTAGGTGAATTAATTAACCTTATTTTTGTTAAGTACCTGCACACAAAATGATGATCTGATCATGTCTGATTTCCATCATTCTCTATGGTCATACAGTTCTGACATTCAAATATTGTAAGTAGTTGTTGACATAGTCCTTGAAAAATCTGAAGTTATTTCTCACAGGCTGGTAAAGTCAGGGCTACAAACACACAAAACTGAATGGAATGTTAACTGGGATAATTAGTAAATAGATACATTTAGAAAAACCAGGCAAAGAGAAAAAGTTGCTACAGTCTCAGGGCTTTAGCCTCAATTTTATCATATTTTAAAACCAGAATTATCTTCAGATCTCTATTTGCATCAGCACAAGCTTAAAGCAAAATTTATCATTTCAAATCAGAAATCTCCATGAGACTTTGGATCCTCAACCTTTCCTTCTGTCATATGCATTCTTTAATATGTAAAGGCCTAAAATAATGATGGTGTTTTCTCTCAATAATCTGGCAGGGGGCTGCTATTTACTATGTAATAAAAATAATAAATGAGTTTTATATATAATGAAAATATTACGAAGAAAGTTGCTGAATCAACCCACTGTGTCAAGTAGGTTTACAAGAAATGAATTATTTATCAAAATAGCACACATTCAAGACCAATAAAACCTTCACCATAGTATTCGGCCATGACTATGTCTTTATAGTATTATGTGTAATTTTAAATTAATGAAAGGGAAAGTCATAGATCCTGACTGAAATTAAAAAAAAAAAAAAGGTGAATTTTTTTTTTTTTTTTTTAAGTTCTAGTTTTTCTAGTATGGTCAAGAAGAATTTAAATACACTTCCCTAGAAAGTGCATTTTCACTTTCACTAATCACACAGCTTTGATAGGTACTAGGGCTAAGGGCCCTTGCTAATTATTAACTGTGTTTATTGATTGGTTCTCACAGCTCTGGAACAATTATCTCTTTTGATCCTCATGACCCTCAGGTCTCCTGAATCCAGGCTCCATGTGTACACCCTCAAATCACTGGGGAAATCAAACAAGAGTTATTACTATTTAGCAGGACTACCAGTAAAACAAATGTATTTAAAAAATTGTTTTTAATGTTTATTTATTTTTGAGAAAGAGAGAGAGTCAGAGTGTGAACAGAGGAAGGGCAGAGAGAGAGGGAGACACAGAATCTGAAGCAGGCTCTAGGCTCTGAGCTGTCAGCACAGAGCCCAATGTAGGGCTCAAACCCATGAACCCTGAGATCATGACCTGAGCTGAAGTCGGATGTTCTACTGACTAAACCACTTCAGTGCCCCTAAACAAATGTATTTTTAAATGCATTATTTCATTATTATAGACAAAAGAAAGCAGATAAATGTCCTGGCCTAAGCAAGAGGAAATTCCACTTGTCCATATCAAAGTTCTTTCTTACTTCTTCAACTAGAAGGAAATTATTTCCTTTTATTTTTATTTCTTCACTAACAGGAAAGAAATTATTGCTAAAACTGAAACTAAGCTTAAGTGATCACTCTGATTTTTAAGTTATCTTGTGTCCAGATCACTGGTTCTTATAATTTTTAACTAGAAGATGGAAGAGAACAAATGATTTCTACTTTACAGATTAAGGAAACTAAGACATATAATGCCTCGGTGACAATGTTAAAACTAAACTTCCTGGTGTTGCATGGGACATGCTAGAGAGGAAGCTTCTCTGGGGATAAGTTAGAAGAAATAAAAATATAAAGTATATTTATGTGAGCAAATCTTAGCCAAATAATTGGACTGAAAGAACGAGTTTTGGTAAACATCATGTGTTTTGAATGAGACTCAGTGGGCTTGAATTTCTTCTTGGCCATGCACAGTTGCAAAGTCTCGGTTTTGTCATCTGTAAAATGAGCCTCATTATATTCACTTTTTATTGTTTTGGTTAGGAGGAGGAAAGACAGAGAATATAGATAATAATATTTATCAATCAGTATCTCAACCTATAAATACATGACATTCACAAAATAGGAAAATTCCTAGAGTTTTTTTTTTTTTAATAGGCTATATACAGAAGTTGAAGGACAGAAAAGCCAAGAAGGAAAATGCATCCAAGGGGGTAGTTGCTAGAAACTGAAAAAAGAAAAAAGAAAAAAACCGAACACACACATAAGCACCCCCCCCCTCAAAACAGAAAAAGCAACATAGAGTTATTTGTCTTTAAAGGTACAGTGACTTTTGGTAGAAGGGACCAAGTAAATAAATATTCTGACCTCACTCTCCTCTCTCTCTCTGATTTCCAACCAACCCTAAGCTAGAGATCATCAAAGACCAGTTGCTTTAGTCCATGCAAGTCAGCCCTAAGGGAAGACCACAGGATGCAGAAGGATGGAGAAGGTAATTAGAGGAGCAAAATCAAGTCTGTCACAAAATAATAGCTAATTAGTGAATATTTTCTACGTAACAGACACAAATGATTTACTTGTGTCATCTCATTTGCACTTTTTAATTTTTCCCATAGTCATGTAATACCTGTTTAAAAACATAAATTAATTAAGGAAAAATCGAATTGCATATTATTAGTGATCTTCTGGGGACTCTTGTAATTTGGGAAACAGTGAAAGAAAATGCACCTGCATAAACATCAGTTTTCTAAATCTTTAGATCCCTAGTGACTGGCTTTTTCAGAAAAAAAGCCTTTGCCATACCCGCTTCTGTTAAAAGAATGCACAATAAAACGTAAGCTTCCACACACTCGTGTTACAGTGCTGCAAAAGCAAAAACTATAGGGTAAATAATGAGAAATCAATCCCTTGAAGCCAGGTAACAGGTAACTCACAAGGCAAGCTGCGCATAACACCACAAACAACCCAGTCTTGAGAACACCCCAGGAGGAGGGCTGCACTCTTTTCAACAACTTTCCTGGACAAAAAAAGCAAAGAGCTTAACCACTGCTTCTGAACCCCGGGGGATTTACAGAGAGCTCTGTCTTCTGCGTAGGACCACCAGCCTACTAGGTTTTCGTCCTTTCCAAGAAACCTGACATTTTTGTTTTTCACGGCACTTTCGAACTGGAAAGATCAAGACGGAAATTTCGGCTACCAGAGATGGAGCGACTGGCAAGTGAAATGATGGAGTTGGTGATTATGATTGTTACCTGGATAGTCATTTTTCTTTTTAAAAGAACGTTGCACCCGTCAGAGTTTCAATTGTTAATCTCCTCCATCTGATATCGAAAAAAAATGTCCTTCCTTAGACTAGGAGGCATTTCCAGGAGTGTCTGTAAATTCCTCTCGGATCTCACGATTTCTGAGATTGTGAATCTGCTGCTAACTCACACTAGGGCGGAGGCGGTGGGTGCTAGGCGCATCGCTCAGATTGAGAGGGAATCCCCTGCTACCCGAGCAACCCCGCCTAGGGTATTTAGCCCCTCCCGCTTCCGAGCCCCGCCTCCCCGCAAGGCGAGCCCTATAAAGTCGCGGAGCACAGTCTCTTCTGCCCATCTCGGATTAGTCCGACTCCAAGACCGACGAGGTGCCCCGCCCCTTGCCCAGAGCGCTGCCTGCAGGAGCAATGGCCCACGGGCTGTACCACGAGGAGTTCGCCCGAGCGGGCCAGCAGGCGGGGCTGCAGGTCTGGAGGGTCGAGAAACTGGAGCTCGTGCCGGTGCCCGAGAGCGCTTACGGCGACTTCTACGTCGGGGATGCGTACCTGGTGCTGCACACGGCCAGGGCGAGCCGGGGCTTCTCCTACCGCCTGCACTTCTGGCTAGGTAAGGGGGTGCAGGCTGCGAGACCACGACGCGCCCAGGTCGGGGTGGGGCGAGGCGGCTAAGCTGAGATTTGCAGGCTGGAGGTTGGGGGGGGGGGGCGGGTGAGGTGCAGGTGAAGTTAGGGGAGAGGGGAGTCGCAAACCGGGCGGGCCCGGAGACCCGTCGCGCCTGTCGCGCCCCCTCCCGACCGCCCCCTTTGGACTGGCCGCCTTCTCCCCGCCAGAGCCCGCTCGTGCGAACGCGGCAGGAAACGCGGGGCGCGACGAGGTGGGAGCAATCTTATCCTATGGACTTTGACCTTTGTCAGGCGCATCACCCGGGTTTGGAGACTGGTTCCCCCAGATTCTCCCCCTTTCACCTTCCATTCTGCAAACCCGCGCCCGCCCAGGGCCGCTGCTTAGCGCACCCCGGCTCTGGCCAAGTCCCGCTCTCCTTGCGACAAGTTCAGTCCTGGTTTCCCTGTCTGGGAGGAGATGCAGTCAAACAAGTTTGCAGGCGTCCGCCGCAGCTGGCGAGAACTAACCGCCCCCCCTCCCTTTTCTCTAATTAATTTATTTTTAGTTTTTGCCTTTAGGCCCCAGCTTCTGTTTGTCCACAAATGCCGGCGGTTAATGCTCTGGGTGGCTTTAAATCAAGACCAACTTGCTCACGCGTTCTGCTAACAGAAATTCTTGTTGATCAGGTGTTGGCGACCCTGGATGGAAGAGAGGAAAAAAAAATACAGACATCGTCAATATAAATAAATAGCTTTATATGGCATATAGATGAGTTGCTCTACTATGATAATTATTTTTAAAAATATTATTATTTACTTGAACAAGGGCACCGTGCGAAACAAAACAGCTCCTTCAGCAGTAGTAATTATTTTGGGCTGCATTCGTGCCAGGATGTCAGAATACTGGGCCTTGTGTGTTCCACTTTTTCCACCTTCTACTTTTACTCGTAAACATCCTGAATGTCCAACCTCTCCCCGTAAGATCCTGTGCCAGTGGGCACACCCCTTCTAACAACGTGCTGATTATCTGAGACTTACTGCCTTCTTTTTAGACTAGATTGCCTCCCCTAGACTTCTGTTTCTATATTTTTAGCTTTATTCCTGAGCCTGTGGGAGAACACGAAACCACACACACACTTTGAAGTCCTTGAAAAACCATCATTTTTATTTCTAACGTTTGAAGCTTTTAAGAAATAGAATGGCAGAAAACATTGAGAAAGGATGCTCTCAGTGGTAGTGAACACCTCAGCAGACACTCCAAATGAGAACTATAATGAGGGAAAAGGGCTGTTTTTATTATAGCATTCGATATTACAATTTTGTGCTTACTTGGTGGAGTGCAAGCTGAGTTCCAAGCACATTGTGGTTTCCTAGTGTAGTGTCACTATTCCTATCATATTAGACATTGATTGATTTAAATTTTACACCAGAAGTCACTGAAACCTTAATATAAAACCATGTTCATGAATGAATGATGCCAGAGAGAATAGTAATGTTCTCATCTTGGTTTATGTATTCAGAACTTGGATCTGGAATGAATAAGAGTGTCTGAAATACCACATTTGAAATTTTGGTCAATTAAGGTGTGAAAGGACTTTGTATCCTGCTGTAGACAACAGTTAAGTTTGACTTTGTTGGGAGACTGTAAGAGGGCTGTGAATACAGGTGTTTTTTTTTTTTAATTTTTTTTGGTTTTTGTTTTTCTTATTTTATAGATTCTTTCTTATCCAAAGAAGCTCATTAAGCAAATTGTTTTTTAGGGTTTACAGATTCACATTAACTCATTATTCACATTATTCATTTAGGTGTCACCAATTTCAAAAATTGTAATAGAAAATGCCTTGGGCAGAAACACTTCATGATTTTAAAGACTTGCTAAAGCTGAAGTTATATGTTAAGTAATAAGTGAATTCAGTAATTACTCAGTATGTCCAACATTGTGTAAGGCATTTTTGCATGTGAATAATTTATGAGCCTTCCCTTAAAGTTTATAACTTCAAAGATACAATAAGATGAACAGTGATCCAACACAGATAAAATGTGCTAAACACCATGAAAAAGAGAGTGTCTGTATTTCTGGGACGCAGGGAAGTAGAGAAGCTTTGACGGAAAAAAGGAAAATGAGGATAATTGGGAGGGATCGACTCCAAGAGAAAATCATGAGGAGCATGGAAAAGTTTAGAGTAAAATAGTAACCAGGGCCTTTAGATGGAATTGTTTAGCAGTTCTTCCTCCTTTAGTTCCCTGAAGCTAGCTGTATTTCATCCAAAATATTCTACCCAGGACCTGAATTTGTATGAGTTCATGAGGGTTAATCAGAGAGACAGACTGAGAAAAAGTTCCAAGAGGGAGAGCTGAAAGTTCGGGAGGAAAGGAGGTTTGACTGTAAATCATTTGGAAGGAGAATGAAAGACACTGAAATTAGAACCAGGTTGGGATGGAAAAGGTGCATTGGAGAGAAAAAAGAAACAGGCCAAGTGAGAGGAGGAAAGGGGAAACAAGGAGAAGCAGGACCCAGAATGGAAGAATAGAGGAAGAGCCCTCTTCCCTGCTCTCTCCCTCCTTGGCTTTCTGCGATGCCCTTGCATATCTTAGATTATTCCCTTTTATTATTGTTTCTTTATTTACTTTACAAAATAATAATTTATTGCCTATAACTTAAAAGTTGTTGCATTGGTCCTTCCTAAAAAATATTTTTAGCTTTGCACCTAGCAGTTTAAATGCATCCACCTTCTGCTTCTAGTTCCTTAGAGCATCATGACTATGGGCATGACTGGGTAATAAAGCTACTCTGTCACATCCTGGGCCTACACTACAAACATCCGCTCACCCCTATCCTTTCTCTTTCCAGTTTTAAACTTTACATAAATGTATTTGAGAGTAGCAAACATTTGTAGTATATCTAGTCTGTGCTTGGCTGTCTGCGAGGCACTGAAAATCCAAAGAATTGGATTGCAGTATGCAGTGTACAATACAAGGAACTTAGACTATACACGGGCTGGTGAGGATGCTGAGAAACTGGATTTTTATACATTGCTTAGGGGGGAGTATAAAATGGTGCAACCATTATGAAGAAGAGTTTGACACTTTCTTATAAAACTAAACTTGGAGCTGCCATATGACCCAGCAATTGCATTCATGGGTATTTCTTCCAGAGGAATGAAAATTTAGATTCATGTAAAAACCTACGCACAGGTGTCCATAGCAGCTTTATTTGGATAGACAAAAACTTGAATTAGCCCAGATATCCTTCCACAGGTGACTGGTTAAACAAACTGTGGTATATCTATACCAGAGAACACTACGGAGCAATAAAAAGGAACAAAACTAACAATACGCACAACTCAGATGAATCCTTGGGAAATTTTGCTGAGTGAAAGAAAAAGCAATGCCAAAAGGTTCCCTGGTGTATGATTCCGTGTACATAAAACATTCTTGAAATTATAGAATTTTACATTCGTTGTTATCAGGGGTTAGGGATGGGGTGGGAAGGGGGCGGTGCAGGTGGGAGGTGGTGGTAGTTATGAAAGGGCAACATTTAAGGGATTTTTTGGTGATCTAACTGCACAGTTTTTTTTTACAGGGATGACGAATACATGAATTTGCACATGTGATCAAATTTTAGAGAACTAAATGTACAAACACACAGATCAGCACAAGTGAAATTGGGGAAATATGACAAAGATAAGTGGGTTGTATCAATGTCTGTATCCTGGTGTCTGCATTCTGTGCTGTGCTGTACTTATGTATTTGTGCTTTTTTTTTAAATTTTGATATTAAAACTTTGATAAAAATTTTGATATTGATAACTTCTGATATTAACCTTGATTTAAGCTTCCCTCTTAAAACATCTCAGTGCAAATCTACATCTTTGCCTTTATTAGTATTCTCATTTATGGATGGGAAAGTGGGCAGAAGAATGATACTAGTATTCTTTTGGACTGTAAACTTTCATGTGTTTTTTTTCCTTTGACCACAAGAAGTTCACAAAATTGATACCATGGCAAATATTCTTCTAGCTAGTGGATTTTTTTTTTCCTGAGAAGATAACTAGCTATACAGGTCCCCTTTGAGAGTAAGGGAGGAATGTAAATAAATACTCTTCTTAAATTAATATAGCTGACTGTTTTCCTTTCTTCAATTTTAGTGAATACTCACCATATGGGGGTTTCAGGTGAACTATAGTATTGTTATAACTTCTACACTTTTCTACATCAGTTACACCTGGAGGAAAATAACTACCCCAGATATCACAGAATGTTTCTGCTGTGAGAATCTGAGTATAAAAACTCTCTATTGGTGTTGTGGTTTCTAAAAGCCTGTGCTTCAGAATCACGGAAACCCGCTTCTGGGTTGTGTTCTACCAAAGGTCAACTTTATGACCTCAGGGAAGCTACTTGGCCTTTCTAAGCCTCCATTTCTTTTGTTGTGACATGGTGGGAAAGATTTCTGCTGCATGCAGTTGCTTGAAGATTAAATGAGATCATCCATGTAAAGCACTAGCACAGTATCTGGCCCAGTGCAAGGATACTATAAATGTATACATGTTAGCTATTGTTATTTCTAAAATCATTTATGACTTGCACACAGCTCAAATATAGCAAGGGTTTTGGAATGTCTTTTATAAAATTTGAGTTCCTCTCAGGACTGTCCCAGCTCTGGTCCTTGTGTACACTGAAGGATGTGAATTAGTGTTTTTTGTTTTGTTTTGTTTTTTTTTTTTTAATTTTTAAATTTTTTTTTTCAACGTTTTTATTTATTTTTGGGACAGAGAGAGACAGAGCATGAACGGGGGAGGGGCAGAGAGAGAGGGAGACACAGAATCGGAAACAGGCTCCAGGCTCCGAGCCATCAGCCCAGAGCCCGACGCGGGGCTCGAACTCACGGACAGCGAGATCGTGATCTGGCTGAAGTCGGACGCTTAACCGACTGCGCCACCCAGGCGCCCCTTGAATTAGTGTTTTGACCTCAGTGAGGTTGGCTAGATGGGATCTGTACTAGAATTGTGAAAACTAAGTGTGTGTTGTGTGTTAAATTCCTGGGATAATAGTACATACATTCACATTCAACAGATGTTAGCGTCTATTTCCTTTACTCTCCCTTTCCCCTCAGAGAATAGGATCTTACACCAATAAGATAATGAAGTGCGGACTGTGGTACTTGAAAAGAGGGGTAAGGTCAGGTTACACTCATTTTCCCATTCTACAAACCACTTGCTTTTTTAAAGCTATTTATCTATGGCCTATGATGTTCATATTCCTTACAAATATTAACATAGTGACTTATTGGAAGCCTGAAGATCGACGGTAATAAAGGCTGAAACAATTGGAAAACATTCTCATAGTCTGATCTGGTTACCAAATGAATCTGAATCCTACTAGAATATAGTGTTAATATCTTATTTTTTTTTCTTTTTTTTTTCAACGTTTTTATTTATTTTTTTGGGGACAGAGAGAGACAGAGCATGAACGGGGGAGGGGCAGAGAGAGAGGGAGACACAGAATTGGAAGCAGGCTCCAGGCTCTGAGCCATCAGCCCAGAGCCCGACGCGGGGCTCGAACTCACGGACCGCGAGATCGTGACCTGGCTGAAGTCGGACGCTTAACCGACTGCGCCACCCAGGCGCCCCAAGTGTTATATCTTCTTAAGCGTATACAGACATCAGTATTTCTTTTAGAAAAATTTTTAAAGAGAATTGGAAAGCAAGAGCAAAATTCTTTTAGATATTAGCAAAGTAGTATTTTTATATTACACCATTTCTGCTAAAAGACTGTTCCGCCCAAGACCATTTATTATATTGCTGTGTAACTCAAAGAAAATATCTGAGCTTTTTCTTATCACAAGTTCTGCCTTAGTCCTTTGCCTTGCTCGAGTAGTGACGTGCTGTCCTGTGCAATTTCAGGAAAGGAGTGTACTCAGGATGAAGGCACAGCTGCTGCCATCTTCACTGTTCAGATGGATGACTATTTGGGTGGCAAGCCGGTACAGAGTAGAGAACTTCAAGGCCATGAATCTACTGACTTTGTTGGCTACTTCAAAGGAGGTCTGAAATACAAGGTAAGCAGTTCTCTCGAATTGTTTCCATTATGACCCCCTTTCTCTTCCCATGCATTCACACCTCATGTCTTCACAGGATGAATGTTCATGAAGGACAGGGTTTTTGCTTTGCTTTTGCTTCAGTCTGTTTTGTTTACTAATTTATACCAGTGCCTGCTGGACACACAGTAGGTGCTCATTAAACGCTTGTGGAATGTGGGTATAATATGGGAAAAATTCTGACTTAATTTCATTTAACAGGTCAATTTTTAATGAAGTTAAGAGCTCTCAGGCATGTTGTCACAGGAAAGCCCTTAAAAATTTTGTGGAGTTATTTCACAAATTAAGTGTTGGCAACTTAGGTATTAATTTTTTTTTTTTTTTTTTTAATGCTATTCTAGAGAACATCTGAATTTACTGCAAATAACCCAGGACTTGGGAATCTCAGTTTTTCTGGAACAGGTTAATACAATATTTATAACAGTTGTTATTCCAGTTAATAGCAAGAGCTATACACACATTTCCCAAATAGTGTGGTTTGATCTTGGAAATGATACAAATGAAACAACACTGTGTTGAATATATGTGTGGTTCAGCCTCACAAAGTCAAATATACATATACTACCACACACACACACATATGTGCCCCATTTATGTGTTTTGGCCTGAAACACTAATCATCAACTGGCTTTGTTTTGAGGGAAAACAAAAACAAAAACAAGTTAAATGGTTTTCTCCTTTTAAGGCAACCTTTAACGAAGGACCACCTTTTTTCTGGAATTCTCTCCATGACTCTTGCAGACTGGCCACCCTTCACAATCCCCCCTTCCCCCAAGAGTGTTGAGTGAAAGTGTCAGAAATACCTCCCTAGACAAACCGTTTGGAAGCAATCTTATTCAAAATCAAACCTGCTCTAACAGGTGTTCTGCTGACCCTCACCCTCTGAGCATATTAGCCTACTGAAGACCTAAAACCTCAGAGCTAAACCAGAATTCTGAATATATATTAAATTTGTCTACTACAGTGACGGGGTTTGTTTCTACTTTTACCTGGTCAGAGCCTTAATGAATATTTTGTGATGCCATGGAGATGAGAATAAATACTTCATAAGTTCTCTTCTCTCTTAAAATCATTCTTTTCACTCTAGGATGTGAACAACCCTAAATATGAAACCATTGCCTCCAATTTTATTTAATTCACATGAGTTCCGACAGTTTTTGTCAAATGATCCTGAAACTTCCTTTGTCAGTGAGCTCAACATTTTGAATAAGCTGGGTCTTGTAGTTACTAAAAGCATTTACTGTGACATCATCTTGGTGATAAACCCATTTCTGCTACATATAACTTGTTTGCCTCAGGGCAACTGTGCTCAGTTTCCCCAAATATATAATGGGTATAAAAAAAAGCTTCCTCAAATAGGTGTTGTAAGGATTAAAGATTAAATTAAATAATAAAATACATATATAGTGCATATGCAATCAGTAAGAACTTGTGGTATTATTAATCCTTCTGGCTATTAGCAGGACTACTGAAATCAAACTTCTGGATACATATTTAAAAGTGGACATGAAAAAGCCCTTTTACAGTTATAAGATAATTATCTTCTAATTATCAATGTCAAAACCGCCACAAATCAGCATATTTTAGAAATAAGATATTTGCCAATGGAGGTCAAATTTATCAGGAAAAAAATCAATTCACTGTCTTATCATCAGTGACATTGAGCAGATGACAATGCGTACAGTTGCAAAGTACTTGATAGGAAACGTGGAAGCAAAGATAACTTGCTACCCAGAATAGCAAAGACTATTATGTTATACTTAATTTTATGCTTCCAAGAATGTGCTAAGCCCTTCGTGGGTATTATCTCATGTAATCCAAGTAGTGCCCCATGCTGCAGTTTCCAGAATTGCCACCCTATTAAGGTAACTAAGCAAACTTGTTGAGGAACTATGTAACTTGCCAAGATCTAATAGCTGTTAAGTGACTAGGCCCCCATCTGACTTCAGTGCCTAAGCTGGTAATCATTATACTATGATGCTCTAAACATAAATAAATGGTTCAAATATTGGCATGAATTTCTTACTTAAGATTACCCTATGAAACAGGATTGTGTCTGTTTGGAACAGACACAATTTGGCAAAGCCTACCATTACCAAGCCAACAACAGCCATGTTTAGTTACCATGTATAATGTAAAGATTCAGCTAGGCAACATTAAGACCATCTCCTCATGTCATTTAAATGATGTGAGGGTTTTTTTTTTTTTTTAATGAGGTTTTTAAGGGGATTAGGGGGTTATAGATGACTGTTATTTGCCACTACTCCCTTATATTAAATCTCTGGTTAATCACACCTTTCCCAAGCTCAAGACCAGCTCTCAGCCGTGATTGTAATAGCGACCTTGAAACATCCATCAGTCAGCAAAACTTTATGGTGCCACTGACTTAGAGGATCATGTACCTTGCTTTCTTTTTTTTTTTTTTTTTAATTTTTTTTTTCAACATTTATTTATTTTTGGGACAGAGAGAGACAGAGCATGAACGGGGGAGGGGCAGAGAGAGAGGGAGACACAGAATCGGAAACAGGCTCCAGGCTCTGAGCCATCAGCCCAGAGCCCGACGAGGGGCTCGAACTCACGGACAGCGAGATCGCGACCTGGCTGAAATCGGACGCTTAACCGACTGTGCCACCCAGGCGCCCCCATGTACCTTGCTTTCATTCTGCCTTGTGAAAGCAGAAAGAGACTGGGAGTTTCTAGGGTTAATTCAAACATTATTACAGAACTACTTACTATCAAATACAAACATATAGAAGCTTACAGTTTTTCTTTTGTGCCTTTCTCACATCAAATATTAAAGACAAAATTAATTTTTAAAATACTGTTAAATGTTCAGACTGGTTATCACTCTGATGGTTCACTATATGACATTAGGTTAAATGTTATGTAAGTATCCTTGGTCTAAGTCTGTTTTGTATTTTATAACTTTTTTCAAATAACAGTGTTCTTACACTGTTTATCAGGTGATAATGTACTTATTTTTTAAAAAGTGAAATGGCCAAGAACAGTAGTATATAGATGAAAACATATTTATTTTTATTGTATAATACCTAGTTTGTTCATTTATGGCATTCTTTGTAAAATTATGGGCTGAGGAATTATTAGGTATTTCTTAAAATTTGTGGTTACAATTGTCTCAAAGTCAACATTTAGCCTATACTAATAAAACCTTTCTATTTATGAGGGTCTTTTCTTGGAGAATGGTGGAAATTTAAAGTCAGTGGAAATTTCAAGAATGTGCTGACAGTTACATAGGCAACTTAACTTCTTTCTTTGGATGTACTCTGTATGTTTATGTAATAAAGTTGAAAATTAGATTATTTTACAGGTTTCCTATACTGCTGATTTTCTTACCATATTATTGTAGGAGGCTTGAGCAATAAAAGTGATTTGCTTACACTACATATTTATTATGCATATTGCCTCATAATTAATTATGGAAATAAATAAATATTATTTCTAACATTTAATTGTAGAAAACAATGAAAAGGTAAAGCCTGATTTCAAATAGGGTAAGAAGATGTACTTGATCTGATTATTTTCTTTAACAATTTTTATTTAAACAAATTTTTTTAATGTTTATTTATTTTTGAGAGAGCGAGACCGAACGCAAGGAGGGGAGGGGCAGAGAGAGAGGGAGACACAGAATCTGAAGCAGGCTCCAGGCTCTGAGCTGTCAACACACAGCCTGATGCGGGGCTCGAACTCACAAACTGTGAGATCATGACCTGAGCTGAGGTTGGACGCTTAACTGACTGAGCCACCCAGGTGACCCTGTCTTTTAACATTTTTTTGATTGAACATAGTTTCATTTTGTTTTGTTTTGGGATGTGCAACCAAATTTAGGGTATAAATACTCAGGCCTGCATATTAAGAAACAAAAGGAAGAAAGATTTTTTAATAATGTTATAACAGAGACCATAAATAGGATCCACTTATATACCTAGCCAGTATTCATCCCCCCCTTCTCTGTCCTATCACTGTGTGTGTCATGGGAATTTGGGGGTGTCTAGTTCTCTCCTCTCTTGTTCTTGTTACCTGTGAGTCTTCCCCATCTGCCTGTCTCTTTCTTCCCTGAAATTTATTTGCCTTCTCACTCAGTGACTTGAGAATCATTAGTTCCCAAAGGATAAGAGCTACTGCTTCCTCTCATTTATGTACCAGGTTTTATGCACTGAAGTAAAAACTTGCAATGTTAAATTGAATGGTTAAAACAGGAAAGACAAAAGGCCTTAAACAAAAAGAAGTAAAAAAAAAAAAAAAAAAAAGTGTTGACTTGCCAAGTCATTCTCCTCTGCATACTTAATTTTTCACATGTTCTTAGGTGCAGTTTTATTTTGGTCTGACAGGCAGTTTTGGCTTGTTCACCTTGGTTTTATATGTTTTTGTATTTAGTTAGAAGCCTCATCTGTTTTTGTTTTGTTTTCTCTCTTCCTCCCACTGATCAGGCTGGAGGTGTGGCATCTGGGCTGAATCATGTTCTCACGAATGACTTGACCGCTAAGAGGCTCCTGCATGTGAAGGGTCGAAGAGTGGTCAGGGCCACAGAAGTTCCTCTTAGCTGGGACAGTTTCAACAAGGGTGACTGCTTCATCATTGACCTTGGCACGGTAAGTCTTATATATACATGCAGACATCTAAAGGAAAGTGAATTGTCATCAGATCAAATCCAATGTACCTGCCATGGAGGATAATCCCCTTTTCTACACACTAGAAAGAGGTCATGTTTATGTGAGAGGCAATCATATCATATGACAAATTGGCAAGTATTTAAATAACACAAAGTGGGACTTCAAAGTTTTTATTTTCTCTGATAGGTTTAGAATGGAGTAGTGATTTAGTTCTTCCTACCATAGAACACACATTGAATAATTTTTAATATATTTACCCTTCTGTCTGAACAGAGCTTCCGCTAATTATTTTTGTCCTTAACTGGGTGTGGAAACATTATGTGAGGGGAAAATTGATCTCCCCAGAAAGCAAAGTTTCTAGAATTTCAAATGGATACAGGATGAGTCTAAACAGCCTGCCTGAGGGGTTTTAGGAGGTATTTTAGTATATATATCACTCGTACCCTACACTATATTATTTCATACTTTTTTATTATTTTAAATTAAAAGGCACAAGTAAAATATCAAGTATCATCTTAATGGGATGGGCAACATCTGACTTATTTTTTCTTCCAGGAAGAGAGGCCCCTCTAAGTTTGGGTATACTTATTAATCATTGTTACCTTGAAAAGAAGTAGTATTGCAGGGTCTTGTGTGGCCTCTAGAAGGTGGGATTGAAGTTGGGGCTTTTAAACTTTGTAAGGTGGAAATACAATAAAGTAGAAATAAAAGGCATTCCCTGCCATTGAAAACCCATGGGCAAAGTTGAGAAGGCGGGAAGACACGAGCACATTTATGATGCCCTTCGCATCCTCCTCATGATCATAATTCTCACTACACCATGGACATCAGCATCCTACTCACTGTTCCTAACATTTCTGGGCTGAGCATTTCTGGCTCTGACCTGTACTGCTTCGGTTAGCCTGAGGCTTGCACTGGCTGTGGAATTTGCTCAAGGTTGTACAGCCAGGGAATGGTGAAGCCAAGATTGGACCCTCAGGATGTCAGATTCCCACCTGCGTGTTTTACTTTACTACCTCTCCTTGGGCAGTATTTTGGGGGGGGGGGGTGTTGAAAGCATCAGACAAAAGCCCAAAGTGTTTATTCCACATGCACGGAGAAGGGACACTAAGGATTTTGAAAATGAGCTACAAAGTCAAGGTTCTGTTTAAGCAGTATTAATTTGGTGACAGCACAGAGATTAAGTGTGCTAAGGTTATAAATTGTTTGGAAAATGGCCCCAAGCTGTAAACTTCATGGGTTTCTCTAAGGAGACACCTATAGTTGTTTTTTGTTTTGTTTTGTTTTGTTTTGTTTTACTGCTAGTGTGTAATTCAACTGCCTTCGATCACACCAGCTTGTGTACACAGTTGAGATCATAATATTAATGCCCAAAGTACAATTCTCAGTGTCACACTTAGACATATGCACCCAAAATGGCAGTACTGCTTCCCTGAATCGCACCATGAATTTCTTGGAAAAGTCCTTTTCAACTTTAAATGCTAACCCATTCTAACCACCTCAAGTCCTGACCCTTGGGTCAAGGCAGAAAACAGACACTGTTGCATCCCTCTGTTTCTCTGAGGCCAACACCATAACTTACACAAATGTATGCCCACATGTATCATCAAGCCACACAGTTCCAAAGCCAGTTAAAACATTCAGAGTCTCTCAAGCCTATACATAATAAATTGTCTACCTCAACATTCATCTCACCACTTACATTTTCTAGCCCTTTATCTTCTGATAATTCATAAAGTGTTTTAACATATAAGATAGTATTTTTCGGGGCATCTGGGTAATTCAGTCAGTTAAGCGTCCGACTCTTGATTTCGGCTCATGTCATGATTTCACCATTCATTGGATCGAGCCCTGCATCGGACTCCACAGTGACAGCAAGGAGCCTGCATGGTATTCGCGCTCTCCCTTTCTCTCTGCCCCTCCCCTGCTTGCGTGTGTTCTCTCTTTCTCAAAATAAATAAATGTTTTAAAAAAAGATACTATTTTTCATAGAAAAAAAAGACTTCAGTCTTCGTCCAAATTGACTTTAACCTCAGATTCATCGATAAAAGCTGGGTATTTGATTAGATAATCTTTGGGGCCCCTAAACGGAAGAGCATTTCCCGTTGATAATGTAATTCATTACTGCCATTACTTGAAAATATTTTTCTTAACATAACTTTGTATGTGTAATGTAATTGCTCCATACATGCAGTAATCTGTTTAATTACCATGAATGGCTTCCAGTTCAGCTTTCCAACTACCTACTCTTTCATCTAGAGCAAGTCGTTAACCTCTTCAAGCCCTAACTTCTTCATTTATTGTTTCCGTCTGGACTCTGGTTTCTGATGGTACGTCTAACCTTTGCTGACTATGATTCAGTCTCCTCTGACACAGAGTCACATCTGGAAATGACAGTTGTCCTTGTGGTTTCACTAGAGAAAAAAGGTCATACAGGGTGTGAGCAAGTCACTTGCATTGATACAGGTTGGGTGGTGACCTGGGTGTGACCTGGGGTTTTCTAGTCTTAATTTATATTCTTTTCACTATACTAAGCTAACTTGGTAGGATATAAGATGGTGTGGCTCTATAACAGAATCTGCTGAATTCAGAATTATGTCTAATCTACCTTAAAATCTACTGAAAGTAGTGTTATTAATGAAATCATCTATTATTTTCTTGAGCAAGTATTGAGCTTCCACAGTGGGTAGATAGGTGGGTGCTGTGGTAGGAAGATTGTAGTTCCAATGACATATTTTCTCTTCCCATGGGTAATATCTGCCATGGAAGAGTATGACCCATAAATATAGGCTCATAAAATAGGGGCAGAGCCTGTATTATGAGATTCAAGGACATTCGTGTTATTCGTTTATTAGTAAATTACATTTCATTTATATAGTTAATTACCTGTAATGACTTCCAAGTTGTCTCCTGCTTTCATGCCTGGTTAGAGACGTTTGGAGTAATTTTGTTGTGGAGGTCATTGGGTTGGATTATCTCTTATTTGTAGAAATATTCTACATCCCAAAGGGATACCCTCGTAAGAATCAAGCATTGGAGTACTACATACATTCTCTTTTACTCACATGATCTCTTTTTATGTTACTAACCTTTAACCAGTTGGTATGTTGCCAATAATTTCTAAACGGTGATAAGATCTTGCAATTACCTTGGGGACTTTAGTTTTGAGGTGTGTCACAGTCAACAAAGAAGGACATCAGAACAAAATTTTCTCTATTATAATATTTTAATAGGAGTAACTGAGTTCACAATTTCATAGCCACTTTCTGCATTAGAGAGTACAAAAAGAAGCCAGTGCAATTTCTTCAAGTTTGTTTTATTATACAGGTATGAAAAAAGTAGGTTAGACATCTAAAGCTCTCATCTAACTAGAGCCAGCTGGCCAAGACTAAGGTTATGGATATTATCTAAATCCTATATTTTGATTGTGTTTGAGGGAAACCAACCTTTTTGATAAACAATCACTATCATTAATATGATATGCCATATATTTGCTGTTATAGGATATGAGACTACAGTAAATATTTCCTAGATATGACAGTGTAACCACCTCAATCAATTTAATCACTTTGAAAGTTAAGAAAATCATCAGCATTTTAGAAGATGATTTAGAATAGCTCTTATATTTAATGTATTTTCAGAAAATAATATGGAACATGGCTAGATCTTAGGAACCTGGAATGTACTGAATCTTTGGAGAAGGGCTTTTGAACTGTATTTTAATGTTGGTGAATTTATTAATCATCATTTCCCCACTATTTTTAAAGCTATGAGGTAGTTGAGGTACTTGTAGATGACTAACAAAATCACACCTAAATATATTGCAACAAAGCCATCAGCAACTACAGAAGGTGAGTGATAATGAAAAAAGTCCATATTCCCAAAGTTTGGGATCTGGATCTAATTCTTTCAGAAATATGTGTCAGCATCAGCCACTAGGGGAGAGTCGGATTTCATAGGAGGAGGAATTTCTGTGGTGAGTTACTAATTGTGCTGTTGGGCATGTTCTGTTTCCTTGTTAACTTGTTTGGTCAGTTTTGTCCCACTCGCCTTGCTATTTATAACCTATCACCCCCTCTCTCATTGTTCCCTCCTGCTACTTGAAACGTCAGTCTTCACTTCCTCATCTACCAGTCAGTCTGCAACCCACGCTTCCTGACTTTCACTCCCACCATTTCTTTGAATCCGTTCATCTTATGATCAGCAATGCCTTCTGCTAAATCCAGTGGACACTTTGCACAGTACCCACTCTGTTCCTGGGCCGCAGTTGACACTGTTGTCACCTCCTTTTCTTCAGCATCACCCCTCCCCTGGCTCCCTGCTGCTGTTCCCTTTCAAGCCATTCTTTCTCATTCTTCTTTGCCTGGTCTGCCCACCCCCATGAGTCTTTGTTTTTTTTTTTTAATTTAATTTTTAATTTTTTAAAATTTATATCCAAATTAGTTAGCATATAGTGAAATAATGATTTCAGGAGTAGATTCCTTAATTCCCCTTACCCATTTAGCCCATCCCCCCCTCCCGCAATCCCTCCAGCAACCCTGTTTGTTCTCCATATTTATGAGTCTCTTCTGTTTTGTCCCCACCCTGTTTTTATATTATTTTTATCTTCCCTTATGTTCATCTGTTTTGTCTCTTAAAGTCCTCATATGAGTGAAGTCATATGATTTTTGTCTTTCTCTGAGTAATTGCACTTAGCATAATACCCTCCAGTTCCATTCACGTAGTTGCAAATGGCAAGATTTCATTCTTTTTGATTGCCGAGTAATACTCCATTATATATATATATATATATATATATATATATATATATATACACACACCACATCTTCTTTATCCATTCATCCCTCCATGGACATTTGGGCTCTTTCCATACTTTGGCTATTGTTGATAGTGCTGCTATAAACATGGCGGTGCATGTATCCCTTCGAAACAGCACACCTGTATCCTGTGGATAAATGCCTAGTAGTGCAATTGCTGGGTTGTTGGGTAGTTCTATTTTTAGTTTTTTGAGGAACCTCCATACTGTTTTCCAGAGTGGCTGCACCAGCTTGCATTGCCACCAACAACGCAAAAGAGATCCTCTCTCTCCTCATGCTCGCCAACATCTGTTGTTGCCTGAGTTGTTCATGTTAGCCATTCTGACAGGTGTAAGGTGGTATTGTGGTTTGATTTGTATTTCCCTGATGATGAGTGATGTGGAGCATTTTTTCATGTGTCAGTTGGCCATCTGGATGTCTTCCTTGGAGAAGTGTCTATTCATGTCTTTTGCCCATTTCTTCACTGGATTATTTGTTTTTTGGGTGTGGAGTTTGATAAGTTCTGTATAGATTTTGGATACTAACCCTTTATCTGATATGTCGTTTGCAAATATCTTCTCCCATTCTGTCAGTTGCCTTTTAGTTTTGCTGATTGTTTCCTTCGCTGTGCAGAAGCTTTTTATTTTGATGAGGTCCCAGTAGTTCATTTTTGCTTTTGTTTCTCTTGCCTCCAGAGATGTGTTGAGTAAGAAGTTGCTGCGGGCAAGATCAAAGAGGTTTTTGCCTGCTTTCTCTTCGAGAATTTTGATGGCTTCCTGTCTTACATTGAGGTCTTTCATCCATTTTGAGTTTATTTTTGTGTATGGTGTAAGAAAGTGGTCCAGGTTCATTCTTCTGCATGTCTCTGTCCAGTTTTCCCAGCACCACTTCTGAAGAGGCTGTCTGTATTCCACTGGATATTCTTTCCTGCTTTGTCAGAGATTAGTTGGCCATACATTTGTGGGTCCATTTCTGGGTTCTCTATTCTGTTCCATTGATCTGAGTGTCTGTTCTTGTGCCAGTACCATACTGTCTTGATGATTACAGCTTTGTAGTATAGCTTAAAGTCTGGGATTGTGATGCCTCCTGCTTTGGATTTCTTTTTCAAGATTGCTTTGGCTATTCGGGGTCTTTTCTGGTTCCATACAAATTTTAGGATTGTTTGTTCTAGCTCTGTGAAGAATGCTGGTGTTACTTTGATGGGGATTGCATTGAATATGTAGATTGCTTTGGGTAGTATTGGCATTTTAACAATATTTGTTCTTCCTATCCAGGAGCATGGAATCTTTTTCTATTTTTTTTTTTTTTTTTTGTGTGTGTCTTCTTCAATTTCTTTCATAAGCTTTCTATAATTTTCAGTGTATAGATTTTTCACCTCTTTGGTTAAATTTATTCCTAGGTATTTTATGGTTTTTTGTGCAACTGTATATGGGATCAATTCCTTGATTTCTCTGTCACTCCATTGTTGGTGTATAGGAATGCAACCAATTTCTGTGCATTGATTTTATATCCTGCAACTTTACTGAATTAACGAATCAATTCTAGCAGTTTTTTGGTGGAATCTTTTGGGTTTTCCATATAGAGTATCATGTCATCTGCGAAGAGTGAAAGTTTGACCTCCTCCTGGCCGATTTGGATGCCTTTTATTTCTTTGTGTTGTCTGATTGCAGAGGCTAAGACTTCCAATACTATGTTGAATAACAGTGGTGTGAGTGGACATCCCTGTCTTGTTCCTGACCTTAAAGGATTCCACTTTTATCATTGTCTCTTTACTCATTCTTACTGAGCAAACATATCCTCACCCAAAGCTTCAACTACTCACCCACTGGTAAATCTGCCTGAGCTCTGTGTCAGTATTTCACACTACCTCCCAGATATTTCTTGTGTATATCATAAGAACCTCACTGGACAAGTCTAAAAATGGAACCTACAACCTCACCCTCTGATTCCAAAATGATTTTGTATTTTCTTGTTCTTATGAGTTGAATGAAGCTACCAGTCATTTAGACCTCCAACCCCAAATCCAGAAGTCATCCAGATGACTTCTCCCAGGGGCTGCACATTCAGTCACTAGGTCTACTCTCTTCTACTTCCTGAGTGTCTCCTGAATCCTTCCCGTGTTCTTCATCACCATGGTACTATCTCATTGTGCTGGGCATGAGACTTCCCCTCAAGTCACCATGTTTTTGCTTTTACACACATTATTTCCTTTGCCTAGAATCCACTTTTCCTCTGCAACACTTTTCTTTGGTAAGCATCCCATTATCATCTCATCCTTAATATTCAACTGTGATATTGCTTCTTTATAATGTACTCCTTGACCTCTTCCTCCCTTCTTCCCCTGTCCCACATCACACTCCTGTAAAATTAGGCAATCCTTTGTCTCATATTTCCTGTTACCATGCACACTTACTTTGAGAGTTTTCCATATTGCTTCTCCACTCACTTATTAGCCTCACTCACTCACTTTGTCTATAAGGCCCAGAAAGTACAGTCACTCAAGAAATGTTTCAACAAATGTACATCTGTCCAACATAAAGCGTGTAGTCTCATGCAGTCATGTATATAGAGATGTAATTCTCTTTTTTTATCTATAGTTCAGCTTGACTTTATAGTTAAGCTTCTATTGCTACAGAAGGGTTAAAAATAAAATAATCTTGCCCTATTAAGGTGAGCTTTGTTTATCATTAAAGCAAATCATACTTATCTCACCAATTCTCTTTTCCATCCATCAGGTACAGGGGATGTTTGTGTAATATTATGGACTGGGGATGGGGGACGAGATTGACATCGGAAGTGAATCTGGTTTGCAGGCTTTAGCTCTCACTCCTCTCTATCATTCATTGAGTGTTGGCCCTTTCATTCATTCTTGAGCTTGGGTTTTAAGCTTTGGGCTTTGGTCTCTGTCCCAAGATTTTTGCTGGAAAAATATCTATGGCCTTATTTGATCTGATATGTCCACATATCCACCGCAAGACCCTTTCTGGTTTTGTCAGTCATTCCAGAAGCCCCTCAGGAATTCTGCCTTATTTTTCCCATACATATTTTCCCCTTATTTTTGCCACATGCAGTTGTGGGGACACTGTACCCACATTGTACCAGTAGACATTGGTCTGATTGCCTGGACACTGCCCACAGGTGTTTCTACTCTAATGCTCAGGGTCATGGATGAATATATGACAAATATGTTGGAGGGGAATGTACTGAGCTCTTCTCAAAGATTCATTGCATCTGATTCTAGTTCTCCTGTAATCTACTTTTCTCTCCCTGGACCTGACAAGTCAGCCTTACACCATTTCACCGCGCTGCCTGCTCCCTGGTTCCTGCAGTACACTCTGGCCCCTAAGGCCAAGACTCTGGTTCTTGCTTTGCAAAACCAAATTTCTATTGGTTGCTTCCTCACTCCTTCCCTCAGAGAACTTTAACAAAATCAAAGCTCTTTTAAATGAAACCTATGTTGGCTTTCAGACTTTGTGTCTGCTATCACTTAAAAATGTTTACCTTAGAACAAAAAAATGGACAAAATCTTTGTTCTGAATAAATTTGTCATTACCCAAAAATAATGTATTCCATTAGACTGATAAGGGGAAAGCCTTGAGGCAGCAAGAGAAGATAATGGGAAAGATAAACCTATTGTTAAATTTCTAAAATTTACCCTGCAACAAAAGTAGGGATGAATGATAGTTATTGTGCACTTAGTGTGCACTGGGTACCCGAGTGTAACGATGGAAACCAGCTAACCTTTGGCCTCCAGGTGCTCTCAAATGGTGAGAGGCACAGACACATACAAGGCTTGGGGTATGACAAGGTAGAAGGTGAGAAGTGCTAGAATGCAGACACAGACACATTACAAGGGCCCTAGGAAAGACAACTCCCAAGGTAAAATGATTTATGTTTTAATTCTCAGTTTCACGTTAGAATCACTAGGAAGAGATTTGAATAATTTTTTTAATGTTTATTTATTTTTGAAAGAGAGAGAGACTGTGAGCAGGTGAGGGGCAGAGAGAGGGGGAGACACAGAATCCTTAGCAGGCTCCAGGCTCTGAGCTCTGAGCCCAGAGCTGGATGGCCAGACTTGAACTCACTAGCCATGATGTCATGACCTGAGCCAAAGTCGGACCCTTAACTGACTGAGCCACCCAGTTGCCCCATCACTAGGAAAAGTTTTTTAAAATACCGATGCCTATATGAATTGACCCCTAAAGATTCTGATTTTAGTGGTTTGGGACGGGACTTTGGTGTAAGTAGTTTTTGGGCCTCAACCTGGGTCATTTTATTGTACAGTTAACATTGAAAACCATTTCAATATGGCAAATATCTAAAGGTGCTGGAAAATTCAGGGTTATGTGTCTGAAAAACCAGTAAACAGAATTAAAAATAGTTAAGTCACCAACTTACATGGCTGGCAGAAATTATTTTGATGAAAAGTGACGATAAAACTTGTTTCATTTTCCAAGTAGTCTGAAGAGTATAAAGAACATAATTTCACCACCTCCCACTATCGTTGTGAAAGGAATGATCCCAAAGCTGTCACCTCGTGACATCACTACCAGCAGCCAGTCTAGAAGGGCGCAAGTCATGTCCCCGTCTCCCGGTCTTACAGGATACATCCAAAGGGCATTGTAGACCAATCCTGTAGGCTTTAAACTTTTAGCTATTGCTCGATTCTTCTCTTCTCCATCACCATTGCTGTGCCCTAGTTCATATTGCAATCCCTTCCTTTCTTGTCACCAAGCCTTTAGTGGCCATACACACACAATCCATTCATCTTCCATTCTTCAATCAGAGGTGTTTTTAAAAATACACATATGGGTCAGTGAATGATATTGGCCTTGTTTGGGTTTGAACAACAAAATAGGATGTAAATAAATACTTGTTCGTCTAAAAGCTAAAAAAAAAATAAAGTCATGGTTTAAAGTTTTGAAATAGAAACAGGAGGTATCTCACAAGTCATTACCATGTTTAAGTTATGCTTAGAGAGCCTCCAGCAGAAAGGGATATCTGAATAAACTTTTATATTTAGTTAACTAGATCTAAGGGAAAACTACACACAGTAAAAATAAAGCCAGTAGAGGCAAGGGAAAGGAAGAGGTCTGGCCCCTCTTTTCCTTTTATAAAATTATAGATGTATTTAGAATAAAAAACTTAGTAAAAGACAAAAGAATAATGAGTCTGTGATGAATTCCTTGCATGTTATGAGTCAACATCACATGGGCAGTTGTGGGTGCTCCTTAAACTCAGCTTCTGAAATCTTGTTTCCCTTCAAGGACATCACTGAGCATTGTTTTATTTCTGCTCTTAGTTCCTGTCCTCAAATGAGGTTTGACTGCACTTTTATGTTTTGTTAACTCTGACCACGTAGTTTAAAGGAAATTTTGGAAACGTCTACTTTGTCCTTGGTGTGGTTGTTTCCATAAATTTCACTCAGTTCCTTCTATTTCTTATTATTGGTGGTCCAAATGAATTGCCTGTAACAGATTTATATTTACTGTCTTATGTACTTTTCCAGTTATCCAGAGTAATTTTGTTTTCCTTTAATAGTTTGTATATTAAGAGTTAATTGTAATTTCACAAACTTCAACTGTAGGGTGTCCAGAAGCAATATGTACATCAGCAAATATTTGCCAGAATTTAAGCGCATTTCATTCTGAAGCAAATGGATGCTTCCATATTGACAAAGGGTTTTATGTCCCTTCTCCCAAAGAAGTATAACATTTAGTGTTGAGTTGTCAAATTCCTTAGGATCCTAGAGGGTAAATAGTTACCCCTGAAACCATGTTTGCTTTGTAATTTTCAATGTTGAGTCTACTTAAATCAGATTTACAACAGGCTTTTTAAATAAATCCCATTAAAGTATTGTAAATAAAACAATTTAAATTATAATGAAAACTTTTTGTTGTAGTAATACATATCAATCTATTACATCAGTTCAGGGATTTTTTAGCTCTGTGTAGCATTTTTGGTTTGTTTTTTTTTTTTTTTTTTTTTTTTTTTTAGCTCACTCCTTCCAAAAAATAGGGTGAGTTAAATTACAAGCACAAGGCCAATTGAGTACAGAGTTTCCTTGTGCACAGAGTGAAGTGGTCTTAACCAGCTACCTCTGAATAAAGTAAGTGTTGTCAGTACAACTTATTAATAGTACTGCACACATTTATTTCAGTACAGTAGAGCTTTGTTAAAATGCGATGTCCTAAACACATCATCCACCCGTGATAGAATTTAAATTGCTCAAATTTAATGGATTGCTAAGATTCCGTTTAAAATTTAAATAGATTTTTCTGTTTAAAATGTAAAGCATGTTTTAATGCATTGCTGCCATGATCAAATGAAATATATTTTGCAGAAAAACTTAAGCAACTTTGAAAGAAAAGGGTTTTTTAATAATATAACTCTTTAAACAGTTCTGGCTTTTGGCATTTTATAAGTGCAGTGTATATTTCATTGTATTTCATGTCTGAATTAACCATGGAAAATTAAGTCTAGTAAATAAGATGATCTGTTGCTTTTATAGAAATAGCAGCACAAAATAAATGACAAAAGAGTAAGCATAACACAAAGCATTCATTTTCATGTCCAATTAGAAATTTTGTCACGCTTTCTTTAGTGATTTGGTCATCTTGAGTTAAAAGGAAAATTCTACTCTTAAAAGTTTTGTTATTTTTATGAGCATTTCCTACATAAGATTTCACTATTTAAAAATTTTTTTATTGAAGTATAGTTGCCATACAATGTTGTATTAGTTTCAGGTGTACAACATAGGGATTTGACAGTTCCATACATTACACAGCATTCACCACGATAAGTGTGGTCACCATCTATCACCATATAATGTTATTACAATGTTGTTGATTATATTTCTTATGCTGTACTTTTCATCCCTGTGACTCATTTATCTTATAACTAGAAGTTTGTATCTCTTAATCCCAGTAACCTATTTCATCCACCCTTCTCCCCTCTGGCAACCACTAGTTTGTTCTCTGTATTTATGATTCTGTTTCTGGTTTTTGTCTGTTTTATTTTTTAGATTCCACATTTAAGTGAAATCTTGTTGTTTGTCTTTCTCTGTATGACTCATTTTACTTACCATATTACCCTTTAGGTCTATCCATGTTGTCACAAATGATATAATCCTATTCTTTCTTATGCCTGAGTAATATCAGGTGTGTGTATGTGTGTGTCTTCTTTATCCATTTATTTATCAGGTGGATGTATAGGTTGCTTACACAGCTTGGCTATTATAAATAATGCTGTAGTGAACATCGAGTGCATATACTTTTTCAAGTTAGTGTTTTCATTTTCTTTATTCCAAGAGCGGAATTAGTGGATCATAGGGTAGTTCTATTTTTAATTTTTGAGAACATCCATACTGTTTTCCACAGTGGTTGCACCAATTTACGACCCCATCCACAGTGCATAAGAGTTCCCTTTTTGCCACATCCTCACCAACACTTGTGATCTCTTGTCTTTTTGATTCTAGCCATTCTGACAGGGGTAAGATGATATCTCATTGTGGCTTTGGTCTGGACTTCTCTGATGATCAGTGATGTTGAGCATGTTTTCCTGTGTCTCTTGGCCATCTGTCTGTATGTCTTCTTTGAAAACATGTCTATTCGGGTGCTCTGCCCATTTTTTTTAATTTTGGTATGTTTTTTTTGGTGTTGAGTTGTATGAGTTCTTTATATATTTTGGATATTAACTCCTTATTGGATATATCATTTGCAAATATTTTCTCCTATTCAGTAGTTTGCCTTTTCATTATGTTGATAGTTTCCTTCACTGCACAGATGCTTTTTACTTTGACGTAGTCTCAATTGTTCATTTTCATTTTTATTTCTCTTGCCTGAGGAGACACATCCAGAAAAATGTTGCTAGGGCTAATGTCCAGGAGATTACTGCCTATAATTTCCTTTAGGAATTTATGGTTTCAGGTCTTACATTTAGGTATTTAGTCTATTTTGGGTTTATTTTTGTGTGTGGTGAAAGAAAGCGTTCTAGTGTCACTCATTTTCATGTAGCCGTCCAGTTTTCCCAACACCATATATTGAAAAGACTGTTTTTTCCTCATTACAAATGCTTGCATCCTTTGTCATAGATTAAGTGATTAGATAGGAATGGGTGTATTTCTGGGTTCTCTATTCTAAGTGTCTGCTTTTGCACTTGTACCATATTGTTTTGATCACTGTAGCTTTGTAGTATATCTTGAAATCATGGATTGTGATATCTCCAGCTTTTTTCTTTTTGCTATTTTCAAAGTGGAAACTGAGGCCTATCAGTAATGGTGAGGAATATTTTCTATAACTAAATTTATCTGTGAACTGATACTACACATAGAAACTCTCAGCCCAAGGTAATATCGTAGAAAATATATTGGGTTTCATGGAACGTGGTAAAATTCTACATTAAATAATAATTATATTAAATTATTATCTACAATTCTTTTTGAAACACATTTTGCCAAGCTTCCATAATGCTTTACAGAAGCTAATGAAATTTAGTATGATTTATATCATCTCTTTGAAGTAAGGTAGGGAGAAAATAAACACCTGTTGGACAAGTATATAAATACAAGTCAGTAGTGAAAGTTGCTAATAAGTCTGAGAAATCTAGAGATCTGATCTTCTGATCTATGCCCTATATTTCCCTGTAATGTAAATATTAGAAGTTTGTTTTCTCAAACATACTGAGAAAAGAATCATTTACAAAGTCTCATGGAATAGCATAGGAAAGAAATCTGAGCCAAGAGGCTAGATGTACTTCGCAGAGAAGCCTGCTTGGCTGCATTGAGTAATTAGATGTTACAGATTCTTTGTAAAAGCCTGCCAGGTGCAATGTGCTAGGGCACCAGCAGGGCTGAGGGGTTCTCAGCATTTGTTGAATGCTAGAACCATCTAAGGTGCGTTCAAAAAACAGGGCTGCCCAGAACACACCTGAGAGTCCCTAAGGTATCGCTCAAGTATCTGTATTTTTCAAAATCACCTTTCCTACCCCATCACCTGATTTTAATGCTCAGTGATAGGCACTGACTAACTGTTGACGACCATTTGTTTATACTCTGTTAACTGCTGACCTGGGCATGGTATTCAAATTGACTCCAAATGTGATTCTCTATATTCAGATACCTAGATGTAGAAAAGAAAATAGACAGGAAACAATAGCAGTGTACCATTCTTTTAAAAACAGAAAAGAAATGCTCCTTGACCACGTAGACTAGTTCAGATTCTAGAGTGAAAGGAGTTGCAAGACATAGTCTTTTTTATTTTACTTCTTATAAAGGCTTGAATTCCTAAAACGTGTATTTTATTCTTGAAGAGGAATATGGAATAGGTGCATCAGGAACATGGCTGGGTGAGGGATCAGAGAGACTGTCCCAGGCCTTTGCGATTCAAAGTTGGCCCCTAGGGCCCAGAAGACAGCTTGCCTATTTTAGCCAATCAGTAAACTAATTTTAAATAAAGAAAAGACTCTGAGCTGGAAATGTCTTATCATCAGAGAAAAGAGCCAATCTCTCTGAATGCTTGGGCATTCTTTGACGTTGTTAATTGATGTGCTCTTTTGAAAATTGTAAACCCAAGGTCATATAGATGGTAAGTTGCCACCGGGATCTGTCTCCTTCACACTAACCACTGTGGTAACCAGCTCTCTAAGACTAACTAGAAGAACCCTGTGTGGAACCCTTTTGAAAACCGAGTGTAGTGCAAATATATTAGCATTCGTTGTTTACATATCAATCCCTCCTTGCTAGCTTTCTCATTCTTCTCTCTATCCTCAGCCTCTAGCTCATAATAGGCACCTAATAAATGTGAGTGACTTTAAAAAAGAAAACAAAACAAAACAAAAACCTTTTAACTTAGATACAGTGAAAGTTGAAGGCTTTCTTTCTGTGTATACATGCCTCTATCCATCTGGTAAAACTGTGTATCTTTAAAAGTATTTTTCTGGGGCGCCTGGGTGGCTCAGTCGGTTGAGTGTCCGACTTTGGCTCAGGTCATGATCTCGCGGTTCGTGAGTTCGAGCCCCGCGTCAGGCTCTGTGCTGACAGCTCATCCTGGAGCCTGCTTCCGATTCTGTGTCTCCCTCTCTCTCTGCCCCTTCCCTACTCGCCACCCTGTCTCTCTCTGTCTCAAAAATAAATAAACATTAAAAAAATTAAAAAAAAAATAAATAGAAGTATTTTTCTGCAAACCCAGAAACAGAGCTTATGATTTTGTTTCCACTTAAATATAATTATATTATTCTGTGTCTTTATTTTATTTTGGATGGTATAACTTGAATAATTGTCTATGTCAGTACTTAAACATTTTCCTCAGTTTTAAGCCATTGAGGAATAGTCTGCAATATCCATAGAACAACATTTATACAGCCATCTCCCTATTGATGGGCATTTGTGGCTTTTTTGTTTTGTTTTGCTGTAAACCATGTCCGAATATTTCTGTAATATAACTAGAAATGGAATTTCCTGATTCTAAAAACACGTATAATTTTTTGATACAATGTCAAACTTCCCTCATAAAATGATTGTGTCAGTTTATACAACCCAAATAGAGAGTGATAATGCCCATTCCCACACCCCCACCAAACCTAGGTACCATTATATTTTTCTTTCTTTCATTAAACCACATTTAATGGAGAAAATTTTATTTGGCTATTTTACATTTGTATCTATACCTTCTAAACACTGTACCTGAGTCAAAATCATACAATGTTTTAATCTAAATGGCAGCTAATATAATCTACTTACTGTATAATACATCAAAACTGTCATTCTATTTTTATTTTTATAAATTTCTGTGTTAAAATATAACTTTGATATTAAGTATCTGTTTTTTCTATGGATCATAATTATATATAACTGTTATCTTATTACTGAGCATTTAATGTCTTCCCAATGCCTTACTAGTTATATGGCAATGAAAACCCTTGTACACATGGTTTTTCCTAATCTTTATGAATAATTTATTAAAATGAATTCCAGGTAGTGTTATGACTGGGTCAAAGGTTTTAATTATTCTTATGGCTCTTGGTAAGATTCATTAGGTTGCTTTAGAAAAGTGTTAGATCAATTTTTATAAATCAAGAACACATTACTACAACAGACTCTCGACTACCTTTCTGAAATATGGTAAATTTTTATTTTAAATTTGAGTAGTATATACAACTCTTCTTTCATAAATTGTAATTAGTGGATATATAAAAATGGTGAGTAAATATTTATGTTTCCCATGTTTAAAAAGTGGTTATGTTATGATGCTAACTCAAAGCAACAGGATACAGAATGAAGTATAAAATCATGTATATACTTCAACAGTAGATAACTTTAATTTCATTTTTTATATCTTTTTATTTTTTTCCTAATTAATCACAGTGAGTATTACAACAGGGCTGAATGTCCTCCACGTATTTCTGTGGTCAAAGGATCTGTCTCTTTCTTTTAGGAAATTTACCAGTGGTGTGGTTCCTCATGTAACAAATACGAGCGTCTGAAGGCAAGCCAAGTTGCCATTGGCATTCGGGACAATGAAAGGAAAGGAAGATCACAACTAATTGTGGTGGAAGACGGAAGTGAACCATCAGTACTCACAAAGGTGTTGTGACTTGTTTTTTAAAGGTTTACCACTCTAAGTCGTGTGTGTGTGTGTGTGTGTGTGTGTGTGTGTGTGTGTTAATTTAAGCTAATTCTCTAAAACTAAGTCTAGGCCAAGATTAGGTAAGAGGAAACATCAAGGTTGTCTAAGTGATGGTATAGAGAAAATAGAAAGTCATGAACTGTTTTCTTTCACCCTTGGTATGACCACCAGAGGAGGCTCTGACTTCATCGTCTGTCACACAGGACAAACAGGGAACAGTTCTGAGATTGGCTATAGTAATATATTTTGGAAGTAAAATATATATATTTTTAATGCAGGGATATTTTTCAATTTTAAAGTTAATTATTATACTAAAAGAATGAAATAAAATCTTATTCCAAAAGATTAAATATACCAATATTTTAAATACTTCAATCATTTTAAACCACGAATTATAGGCAAGACACTTATGATTATAGTATAGTGGTTAAATTAATTTGAAAATTATCTCCATGGCTCTTTATACCTACGTTATTTACTTAACGATTTTAGCAGTCTTAGACGTTTAGTTGTGAACAATGTTACTCCTTAAAGAAAACTGCAGTGAGTGCCAAAGTGTATATATTTTATATTTTCCCTTACAATTATGGGTCAAGGGTATAATCATATTCATGTTTCTTGATATATATTGCTACATTGATTCCCATTTGTTCAATAAACAATATTTATTGAACCCCTGTGGTATGTCAAGCACTAAAATGTTTGTACCAATGTTTGTTCCCTCTTGACTTTACAGAACCCCATCAACATTTACTGTTATAATAATATTGTCTTGAATCCTCCTGCATATAAAGGTGATATCTCTTTGAGTTCTCATTTTTCTCATTTCCTGGGATATTACACATTTTCTTCAATGATTTTAGCTATTTGCACTTAAATTTTTCTAATGACTATCTTGTACACGTTTTTAACAATTTTGATTTACAGCGCTTTTATACATGAGAGTCACTTGATGTAGCAATAGCCTCCATAATCCGCTGATCAAAAATTAACTGTGAGATTAATTTTATTATTGTAATGTCTTTTTTTTTAATGTTTATTTATCTTTGAGAGAGAGAGACAGACAGAATGTGAGCAGGGAAGGGGCAGAGAGAGAGGGAGTGAAAGAATCTGAAGCAGGCTCCAGGCTCCGAGCTGTCAGCACAAAGGCTGATGTGGGGTTCGAACTCACCAACCACTAGATCGTGACCTGAGCCGAAGTTGGATGCTCAACCGACTGAGCCACCCAAGCACCCCTTTTATTGTAATATCTTTAAACTTTACTATTTTAATAACCACCAAACACAGATATTCATGTTAGTGATTTCTGAGAAGTGACTTTTATTCACTGGGAAAATGTTCATGGTTAAATGCTAAGAGAAAAGGCAGGATATAAAATTTTACATATAATAATTATATATAAGTTTATATGTAGGTATATAGCTATATATTCATATATACATATATATCTGGAAAGAAATATGCTGAAATATTGGCAATATTACTAATTTTGCCTTTGGCTCTTGGCTGCTTGTTATTTTTTTTCTGTTTTTGTCTTTCTATTTTCAAAGTTTATTGTAATAGTGTAATAGATGTGTGTTTTCATTTTATAATCAGGGAAAAATGGATATCCAACAAAACAAAGTAAAATTAGAGGTTAACTGGCTTTTCAATAGTCATAATAACATGGCTAATAAATTAGACTTTGGAAGCTATTCAAAACAACTTCTTGAACTTTTAATATTCTTTAAAGGCCTCTGTTGTAAAATGTAATCACCACTTAAGGCTTCCAAGTTTCATATTTGGAAGCAAAAATTTATAAGTAGGATGTACTTCTACTTGATTGTAACCTCTTGTTTCAGTAAGTATGCTTTGGTAGGTGTGGACCCAGGTCCAAGATTTGCCCCAGTGGAGTAGTGGAGGAGGGGCTGTGTTAACTATCTGATGAGCTTTTCTACTGTCATCTTGGGTCCCAAGCCAAGTCCCTTAGCTTCTGTTGTCTCTGATTCCTCATTTGTGAAGTAAAGGGTTGGACAGGGTGGCTTCTGGTCCCTTTAGGGTCCAGTGTCTGTCATTCCACCTTGTCTCTTAGGCAGTTTCTGTGTTTAATTACCAAATCATTTCTACTCTCTTCCAGGAAGTGAAACCACTGAGGTTGAGGGCCTGAATTATGCATATATACATTTGATACACTTGCTTATTGGATTTCTTTCAGAGTTTTGAGAGAAAAAAAGTGTAACCATTACACTGTTAAATTTGTAAAGGAAGTGCAAACCTGAAGAAAAAAATTGTAAAAATATAACTTTGATTTTAAAATATTAATGATAGAGATAAAGGACATAATGCTTAATATAAAATGTGATGTCTTTTTTAAAGGAGATTTTCATTTTTTGGTTTTTAAAATATTCTAGAAAACATCTACTTTGCTTTCTACTCAGTTCATTCAGTATATACTGCATTATATTTCATAGGTCTCAGTTACCCAATGAATTTTCATTTTAAAAGAATTTGTTGGGCTTTTTGTTTTCACAAATGTTGTTTTGTAGCCTGATTACAAGGGTAAATAGTTGTTTGATGAATAAATCATGCACCTATAATAAACTAGTTTGACTTTCTAGGCTTTCTTAATATTGTACCCACAATGATAAAATTCAAAGAGCTCATTAACTAGGTTAGGAGAAAATTACCTTATTTCTACTAACCTTTTCATGAAAACCTTCTCCAAGTGTGAATATAGTTGACGAAACAGTAGCATAAGCAGCATCTGTGACTTCTCAGGTCATGTTATTGCAGATAACTTTAAAATATCATTGCTGTTGGTCACTTCTTGGTAATTATGATAGTTATTAGACCTGCTGTTCAATATTGTTATTTAATGAGTAAATGAAAACTCTTATATATTACTTTATCACATTTAGATAATACATTTTGATAGTTGTATCCCAATATAATAGGTTTCCATTGTAGTACTTTGTATTCTATTTTATGTGATTAAAAAGTTTTTTTCTTAGAAGACGGTTATAGGATTCAGAAGTTATCCAAAGTGGTTTATAGCGCACGCATGCGCACGCGCGTGCACACACACACACACACACACACACACACAAAAGGTTTCCTTGTTGAAGACAATGGAATGTCATTTCTTTTTCTGAGACTCTAATGCAACTATTGATATTGCTAGAAAAGGATTCTAAAAATCTAAAAATCTTTCAAAATGTCTTTTAAAATGGTCCTTTTAAGTGATTCATTTTTAATGATATTCTTTTCAAGTTATTTGTCTTCAGAAACTTTGAAAGTATATGATTAGTAATGACTTAAAATCAAAGACTTCTAAGCTATTTAAATGATTCTGTTATCATTACTCTATATTGGATGCTGAGTATTTGGAATATCAAAGTGCTAAACAGAATAAATAGTGAAAACACATCAAAGTGCTAAACACAATAAATAGTGAAAAAAACTTTGAGAGTTTTTTAAAGAATTCATCTTTATTTTTAGAGATTTCTGCTATCTGTTCATACCATACCATTCATATAATTTTAATATGATTTAATTCTATGATGATCATAAATTTACCCTTCAAACCAAAATACTTGGGGGAGTAATTAAGGGGGGCCCACATTAGACAGCACTAAGAGACAACATGTATTAACAAGACTGTCTGGGGAAATAGGGTATATGTTCAGCTTCTTTCTTGTATCTTTAGCACTTTTAAAAACTCATCTGCCTAAATATGAAAATTATTCTGTCCATGGAACTAAAGTAAAGCCTGTAGGTAAAGTCACATCTCACCCATATTTTTTCATCACTGTAAATGTATTTACCAGGAAAAACTGCCCATAAATTATGGAAAGCTTTTTTCTGGCTCTTTCTTCTTTTCCTATTTAAAAGCAACAATCAATGAATGTAAAGGAAAATTAAATATGCCACTAACCCTAAGGTTCGAAACTTTCTTCATTGGTCCTATTCATCCTCTAAACGTTAGGAGGGAAGCTAAAAGAGTGCCCTGAGGAAAAATTGCAAGGTTGATAATTTATCAGTTTTATAGACTCATTTTTTAAAAAGCACCATCTGCTAGATATCAAAAATAGAATGTCGAAGGGGCAAAATTTTTTGAAATAACAACAGAAATCAACTAATTTGCCTTAACCTCAAAAGACTTCTTTTCAATATAATTTAATGAGCTTATTAAGTCTATCATCATTGTAAATGCTAGCTGAAGAATACTGGCAGTAACCATGCTATAAGGAAATTGTAAGCAAGTGCTATATTGCCGAACCGTTAGATTTCTTGCTTTTATAAAAATACTAAGGCTCCCTGGGAAGTCAGTGCAATCATTTTTCAGGTTCTGGACAAGAAAGAAAATTGGCATATCATGTTATGTGTCAGTTAATAAGTATTTATTGAGCCCTCTGTTCATTCCCAGTGAAGCTCAGAAATTACTTATTTTATTGTCTGAGAAGAAAAGCACACACTAGATCTAAGACAGAGTCAGAAAATGGGAGCAGATTGTGAGGGTCCACAAATACCAGAAAGCATACCACCACGATTGGAAGCCTTCTCATGATGAAATTCGTGTATTTTAGGCTATATGATAATAGCATATAGGCTAAATTAACCTCTGAAGGATCTCCCAATATAGGACTTGTGTTCATCTTATTCTAAGTCATAGTTGACAACTTGAAAATAAAATAGCGTTTTCAGTCATTCTCTTGGCAAGTTGGTTGGATATGTATGATGTGCTCCTCTGGGTATCTTGTGAGTAAAATCTAGAGTTAAATAGTGTAAGTATTTCTTAAATTACTCTTTAGAGATGTCTGTTTAAGCTAAGAATAAAAATTTAGTTCTATTTTTCCCAAGTATTTTGCCAAATAAAATTTATGTGTTATCATTTGCCAGGCTAAGTTCCTTGAGGGAAGACACTAAACTGCCTTTAGATCTGTGTTGCCTTTATAGCTCTAACTCCTTGATCATTCGTATTTGGATAATTAATACAATTAACTGTGAACTACATGGTACCAGAAACCCATTACATTTGTTTTTCTATTTTCTAAAGGATAGTAGTATCTCTTAAAAAAACTCTTCTATGTTTTAGATAATAGTGTTGGTGAAGATATGAAAAAGGTGTACTGTTGATTGTTTTAAAATCAACTGCATTTACAAAAGAGCAGTTGAAATTTAGATAAGTACAATTCATATATTCTACTAGTCTTCTATCTGCAGGTGGATAGTTAACAACTAACCTTTTGGAAAGTAATAGCTGAGTCTTGGGCTTGTTTATATTGACTACAATACCTTCCCATGTGTCAGCGTGTACTTCAGGTGAAAGCATGTAGCACATTAAAAATAAGTAACTGGAAGGGGCGCCTGGGTGGCTCAGTCGGTTTGGCCTCCGACTTCGGCTCAGGTCATGATCTCACGGTTTGTGAGTTCGAGCCCCGCATTGGCTTCTGTGCTGACAGCTCAGAGCCTGGAGCCTGCTTCAGATTCTGTGTCTCCCTCTCTCTCTGCCCCTCCCCTGCTCATTTTCTGTCTTTGTCTGTCTCAAAAATAAATAAAACATTAAATTTTTTTTTTTTTAAAGTAACTGGTATGTTGGGACACCTGGATGGCTCAGTTGGCTAAACTCTGACTTCAGCTCAGGTCGTGGTCTCATGGCTCATGGGTTCAATCCCCACCTTGGGCCCTGTGCTCTCAGCTCAGAGCCTGGAGTCTGCTTCAGATTCTCCATCTCTGCCTGCCCCTTCCCCGCTCTCGCTCTCACTCTGTCCTCTCTCTCTCAAAAATAAATAAACATTAAAAAAATTAAAAAAAAGAAACAAGTAGCTGGTATCTAAAACTTTTCATCCTATGATAAAAATGCATGTTTCCAGGAGCTGTAGTTGGATACTCTTATCTGTAGAGTGCTTCCTTCCAGGTCAGCTCACCTCCCCACTTAGTGTCCAGCTACCACAAAAACCCACTTCTCTCTCTCTCTAACACACAACACTGCTGTCCACTGACCTTGACTACTTTGCTTGGCTGTGGCCCACAGTGCTGGTGCTGCCTCTTCTCATCGCTAGATTAAAAGTGAATATACCCCATGAACTCCAAGGAACTATACAAGTGTAGAGCTTTATTTTTAAAATCACCTGATATATTTGTGTTATTCTTCCCCCAAAGTTAACATCAAAAGGAATTGCATATTATTAATGCTTCCTAAGTTCTTATATAATCTAAATTTACAGAGAGGTAAAACTTGGAGTGATTTTGAACAGCTAGTAACCTGGATATTGGAATAGTCATATATTTTATTTAGCATGCAAAGTAGAAGATTAAGAAAGAAAAAGTTGGAAATACTTGGAAATTTGGAAATTTATAATTCTGTCAAAGTTTCTCTGTGGAAATGTTTGTTTCATAACATAATGTTGGGCTTATTGAATTTCCATGGGATCACAATTCAATCTTTTAACTAAAATATTGTATGTTTAAATTAAGCATGATCATTTTGAAAATGTTGCTATATAGAGAGTGGGACAGACTATTTTCTGGGGATGACCTTTGGTTAGATAGATCAGTCCCCATTTATCTTTGTAGAATAGTATCAAATGATACCAAAAATAGAAATAGGGAGCTAGGGGTGCCTGGGTGGCTCAGTCGGTTGAGCATCTGACTCTTGATTTTGGCTCGGGTCAGGATCTCCTGGTTCATGAGATCGAGCCCCACGTCAGGCTTTGTGCTGACAGTGTGGAGCCTGCTTGGAATTCTTTGTCTCCCTCTCCCCCCCCCCACCCCTTTCTCTCTTTTTCTCAAAATAAATAAATAAACATTAAAAAAAGAAAGAAAGAAATAGGGAGCTGTTTTGAAAATCCCCTCATGACCATTTTGGAACAAGGAGTATATAGTATTTTTTAAAGGTTCTAAAGATTTATAGAAAAGTAATATAAAAATAAAACTCACATTGCTTTTCAGCATCTGGGAACAAACATGGGTATTTTGAGCTTCTTAAAAGTAAGACTTAAGGTTGTTTTTTTGGGTTTGTAATAGCACCCCCCACCCATCCCTCAGTAAACTATTTCTGTTGCCTTCTTACTGATTTCATTGTTAGTCACAACTGTGTACTTTGTAAGGGTGGAAATTTGAGCTGCCTGAGATAATAATTTGGTCCATGGACACAGTAAACACTTAGACAGTAGGAGACAAAAGTTTCGTCAGATCAACACTTCATGAGTGCTGTGCAAGTAGCTTTAGCTTCCTTATTTATCCCTCCATTATTTTCCAGGGTCTTCTTGTAAATTCTTGGGAAATTGAACATTGTCTTAAATGTTTTGTAATTTCCCATTCTTGTAGCACATTGTCTGGCACATAGGTGTTCATCAGTATTCATTGCCTGAAATAATATTAAGAGAGCCGTGTGGAAAGAGGAGGCCCGTTTATGGCCTTAACCATTCAAAGATTTTTAACTTGCCAGGATCCAAAGTATTTGCCAACCTCTCTAGTTTAGTCCTGAGGAGAGAAAGCATCAGAGGTACCCTGAAATGGGAATCTTTCCTTTTCTTCTCTCTGTTGCATTATAATTAAATCATTTTTTTTCCATTTTGCTTTATAGCCATGATACTCAGTACATACTCAAATCCCAAAATGGGTGATGGGCGTTGAGGAGGGCACTTGTTGGGATGACCACTGGGTGTTATATGTAAGCAATGAATCATGGGACTCTACCCCCAAAACCAAGAACACAGTGTATACATTGTATGTTAGCCAACTTGACAATAAATTTTGCTATAGAGAGTGGGAGAAACTATTTTCTGGGGATTCACATGAATATGAATATATATTCATATATAATCATATGTATTCATATATATTCATATATAATCATATGTATGTGAATTATAGTGACAAGTAGCACATGCTGCAGAGTTGTAATGCTTTCAAGGAACACTGCGGTTGCTATAGATTTTTTTTTTTTTTGCTATAGCTATTTTTATCTACCATTTATTGATAGTTCACTATGTGCCAGGCACTGTTCAAGGCACCATTCATTGTTGCTATTTATTTTAATGAGTCTTTTATTTGGATTTCTAATATGAATTCAGGTACTCATTTAATTTAGGTACTCAATTATCCAGTGTGGGAAGTTGAAATATTCTGATCAAAGATAAGAAATACAGCGCACTGGACACCTGGGCAGCTGAGTCATTAAGAAATACAGCAATAATGTAGTTAACCATATGCTGCAATATAATAGTTCAAATAATCTTCCACTTTGTCACACTAAAGGTCAAATGAAGGCTTATGACCTTATTGATCAGGTGTCACTTTTGTATAATGAACCCAAATTAATACTATTTGGCAATCATTTTTGAAGGAGGTAACGTTTCATTTAGTTGGCAGCTGAAGTGGGATCTAGTGTGTGATAGGACCTGTAAATAAGATAGTGTGATTCTAGGACAGATGGGCTATATAGAAGGATAGATCCTTACCTTACAAAGTCTATATCTGCATCAATAAACCAATATAAATATTGAACTATAATGGCAGGTTTCATTTTCTTTATTTATATCATTCCTCGTGTTTGTTATAATATTAGTGATAGTATATAATTTTATAAAACTAACAGTAAGACTATTTTCTATCAGCAGTTTTAGGTCAATTTCATCTTATTCCTTGTGCTAAGAATGAACCAAACTCAGATATCAAAGAACCAGATCTCTAAGATTCAGCGATTCATAATTCCTTGGCATTCATTTTATAAATTTGTTTTTCAGTTATTTATTAATATTTATTAACAGTAATACTAATTTTTTAAATGTTTATTTTACTTTTTTAAGTTTTTTTGAAGTTTATTTATTTATTTTGAGAGCAAAAGTAGGGAGGGGCATAAAAGAGAGGGAGAGAGAATCTCAAGCAAGCTCTGCAGTGCCAGCACAAAGCCTCACGTGGGGCTCGAACTCACGAACCATGAGATCATGACTTGAGTTGAAATCAAGAGTCCTGTGCTTAAATGAGTGAGCACCCAGGCGCCCCAATGTTTATTTTATTTATTTTTGAGAAAGAGAGAGAAAGAGAGAGAGAGCAAGCAGGGAGGGGCAGAGAGAGAGAGAGAGAGAGAGAGAGAGAGAGAGAGAGAGAGAGAATCTTAAGCAGGCTATGTACTGCCAGCACAGAGCTCGATATGGGGCTCAAACTCATGAACTGTGAGATCATGACCTGAGCTGAAATCAAGTCAGATGCTTAACCAACTGAGCCAACCAGGTGCCACAGTATTAATAATTTTATATCAGTTTCCTCTTATATCTTGTGCTAAGAATGGGCTAAGTCCAGACATTAAAAGGTGACTCTCCAAGATTCAGCAATTCATAATTCCCCAGTATTTATTTTGTAGTGAATATTTGTTTAATATCGTGAGGAAATGTATTCATGTATTGGAAAGAACTCCCTAAAATGGAGACCCATTTAAATTGTGTTTCTAAATCCTGTTATCGAAAGCCAAGGATCACACTGTGGTGGAACTGTGTTATATTGGCAGTCCTTGGGCAAATGAAAAACCAGTAATTGCTATTAGAAATGCTGTTGTGGGGCGCCTGGATGGCGTAGTCGGTTAAGCGTCCGACTTCAGCCAGGTCACGATCTCGCGGTCCGGGAGTTCGAGCCCCGCGTCAGGCTCTGGGCTGATGGCTCAGAGCCTGGAGCCTGTTTCCAATTCTGTGTCTCCCTCTCTCTCTGCCCCTCCCCCGTTCATGCTGTGTCTCTCTCTGTCCCAAAAATAAATAAACGTTGAAAAAAAAAAAAATTTAAAAAAAAAAAGAAATGCTGTTGTGTTTGCAAGGGTATCCAGTACAATTCTACAGTTATATTATTGTGGATATATACATATACATATATATCCAATCATTATATATATACATATATATAATTTATATTTATTTATATATTATATATTTATATTTTATATTTTATTTATTATATATAATATATTTTTTAAAAATATACTTATTGTTTATTTTTAATTTTTATATATTATTTACATTATATATATTTATATATGAAAAAGGATTTTAAAGTGACTTTTTCAGGAAAGCATGGTTTGTTCACGTAAATATGGTATATTTTTAGTGGAAACCAAGAGGCAATCCTCAGTTCTGGTATTTCATAACATTTTACTAATCAGGAAAGAGTTACCAACACACTGTTAAAAAATATTAAAATATATGAGTACCTTAATGCAAACAAACAAGAGCTATGCAAAATATACTGGGAAATGAAGTCCTATGCCATGCATAATGGAGAAATGAAATATCAATGCCCGATTTCAATGAATTCCAGCAACTAAAAAACAAACCAAAACTGAAAATAGATTTTAATGAAGTCTGACAAAGTGCATGTGGACAAGACAAATACATTAATTAAACACTATTTCAAACTAAGCAGCAAATGTACTACAATTAAATATCCGTTTTTGTGATATTTGCCATCATGGAGCTTTATTGCTATGTGATGGCATAATTTCTCTCATCTTGTTGTCCTGTGGGGGTAAGGGCAAGTGGCTCACGGACAAACTCAATTTTGTTATGTGTTCCTTAATCTTTCAAGTTGCGCTTTTCTTTATATCAAACAAGTACTACTTAATATTAACACAGAAATTCCATAATCTAAGAAACAAATTTGTGATGGATTTATTTTTGCTGCAGAGGAGGTAACAACAGCCACCATCACGGCAAACATCCAGAGCCTACAATCCTTCTATGGGTGTTACAAGGATGAACTCATTTAATTCTTACAATGGCCCTAGAAAGTGGATATATTTGTTATCCACTGTCTTGGTTTGTGTTCCTCCAAAAAAACAACTCTGTACAAGGACTTGGGGGCAGGTAGTTATCTGAAGATGATCCTGGAAACACCAAGGAGGAGTAAAGTGAGGCAATACTTTGTGAGTATGTGGTTTACCGCTACGGGGAACAGGGGCTTAGTCCCAGAGGGACCCTATGAGAAATTGTATGGAACACACTTTGGAATCAGCCCACAGGAGGCTGAGGAGGCTGTAGGATTTAGGTAGTAATTCCCATCTTTCATTAGTTGAGGGTCACTCTGGGTGTTAACTCCCCAGAACTCCATCCTGCCTTGTGTATGGATACAGTACAGCTCGATGGCCAGATAATACCATGAGACAGAGCAGAAGGCTTTGACTTTTAAGAAATCACCTACAAATGACCTCCAAAGTCGACCAAAGTGAGATGGGCAGAGCACCAAGAGCATCTCTCTATACCCTTACTTGACAGGTGAAGGAAGTAAGTCATAGAGAGGCTGCCTAACTTGTTCAAGTGAGAATGGGAATGGGAGAGCTGCAACTCACGTGCAGACAGTCTTCATTGCAGAGCAATGGTTTTTTTCCTTTTATTAAAAAAAATTATTAATGTTTAATTTTGAGAGAGAGAGGGAGAGAGAGAGAGAGCACAAGTTGGAGATGGGGAGACACAGAACCCGAAGCAGGCTCCAGGCTCTGAGCTGTCAGCACAGAGCCCTATTCGGGGCTCTAACTCACAAACCACGAGATCATGATCTGAACCAAAGTTGGTTGCTTAACAGACTGAGCCGCCCAGGCACTCCCAGAGCAATGGTCTTAAACATACGGACAGATGGGAATCCCATCTGCTGCCAAGTTCTTTCATAACTTCCAAAAATTATGCCACACACATTTAAAAAAAATGTTTATTATGTTTGAGAGAGAGAGAGAGAGGGAGAGGATCAGAGAAAGAAGGAGACAGAAAATCCCAAGCAGGCTCCAAACTTTCATCACAGAACTCAACATGGGGCTCAAACACACAAATCGTGAGATCATGACCTGAGCTGAAATCAAGAGGCGGTCTCTCAACCCAGTGAGACACCCAGGGGCCCCTGCCGCACACTTTTGACAGTCATACCTATTTTATGTATTCCATATCATAAGTAATACCTTTGGTAACATAATGTTTGTACTCAGTACATTTGTTTCATATCTCTTACTGTCAGCATAAAACCTTTCATCTTTACTATGGAAGGTCATACAGGATAATTGGGGTAGACATTTTCTTGGAAAGAAAATACATTTTTTTAATGTAATATAAAAAGCACGGAAACATTTTTTCAGGTACCTCAGAGTATATGAAAGCCATTTTGAGTTTGCTCAGTTAAATTTCAGTGCTTGGAAATTTTCTGAATTACGGAGCTAGAGAGGAAGCGTTCACAACACTCTTGCCATAAAACGTGACTTAGTCTGATCAAATATAATATGTAAATCATATTTATTGACCTCTTCCTAAGGGGATAGAAGGAGGTAAAACACAATAAATTTATGTCAATATGTGCATATGTGTATGTGGTGAAAAGGAACAGTGAAAACAGTGCTCCTAGAGGTTTATTGAGCTCATGCTATCATACTGGGATGCCCTGTGTAGCTCTTTGTCTCCTTGTCTGCCCCAAAAGAAGAAACTGGAGAAGAAATGCACTTTCTTCTTCTCCATTCCACCCTTCATCCAACCGATAGTTTTTCCTCTGATAATCTCCAAAGTTGGTGAAAATAAGCAGTAAGTTACAAGGGGAGAAGCTCAGAGGCATTATGATAGAGAGCCAACCTTGAGAGGAGGAAAGTGATCCTCTCTGGACTAGATTTACTTCCTAAACATTTCTGAATTTGAGAATCCTTACAGGCTATTTTCATATATTTAGGGTTAAAAACAAGTGGAATGTGTGCTGCCACTTCTCCTGCCTTTCCAGGAGGGAAATGACTGGTGGATCATGTTAAATCTTCTCACTAAATTTGGCAGCAACCTCAGAATCTTTCTCTGCAGACTGCTCCTGCAGCCGCTGTCTGTAGTGAGGGTTAGCCAGGTGAAACCTATGTAGCATCCCTGCGCTGAAAGTCAGCTCACTGACAAGGGACCACAGCTAACGTATTAGCCGTTATAGCCACAGCCCTTTCCTTTGGTGCTGATATATCATAGACACTCCACAAATAAGCCTTACTGACAAATAAACTGTAACTGATGTATTCTGACTCACCAAAATAAGGTCATATGTACAGGACTAAATGAAATGGGGACGTACGATTGAACCACATGGGAAGATCAGAGAATCAGTTTTATAACCAAGGATTACTAGGTCTTATTTTCTTTCTCAGCATTATTAACTATTCATTTGCTGATGCAGAGGAGACTATTCTTTAGGTTTTGCTTGAAGAGGGATATTTAGATCTACTGGTTATAATTTTAAATCTAAAATGTAAGACTTTGACAAAGGTATGCTATCAAGACCTAGACTACTTAGTGACATCATTAGATTAAGACATGAACAAGTAATAAGTGAATAAATGTAAGTCGCAGGGAGATGTGTAGCAAGAAGTTCAGTGGTGAAAATCATCGCACAAAGAATCAAAGTGGTGGTATGCAAGGTCATAATCAAAGAGAGAGAATGACCCTTTGACCAAGGCAAATTTGATTCAGTGTATATAAGGGTGGATAAAGGAGGCAAGATCTGACTTTTGTGGCATTTTCACTATGTGCCAAGTATGGCGACAGTCACTTCACGTACATTATTTCATCGTGATGATTATGAGTGGTATTAATTATCAGACCATTTGAAGTGTGGGAACAGAATCGCAGAGTCACTCAGTAGTGGGTCCTCCCAGCTCAGAGTGCGAGAGCCTGCCAGGTGAAGGGATTGTCAAGAAGACAAGGGGGAATGCTCATTGTGAAACATACACATCAGGAATGCCAGAGGCAAACAATGGAAGTTTCTATTCAAGCACTAATCAGGTAGAAATGCCCAAATGAGTTTGAGGTCTTACGCCCCCCCCCACAAAAAAAAAAAGTTTAATGATTCCCAGAAAGGGCAGAAGGACTAAACATCTTTACCTGAGATTTGCTCCAGGACAGCTTCCTGACTGCCAGGCCATGGTAATTTGTCCAGGGGAAGAGTTCCCTGGGAAGCTATTTTAATATCAGGAATGCTTGGCAGACCTGTCCTGATGGTTGAGATGGATGAACCAAGTTAACAGAGCTGATGTCACTAAACCCTTGAGTATACCATAGAAACAGGCCCAGAGGGCTTTGAAAACCCGCAACAGTACCAGGCTTCAATCAGAATCTTGGGCTCAGATTCATACTTTCGTACTGTTTATCATAACTACCCAGATGGTTCTAGAATGTAGCCAGTTAAAACAACTGCTCTAATTTAATCAGTTGGCATTCTGGCTTATGTATTTTAATAATTTGTGAGTTAGCTTTCCATGATGGCGTCTTGTAAGTAGGTTTCCATAGTATGGTAACTTGTGAATTTGCTCTCTACATTATAACTTACGAGTTAACTTTCTTGTGAGTTGGACCTTCTAAATCTAATATCTAATCTGGTGATGTTACTGTAACACTGAGAATCAGACCTGTATCAGGGTGAGTTCCCCAAGGCCACAGGATTCCCTGACTTCTCTAGAACTACACTGTCAAATACAGCATTGACACATATGGCTATTACAGTTCTGATTTAAATTAATTAAGATTAAATGAAATTAAAAACCCAGTTAAATGGTCATACTAACCACATTTCAGGTGCTCGGTAGCTGCATGTAGCTAATGACTACCATATTGGACAGCAGAGATATGGAATATTTCAATTACAGAAAATTCCACTGGGCAGTCCTGGCCCAGATTATTAAATAACCAGACATCTCTTGCAGACTTGCAATTTACTTTATCCTTTTATCCAAACATGTACTTCACATGCTTTATCTCAGTTTAAAATAACTTTAACCACTATTTGATATATTAAATTACCCTTTTTATTTGATTTCTCCATAAAGGGATAAAGGTATTTCAGGGGCAGAGAAACACATCACTGGGAACAGCAAATGTTGGAACCTCATATCAGATTAGGTGGAGCCAGCTAAATGGGGTCACATCATTTCTCAGAATTGCCTGTAATTTTATATCTCTGTCTTCCCTGTTATCAAATGTTTATCTGACTTAAGCCATAAAATGCCACAAAGCAAGTAAATATACCATAACAACTAGGCTATATTTCATCTTTATAATTTATTTGTATTTACCATAGGTTAGGAATCGATTGATTTTTTTTTTTCCAGTTGGGGAAAGAAAATAAGACAGGAGAATTTCTGGGTAATTAAAAGGTTAGCCCTTAGGACCTGAGAGCCTCCTTCATTTTTGGTGAGAGTAGAAACAGCCATTTGTACTAAAGTGATTATGAAGACCATGATGCCTCCTTTGCTGTGGTGAGCACTACGGAAGGAGTCCCGAAGTCTGGTTTGCATCCTTTGCTTTACTATTTGTAAGACTTGGACCAAAGGCAAAATTCCTAACTTCTCTCATCCTCATTTCCCTAATCTGCCAAACTGAAATCAGAGTTAAGAAACATAGAAGACCCTCTATGTTAAATGCTTTTAGGTCTTGACACTAACTTGGAACATTTTCATCCAAAGTGATTTAGAGTCTTGAGTTAGGTATTGTCCTTCCTCCAGACCACACATTATCCCTTCTTTTCCTACTATTCACTCCAAATACTTATTGCACATTGTCCAAACATCCTGACTTTTCTGTAGAAGACAGAGAAAGCACATCCTAAGGGAGCAAGATCGTAAATGTTGGAATTTCATATCCCAAATAGGTGGGGCTGGCTAAAAGATTCAAAATAAACAAAGGCAGATGTAAATGTGAAAATTAAGTAAAGATTATGAAGATATAGAAACATTTTTCTTAACTTCCTGGTCCTTCTTTTCTTTTTTTTTTTTTTTTTTTTTTTTTTAATTTTTTTTTTTTCAACGTTTTTATTTTTTTTTGGGTCAGAGAGAGACAGAGCATGAATGGGGGAGGGGCAGAGAGAGAGGGAGACACAGAATCGGAAACAGGCTCCAGGCTCCGAGCCATCAGCCCAGAGCTGGTCCTTCTTTTCTAAAACAAATTTACACATAGGCCTGTTTATGTTTAAAAGAACAAGTCACAATGGGTCATAGAGAAAAAACACAAGACACTGAGGAGGTCTTGGCCCATGTCATGAGAACCCAGGAAATCTGAAGCTAGGAGATTGTGAATTTAAAGCGAGATGGTGTATTTGCTGCCATGATTTAACGTAAATATCTTCTGATTTATTTTGGATTCAACTCCTGTTGAAGGTAAGGAGTGAACAGCAGAACAGAAGGTCTGCTTAGGCAAGAACAAAATTGTATTTCCACAAATTTCCAACCTCTCTACTTAAAGTCATGTCTTAAATTGTTAAACATTTCCATTATGATACTGACAAACAGAGAGGAGAAGATAGAGGTATTCCCATTTTTCTATTCATATCACATCTATAACAAAAATGGTACCTGTGACCTTTGGAACCACTTAATTCCTAGTTGAAAAATTAAGGCCCCTGTGCCACTGGTGGCCCCTTCTTTACATTAACAAAAGTTTCTATGATCAAAACACCTAGAGCCTTTAGGAATTCATCAAGAATAGTTACTATCCTTTGATGAATTGATTGAGAAAGACTGAAGTAGAAGCTTAAGGTAGATTGTAAGTTAAAAGGAAGTTATAATTACTCCATTTGAAGTAATGAAGTGCCAACTATTTATTCCACAGGGAGAGAAAATAAATACAGAACAAAGAAGTCATTATTTTTTGCTTAATAAAAGCTTTTACAGTTTTATTAAAGAAAAATACCTGTTTATTACTGAAATTTTAGCAAATGTAGATAGTCATAATAGAGAAGAAATATATCCCCAAGTCCCATCTTTGAGGAAAAAATAACCAAATTCTTCGTAATCTTTCTTTTCATCTGTGTATCCCTGTGCTTTCTCAAGAACTCTTTCTTGAGACAAGAAACAAGAGTTTCTCAAGAAACTCTTTCTTGAGACTGCAGACAATGCTTTGCAATATAACTTTTTTACTTGAAACATTATGAACATTTTCCTGACCATCAGTTTGTATAATATGTTAATGTCTGTATAGTTTTCCATTCCACAGATACAGCCTAATTTGTTTAATCACTTTCGTGTTGGGCATCTAGGAGGTTTTTGTTTTTTTAACATGTGAAATGCTGCTATGAATATTTATTAGGTTGAATTGTTTGTATGTATTTCAATTATTTCTTTATAATAAACCACTAGAAGAGAATTATTCGGTTAAATGATTGGTCTGTTTCTTGGGTTTTTGTTACCTACTTCTAGGCACTTCCTAGAAAATTCCTAAGAATTTTCCTGCTCACCAGAGAGTGCTTGGTAGAATACAGAATCTTTCCCAGCATCTGATGTTGTCAGCTGCTTCCTAACCTTTGACAATTTTATGGGTAACAGAGTACTATTGTTTTATTTTACATTCTTTGGTAGCTCTTTCTTGTTTGTTGAACACTGTCCTATCTTGTTTTAAGGGCTGTTTGCTCACATCACACTCTGATGTGAAGGAAGAACTTCCCTTTAAGACCCACTTCATAGGCAGAATCGAAAGAAAGGGTAGTGGACAGAGGTTTTGGAGAGAAATGAAAACAGCTGTGGGGAGAGGAGGACAGAAACCATCCCCCTCATAACTAGTGTGTATTTTGCATGGTACATGTGCTATTATGGCTCTAACTGGAACAAGAGAATGGAGAGTGGTCCCCGTGCAGTTTCTGCCATGAAATAGCTTCTTACTTATCTTCAGAGACAAGATCTAAACAGTTAAGTGTCAACCTTTTTGAAATGCCTGTAGAGGCAGCACAGCACACTAGTTACGAGCACATACTCTGGGGCCAGAGTTCAAACCCTGACTTTGGCATTTACCATAAGCTGCATGACGGTGGACAAGTTACTTAATCTGTTTCTTGAGGCATAAAATGGGAAAATAGCAGTGACAGGTTGACATAAAGGAGAAATGACTTGATAGACCTAAAAGTCTTAGACTGGTGTCTGGTAAGTAGTGATATGTAAGTGTCTTGTAAACAAAATTTATAAAGAACCTGGCATGGCCCATAGCAGCACTTGAGAAGTGTTAGCTGAATACATGTAATATGCAATAAAAGGCAATACATAGACAAACAGGTTTCAGTACATGTGGTTTAGACAAGAGGGGTACTGGGTGTTAAGGGATAGTTTTCAAACAAATGAAATCATGAATCTCATACAAATATAAAATAACCCATATCAAAGAGCTTTTTAATTCATTTAAGAGAACAATAAGATATTATAATTAGTTCAAAGAAGGATCCAAAGAACAGACAAGTGAATGAATGGGTGATCCCCATTGAGATGAATTTGCTGACAAATGCAAAGCTGGCCTCTTACACAGGGCAGACATTACTTTCGTCTCCCCAGACAAAATTCCTGTGCATCTCTGTGGACAAAATCATTTGCTGCTATCAGTCTTTACTGGATTGGAAGGTCACTCAAAGAAAAGGAAAGAAAATAACATTATGGTATCAGATCACCAGAAGGAGCCCCTCGACACCATCCTTGGAAAAAATCTTTTGGTCCATTTCAAAGACTTTCCTATTTTCCCTTGATTTAGGGAAGTAGACAACTAATTATTCTAAAAATTATTGAAATTAGGGCATTAAAGGGACTTTGACAGAATTGAAGCCTCAAGCACTGAACAGTTCTGTGAAACAATCACTTCACGACTTTGAGCATCAGTGACCTTTTCTGTAAAAGGAGGATAAGTGTGTCTCGTTCCTGGAATCTCTTATAAAACGAAACAATATGTGTCCAAAGATCCTAATACAGCATGCGACTCATAGTAGATATTGAATAAGCAGTAGCTATTACTGTCCTAATTATGATGAGCTGAACCAACCAAAGAATAATTGCTCACTTTTGATTCTACCACATGCAGTCAGCCTAGGTAGAAGTTATGTGCAGTATTTGGTAAAGCCCTGGGGAATGAAATTGTGTGGCTCCCACAGGGGACACTGAAAACATCAGCATGGGGAGGGAGGTTGGTAGAGAATACTGAGAAATAACGCAGTGTAGGTAGCATCCAGTGTCTGAAGAGGCTTTGGAATCCAGTCAGAAGTTTTGGCCGTCAGGAAGCAGCCAATTAAGCAGCATCTGGAGTGCAGATTCCTGGGCCTCACCCCAGACATAATGACTTAATGGCTGGCAGTTGAGAATGTGTATTTTATCAGGTTACCCAGTTACCAGTGTTGCTTTAGCATATTGGAACTTTAAGAATCACTGATGCAAATATAAGATATAAACCTTTATCTGGAGTCATTCTTGAAACTTAGGAATAAAGTGAAGTAAGGGACCTTCCAGCCAGTGTACGTACAGGATAATGTCTGAATGAAAAGATGAGGTGAGCCTGAAGGCAGGAGGGAACTGGCAGGTGTAGGTGGAACCTATCCCTGAGGTGATGAGGGATTGCACTAAGGTGGAAATTAAGGAAGAGACAGGAATCAGTGACTCCAAACATTATTATAAAGAAGTAGACTTTAATGACTAAGTTGGTAGGAGATTCAAAATGGAGGACCACAAGTATTTAAAATGATTTTAAGTCCAGGTAAATAGAATAGAGATTCATTGACACAAATTGAGAATTGAGAATGGTCAGTTTCGTGGAAAGCTAAGTTCAGTTTGGGGCATGTAAAAGGATGAAGATACTCTTAAGTGGAAATTTATGGAAAATGATTGAAGGAAGGGGAGGGATGGAGAGACTCCAAGCTTGAGTGACAGGTCTTGGCTAGAACAATAGATGAAATTTTTAAGGAATATCTTCAGTTAAGTCTTCTCTGTTTCCCTTCCTCTTTAAATTGTCAAAATATATGTTATTTCACACACAAAGGATTTCATGAGTTAAATGCTAATCCCTGTGAGTGTTTAAAATTTATGTATTATCCTATCTATAGAGAAAAAGTAAAGCTGTATTTATAGTTTACTTTAAAGATGAAAACCTAAGGCATAGTTGAGAAGGTGAACATGTTTAATTATTTTCCTCTTTCTAGACAAGATGTAAAGCCCTTAAGATTTAGGAAGGTGGTTAGAAACTCATTTGTATATCCCAGTGAGGTATTTGGTAAATGCTTAGTTATTGAACTGAATTTTAAAATGATTCCTGAGGATACCTGACAATGTACAGCATCTGCCTACCCCTGGAGTTAAGCCTGTTTCTGGTAAATCCTGTGAGTTCAATTCCCAAATGTGCTACAGTCCTTTGAGAAGCTAATTAAGATCCTTGGCTCATATGGGGATTGTTGTCTAAAAATTAAAAGTTAGAGTGTGCTCTAAATCTCAGACTCACGTGACCCACTGGGAAACTTCCAAGTATTAGTAAGTCCTCAACTTAAACTGTTGGTTCAAAACCACTCTCTTGGTTGGAGTAGAATCACAAAAGGGTATTTGAAGAGCCCTTTCTTTTTCTTATAAACTGTACAAACATCTAGCACAGTAAAGCCATTTTTAAAAAGTGCCTTTGATTGCAAGTGTTGTAATTTTTGTTTTGATCCTACTATTAACAAAAACTAAAAACTGTATTGTAATCATTTAGTATGTACAATAATTGAAGTGTTTTATTGATCGTTGTGTCAACAAAAAGATGAGCACGTTCCCAGAGAAAATAAGTTCTCTAGTGATTTTCTAAACGCCAGGCAGTGCCCATACTCCAACAAGGATTAGAATTTATGTACATTTTATTGTTGCTTGGTATTTGGCAGTAGGTATTTTCACGCAACCTATTTTTAATGAATATAAAACACAGTATGCAAGGAATTTCGTTGCATATGAAATATTACTGAATCTAAGTGAATACCTCCTTTGCATGTTCTAAACTTGAATTTATGTGTATGTTGTTATGAAAGTCACATTGCTTAGAGTAAGTTTATATTTTTATCCTGTCCTTAACATTCTATGACATTTGTGTTGATTGGTTTAATTAAGTTGCTTTATACACCTATTTTTTTGTGATTTTAAGTGTGTAGAAACTCAAAGCAGATTCAAATGTACCTTCTGCTGAATGTTTTATGTCCTTGAATTTTTAGATTATTTTATATATGCAAAGAATAAATACATTCATTTATTCATTTGGCAACTACTTATCGAACATCTCTTATGCCCCAGACACTGTTCTAAGTGCCAAATACACAGTAGGAAATATAGTATCATGTGGTCAAGAACTGGTCCTTTATCTACCCTATAATATGTCAGTAATGATAATGGTACTCCACCCTCAAACAGTAATTTGATCCAAGTCTTTGTAATTAATCCTATAGATTGATTCTAGAAGCAGAGGTCACAAGAAGAAATTGTTATGGAAGTGAATTTAGACTTCATATTTTAATTGATTCCTGCTCGTCTTCAATAATATGAACATCTTTGCTTTCGAGTGTAGGATTTTATTTCCTTGGAAGTTCCCAGGATGAGCAAACTCAGTGTTGGTTTACTTAATGCGATTGATTTATTTGATCCATGGGAAAAGGCCAATGCAATATGATTGGTGAGAAATGTTTGAGCCTGGTCGTTTTAATGGCAAATATTTTATAATCTCTGTTTTTAGAAATCTAAGAAGTTTTACTTTTTTTTTTCTTTTTTTAACTCTGCATCCTTTAATGAGAGGTCTTTATCTTTTATCTGTTCACTGTTTTCCAGGTTTTAGGGACAAAGCCAGAGATTAGGGATGGAGACGATGATGACGACACCATAGCAGACATAACCAACAGGAAAATGGCTAAACTCTACATGGTGAGTTTACTGTTAGCGAGTTTTATGATTTTTACTGGACTGGATGCAGCCAGGAGGCCTGTTCTGGGAGGGACTCTCTGGGATAGCTGGTAATTATCATTGCCCTGAAAGAGAAATGTGTAAGTAGAATCCATTCTTTGCTCTAGTATGCTTATTAAAATTCTTCTTTTTATTGCTTTTTGTTTTTTTTTATTAAAAATGCCAAATAATAAGTGAAATAATTGCTATAACTTAAATAAAATTATATATTGTTGCTGTGCTAGTTTGCAACAATATGTTTTGATATATGACATTTAATAAAATGTTTCCTTCATGGGATAAAAATACTTGGCAAGCTTTTTCTTTTTTTTGAATTTATTTATTTAAATTCAAGTTAGTTAACATACAGTGTAGTATTGGTTTCAGGAGTAGAACCAAGTGTCATAAGCTTTTTCTTATAAAGTCTTGATAAATTATAAAATCTTCATATCACTTTAAATATCCTGTTTAGCCATCATAAAAACTTTCTTTGTTGCAGGAGGGAAAAGGTATCAAATCAAACAGCTGGGAGGAAGCAGAGTAAACATAGCCCTGTCCTGGGCATTTGAGACCTAGTTCCATGACACCTCTGTGGTGATAACCCACTGGGTGGCCCTGGGCAAGAGATGACCATTGTGGGCCTCAGTTTTCTTAGCTGGAAAAAAAAAAGACAGATTACATTAGAAGATTATTCAGGTTCTTTCCAACTCCATCATTTTATGATTTTATTGCTGGTGAAGGCAACAGAAGCCACAAATGCACCAGATGAGGACATTGCTCAGATGGGATCCTTTAAGAGTTCCCTCCCCTTACAACTTTCCAAGCACATGATTGGGAGCAGATGGTTAATCTTCCTGCAGAGCTAAGTAGTCATCCGGCATCACAGGAAGGAGTTACATTTGCTCTTCTTTAAGGGAACTTCTAGCTCAGAATCTCATTTTGAATGAAGATCAAGTTACTAACTTGTGTATTATAACTTGCATTTTGTAAAGGGGAAGTGGAGTCTTTTCTTCCTAGAAGGCAAAGGAAAATGTGGTTACCACTTCTGCTAAATACTGATGATTTTAATATAAGCCATACAAAGATTGTTATTCTGGACTTCGTGGCAGCTTTTTTTCATTACTGTTTCTAAAACCCATTTTCAACAACTTAACAAATACTTTTTATGCTACATCATCAAATAAAACTGTTCTCCCTCTTGGACAGCATTATAATAAACTAAAGAAATATTTTAAAATGTGAAAATGTGTCATTTCTCCCTCTAGTGGATTTGTAATGTATTGCATTTATATAAAACGCAAAGTCTCTTTGAAAATACTTTAATTTGGAATTGCAAAACAAAGCTGGGAAGCAGAATCACCTGGATAGCTTCCAAAAAAAAAAAACAAAAAAAAACCAAAAAAAAAACAGAATTCAAGCCTCACCACAATGCTGCAAAACCCCACCACTGATCTAGGGAAGTCCCTGGAATGTGCATATTTATCCAGTGCCCAGGATTACCTTACAGTCTACTAGCTGGCCTTTGAAAAACAGGGACTTCCAACCTGGGCATTAATATCACTTTCAGTTTTGCAAGACCACCTCCACCTTAAAAAAAAACAAAAAAACCCACAATGTTTTGTGGTTATTCCCAAACTTCAAGAGTCTAGGTAAATAAGTATTTGTAATAGAGGAAATTTACTTTGACAGTTTACACAAAGTATGCTTAAATTGCAGGACCTAATTTGAAAAAAAATCTATGAGCTTAGACTGTAATATACCAGCGCCTCCATAGCACAATGCTTGGCATATGGCAGATGCTCAGTAAATGTTAAATGAATGAATGTTTAAGCTTTAGCTTTTGCATGTGTGCAATGTGTAAGATTATTACCTAGTTGAAATGATTGCTATGCAGTTTAGGAACTAATCATGTAAACTTCGTGGCCTGGTGCTTATAATATATAGAAATCTCAACAAACCTTAGCTATTATTTATTATCACTATCATTTTCTGATGCTTTAGGTCCACTGTCAAAACTTAGCTTTTTATTAGTGTTTTTTTTTTTACCCCAAAAGACTTTTAAAAATTTTTTAAAGTATTATTCATTTATTTTTTTAAGTTTATTTTTGAGAGAGTGACAGACAGAGACAGAGCAATTGGGAGAGGGGCAGAGAATGAGGGAGAGAGAGAATCCCAGGCAGGCTCTACACTGTCAGTGCAGAGCCCAATGCAGGGCTTGATCTCATGATCTCACATGATTGTGAGATCAAGAACTGAGCTGAAATCAAGAGTCAGATGGCCAATCGACTGAGCCACCCAGGTGACCCGTTACTAATTTCCCTGATGATGAGGGATGTTGAGCATCTTTTCATGTGTCTGTTGGCCATCTGGATGTCTTCATTGGAGAAATGTCTGTTCATGTCTTCTGCCCATTTTTAATTGAATTATTTGGAGTTTTTTGGTGTTGAGTTATAGAAGTTCTTTATATATTTTGAATACTAACCCTTTATCAGATATGTCATTCAAAAATATCTTCTCCCATTCAGTAGGTTATCTTTTAGTCTTGTTAAAGTCTTTTAAAAAGACTTTTAGGGTATAATTGAGCTCGTGGATTTTTTTTTGTTTGTTTTTTTAAACAGCTTTGTTGAGATATAATTTACATTCCCTGCCCATTTAAGGTATTCAGTTCAATGGTTTTTAATTACATTTATAGAGTTGTAAAACCATCACCATAATGTAATTTTAGAACATTTTTTATTATCTACAAACAAGCTCATGGTTTTTATATTAGGTTTCAGATGCCAGTGGATCCATGAGAGTGACTGTGGTGGCAGAAGAAAACCCCTTCTCCATGGCAATGCTACTTTCTGAAGAATGTTTTATTTTGGACCACGGTGCTGCGAAACAAATTTTCGTATGGAAAGGTAAAAAATGCCATTGACATTGTGGCTGTGCTTCAGATATACAGCCATTTCTGTAGAAGCATAAAGAAAACATCTTTTCTGATTTTATTTTATTTTTTTTTTAACATTTATTTATTTTTGAGAGAGAGAGAGAGAGAGACAGAGCACAAGCAGGGAAGGAGCAGAGAAAGGGGGAGACACAGAATCTGAAGCAGGTTCCAGGCTCTGAGCTGTCAGCACGGAGCCTGACATGGAACTCAAACCCTCTAATTGCGAGATCACGACCTGAGCTGAAGTCAGACACTCAACTGACTGAGCCACCCAGGTGCCCCTTTTTCTGATTTTAAAAAAAGTCTATCTTTTTGAGACTTGACCTGTAAACAGCTCATATAAAATGCAGACATTGACACCATGTTTTCTTCCTACTGGTATCATTTGCCAGAAATGATGGGGTTAAAGAAAGCATTAGAGAAACATGAAAAGATATATATATATATATATATATATATATATATATATATATTTATATATATCTTTATATATATACATATGTATATATAAAATAGTGATCATTATGATATTTCTAAATATGTTTAACATACTAGGAAATTTTTACCATTCTCAGTGTTCTATTTAAATTATAATTATGCTCACTGCTTGGTGTGCAAGTATTTGTTAATCATATAATATCTTCCCTCTCTGAGATTCTTTTTTTAATGCTATATTTCATTTTTTTTAATTAATTTTTTTATTTTGAGAGAGTGAGAGAGCGAGGGAATGAGAGTAGGGAAGGGGCAGAGAGAGAGGGAGAGAGAGAGAATCCCAAGCAGACTCTGCACTGTCAGAGCAGAGCCAATGCAGGGCTCAAACCCATGAACTGCAAGATCATGACCTGAGCCAAAATCAAAAGTTGGATACTTAACCAACTGAGCCACCCTGGTACCCCAAGATTCTGTCTTTTTAATTTATCTTCCATTTTAGGTAAAGATGCTAATCCCCAGGAGAGAAAGGCTGCAATGAAGACAGCTGAAGAATTTCTAAAGCAAATGAATTATTCCACCAATACCCAAGTATGTGTGGACATGAACTGGCTAGGAAAAAAAAAAAAAAGAACATGGGAGCTCCTCATATTGCCACAAAACTCATGAGAGAATTTGGTTCAAAGTAATATATGCATGGGAGTCACTCTTCACTTACGTGTGTGCAACATGGTATCCTGTTGGGCCTACAAAGCTAGGCCCATAACTTTGTAGAGGATGGAATTTTGCAGAAACTGAAGATCATCCCTTCTGTGGGGCTGTATGATGAAAATAAGACCCTATCTGCTTCCTCCACAGCATTCCAGTCAAGATAATCAGCCACAGTTGAGTTAACTGAGAGCACTTTTCAGTTAGTCCCTAGAGCAAGTTGTACAGACGTGGGCTGATAGCCAGACAATATTTGGCCTCACTGAAATGAGCTTAGATACCTGCTAGTTACTCCTCCTTTTCTGAGTCTTTCAGACTCATCCTTTCTCTTCATTTTTGTATCCTAGCACAAGTAACACAATGAGATTGTTTCTTCCAGGTCACAGACCTCTTATAAACCTAATGCAGAAAAACAGTCCAGTGTGTTTGACTATAATGGTAATATAGGAAAGAACTTTGTTCTTATTTCACACATCCAAATTCAGTGGCAGTCACTGTAGTTGTGACAAAAAGCATTGGATTGTTTTACTTTCATATTTGGTCACCTTCCATCTTACATTCCGGTAAGAATCCCAGCTTCTAAGTTTACATCTGTCATCACAGGTGCCAAGACAATCTTTTTAGTTTCCTTAGTTTTTTTTCTCCATTCCTGGTTGAATGTTTTTCCCCAGTCTCTTATTTTCCGCTGCATAATTACTTTTTTTTTTAACTTTAGATTCAAGTTCTTCCAGAAGGAGGGGAAACACCAATCTTCAAACAGTTCTTTAAGGACTGGAGAGATAAAGATCAGAGTGATGGCTTCGGGAAAGTGTACGTCACCGAGAAAGTGGCTCGAATAAAACAAATTCCTTTCGATGCCTCAAAACTACATAGTTCTCCGCAGATGGCAGCCCAGCACAATATGGTGGATGATGGTTCTGGCAAAGTGGAGGTATTTGGCTATTTCTGCTTGTGTTTTTCGTTTTCACCAAGCCCATTTATGCCAGTGCACTTGGAGATGTAACTTCAGGAAACGACAAACTTTGTAAAATGTGAATTTTATTTATGAATAAAGGTGACCCATGACTATATATTAAGTCAGGGAATTTAAAGCTGGAAGAGATGATCTCTGACCTTCAATCCTATTTTACAATGTGTATGTTGAGATTCCAAGAAGTTAGGTGATCTGTGCAAGATCATCTAATTATCATCTTAGAGACGTGGAACCCAGCCGTCTCTTTTCCTGGTCCAGAATCGCTCCAGCTCTTGGAACTGGGATTGTCCGGTGATATTGTACCAAATATCATTAGTTAGTCCTTTCTTGTAGCTTACAGGCATTCCCAAAGCAAATTGGACATGTGCTAAAATCACAGATATTTTTAGAGCATTCAAATTGTTTGATGTTACTCCTTTTTTTTTTTTTTTGACAAAAATGCTAATAACCCTCTAATAATTCTCCCTAACTCAGCTCTCACCACACTCTACTCTTGAGTCACTTCACTTAATGAGAACTGGGTAATGTCACATCTTATTATAAAATATTTTAATGGTGGGGCGCCTGGGTGGCTCAGTCTGTTATGGCTCCGACTTTGGCTCAGATCATGATCTCATGGTTTGTGAGATGGAGCCCCGCATCAGGCTCTGTGCTGACAGCTTGGAACCTGGGACCTGCTTCAGATTCTCTCTCTCTCTCTCTCTCTCTCTCTCTCTCTCTCTTGCCCCACCCCCATCCCCCAACTTGTGTTCTATCTCTCAAAAATAAATAAACGTTAAAAAAATTTTAAAAATAATTTAAAAAAAGGGGGCACCTTGCTGGCTCAGTCGGTTAAGCATCCGACTTCAGCTCAGGTCATCATCTCACGGTCTGTGAGTTCAAGCCCTGCATCGGGCTCTGTGCTGACAGCTCAGAGCCTGGAGGCTCATTCGGATTCTTTGTCTCTCTCTCTCTCTCTGTTTCTCTCTACCCCTCCCCCACTCATGCTCTGTCTCTGTCTCAAAAATAAACATTAAAAAAATTTTTTTTAAATAATAAAAAAAAATACTTTAATGGCTCTGCATAGTCTTCCTGAGAATATTCATCTTAAGCTGGGCCTACAAGGCCTTCAGTGCCTAGATTCTGGCTGTCCTCTCTGCCTCACCCTTCCACTGCCTGAGGGCACTTCCCCTCCTCCCTCGAGCTAACATCCCCACTCCTCCTTTGTAATTCAGTTAAGTCACAAGCTGCATCTCTTGGAGAAGCCTTTCCTCCCATACTGGAACAGCCTTTCTCTGTGCTCAAACCAACCGGTATTTTTCACAGAACCCATCATACTGTTCATTAACTTACAAACTTACAAAGCAGAATTGTTCAGTTACTTAGAAAGTTCTCCTCCTAGACCTCTTGTTATTTCCTTGAGGGCAGGAATTGAATATTTTATCTTCGTATTCTCAAGGCTTACCACCAATATTTGGAGCAAAGTATAGGGTAAAGAGATTTAAGGCGCAGTTTTTCCTCTTTTTGAAAGGCATGAAGTGAGAATCTAAGGTGTCCAGGGTTGTGGGAACAGTGAAGGGAGAAATGGCAGAGGGGTCTCAGCTTCTGGTCTGGGTCTGTCTCCTGCCCAGCAGGTCTCGTGGCAGACTTTGCTCCCAGCACCAACTATGTTCCCACTGCATTCTCCATTTGTCACAGGTCACTGCGTCTCAGAGATGTCCTCCTGAGTCACCCCAGGACTGCTGAAATCTGGGGCTCTCTCTAGGCTTTTGGGCTTAGCCTGGCAGTGCTGGAGTTTCTCCTCTGCTCACCAGGATGGCACTGGAAGGCTTCTGTCTGCGAGCTCTGCCACCTGCTCATCTCTCTAAATTTCGAAGCGAGGGGTGTACCCTGCCCCTGCCCAGGAGGGCGGGCATGCGCACAGTGCCTGGCGGGCTCTCTCCTGTTACTTTCCTGGTTCATCTACAGCTCTGCTTTCTCCAACTTGGAGTGTCTTTAATCTGTGATGAGGATGAGAAACTAGAAAAAAAAAAAAAAATGGTTCTCCTACTTTTGTGCATTTGGTCTTCTGCCTACATGGCACCTTTTAAAAACAATCATGCAATCGGTGTCTTGATTATGTGGTCTCCATCTGCCACTCTTGCCTGAGAAGATAATAGTTTCATGCATTAAAATTCAGGGAAAAAATATTTTTAAATAAACAAACAAGGTATCTCCCAATGGATGAGAAATGTGATGCAAACTAAGAGATATATTTCTGAGCTGAATATTTTAGTTCATTATTCCACTGGAGTCTAGTGCTGTTTTCACTAGTCAATCAAGCAATAGTTATGTATTAATCAATAGGCTCAGAACTGAGCTAAGTACTATGGAGGATGCAAAAAATTTATATAATTGCTTAGAAATGCAGTAAACAAATTGTCAAATAGATAAAATTTGGTCTCATTGCTTAATTTGTAAGCTAATTAGAGAAATAATTTATGAATTTTTTATTGGGCTCTAAAGTAAAAAAATAAAAAGGGGAGCCTGGGTGGCTCAGTTAAGAGTCTGACTCTTCTTGATTTTGGCTCACATTGTGGTCATGAGATCAAACCCTACATAGGGCTCCTTAGGCCTGCTTAGGATTCTCTGTTTGTCTCCCTCTGCCATTTTCCCCCACTTGAATGCACACGTTTTCTCTCTCTTTCTGTCTCTCTCAAATAAGAAATAAATTTTAAAAAAGTTATTGGGGCATCTGGGTGGCTAAGTCAGTTGAGAGTCCAATTTTGGCTCAGGTCATGATCTCACAGTTCCTGAGTTTGAGCCCTACATCTGGCTCACTGCTGTAAGCACAGTGCCCAGTTTGGATCTTCTGTCCCCCTCTCTCTCTGCCCTTCCCTGTTCACGTTCTCTCTCAAAAATGAATAAACATTTATATATATATATATATATATATATATATATATATATATATATATAAACTTATTTAACGATAGATCTAAACCAAAATAAAAATTTTAACTTATAAGTACTGTTATATCAAGAAAATGTTATTTTGGTATGCACATTCGATTCCTTTCAGATTTGGCGTGTAGAAAATAATGGTAGAATTGAAATCGACCAGAACTCGTATGGTGAATTCTATGGTGGAGACTGCTACATTATACTCTACACTTATCCCAGAGGACAAATTATCTACACGTGGTAGGTTTCCCTCTTTCATAAGATCTCAAGTTCCAAGGAGGACAGATTTTGCTCCAAAGTTGCATTTCATTAAATTTCTTGGGAGAGTGGTAGAATTATCCTATAGTTACCCCAGTGAGATTTGTATAGCATGCATGTGATATTTTCTTTCAATATGGTTTTAACTATATTTTGTAGGGGTTAGATAAAAATCATCCTTTCTAGTCTAGGAAAAAAGGTTTTGATATCCAGAGGTAGTGTTCTTTTAGTAGATATGTAGTTGAATGTCTCATCTTCTGTGCAAGCTAACACTCTAGCCGGCCAGCACTGGCTACCAGGTGTTCTTATTGTTAAAATCCACAGAGGCCCATCCTGATTGAGACTGCAGAGTTGCAGTAAGGCAAACCCTCTAAGGAAGGGTTTATATATATTATATATATAATATTATATAATAATAATATAATTATATTATTATAATATATAATATAATTTTATAATATTATTTTATAATATTATTTTAATATTATTAAAATAAATAATATATTTATTTAAAATAATTTATATAAAATAAATAATATTATCTTATAATATTATTATAAATTTTATAATAATTTTATATAATATATGTAGAATTTATGATTCTGATTCATACTCCAGTAAAAACTGATACAGTTTTACTCTTGGTCCCCATGAAATTCATGGCAGTAAAGGAGAAAAAAATGCCATTGTGTCCATACTTTATACAGTTTTGCATAATGATTTGAGTTATTTGAAGGTTAAGTTTACTTAGATTCCATGCCAAGGCCCTGTTCAATGGGGAGTGTCCAATCAGATAAGTTAGATGCACATACCATGACTGAGTTGTTTCAAAGGGATGGGGATTCTATAACAAATCATAATCATGTGGGATTCTCAAACTTTTTATTAATATAGTGAAATCTGGTAAAATATTTCTGAGAAGACTGGGAAAAATGTTCTCAAAAAAAGATCTTAAAACTGGACGGTGCAAGGGTGAAGCATGTTCCTACATGGTGATGGCAAACTTCAGTGGGTGTATTGAATATACATGGACACAAGTTTCTGCTAATATGGTGACATTTCTCTATGGTGAGGGTCCCACCAGATGAGAGAGTCACCTCCATCCCTACAGTGTGACCACTTATCGCATACACTGACCAGTGCATTGAGCCCAACTAAGTTCAGGAGACCGGATGACTATCTTTATCCTATAGGCTTTTGGTACCAAAGGGTGGTCCAGGGACCAGAAGCATCAGCATCACCTGGGAGCTAGTTGGAAATGGAGAATTCCACCACCCGCTTTTGGCCCACTAAAGCAGAACCTGCATTTTAATGAGAACCCCAGATGATTCATATGCCCTTTTGCGATTAACAGTCACTGCCTTAGGCAATGGGTCACATCATATCCCATTAAAGATTAACATTAGCTATTTAACTGAGTGTTTATGATGTCATCTTCGTAGCAACTTTTTTTTGTTTTTGTTTTTTTTTTTTGAGCAGCATGTTTGTGTCAGCAAAGTGCTGGATGTTTCCATATATTATGTTTCTTCCTCACAACCAGGTTATTTTCAAAAGACAAAAAGGGAGGAGGGAATCAAACAGATTAAGTAACTTAACCCAAATTCACAACTGTTGTAACTAGTGAAGCAACATTTCACACCTTGATCTACCGCTCTCTTTAATTCTCCAGCTGAGTGTGGCTACCCCCTGGTATAAGCTATGTTCTTCTTTTGCAGTTTCCTCTTCTACAAGTGTAATTCAGAACGGTGTTTGTGCAAAGCATGGCATTTATAGGGATAAACCAGTCATTCCCAGTCAGCTTTTCTTCTATATTGTTTTTTGGTCTGCCTCTTAATTCTCTTTTGTATGTAAAAATGTGATTGTGGTGCTTAGATCAAGAAAGACTAATAAACAAGCAATTCAAGAGAATATTTTGAAAAGTTAACAATTTGCAATCTACATAAATAACAATGTGAATATAACTAAAACAGACTAAATCAGATTATAAACATTCATTGCGGTTATTATTTCTCAAATCATTTCAAAGTATTCACGGAGCACTTTCTATATGCCAAGCACTGTGATAGGTAGATACTAAAGACACAGTGGTGAGAAAATTATATAACGTGTCCCAAGAATTTTTATTTTAAAAAGAAGCAGATCAGGGGCATCTGGGTGCCTCAGTTGGTGAAGCATCTGGCTCTTGGTTTCAGCTCAGGTTTGAGCTCGTGATTTGTGGGATCGAGCCCCACATTGGGCTCTGCGCTGCCAGAATTCTCTACCCCTGGCATTCTGCCCTTCCCCTGAAAATGCGCACATGCACGCACCCTCTCTCTCTCTTTTTCAAAATAAATAAACTTTAAAAAAAAAAGAAGAAGCAGATTATTAACAAGCATTTCAATGAAGTATGGAGGATTTTAAGAGAAAAGCGAGCTGAGTGATCTTTGGAGAGTTCTAGACCGACACCCAAACCCCCTTCTAGGCTATTGGGGAAGAGCTCCTAGAAGAAGTGACATCTTGGAGCAGAAGTAGCAGCTAGGCAGACAAGCAAATAGAGAAGTTGCTCTAAGCAATGCAGGTAAGGGTGCTCTAACCTACTAGTAATGACATATGGCTGCAGCAAAGTTAGGAAGCAAAAGATAAAATCAGAGAAATTATAAGGAGTCAAATTGTGAATGGCCTTGTAACCGTCCTGGGGAGGATACACTTTAGTGTCAGGGCCTTGGAGATGTCAGTCAAGGAGTTTTCTTAGGGGAGTAGCATGATTGGCTTTCATATTAAATAAAATATTCTGGGTTGACATCTAAAAGAATGGACTGATGGGAGGAGATTGGTGGCAGGGAGGCCACTGGGAATGTGTTGCAATAATCCCAGTTGAATGATAATGTGGCCAGAACTCAGCGTAAGGGCAACAGGGAATGCATAAGGTAAGTTTGTACAGTGTTAAGGAATTGACATCTGAAAGACTAGTTATGGGAAGTAGGGAAGATGAGCAAATAAAGGGTGCCCCCCACCCAGATTTCTGGTCCATGCACAAAGGCATAGTGTTTCATTCACTGAGATAAGAAACTTGAGAAGAAGACAGGTTTGGCTCTCTCTCAAAAATTCTAAGGGAAAAATGTGAGAAGATGCCACACTCTTCATAGTTCCTCTCTTTGGGATGGGACTGGGATGGAAGGGGTGGTCATTTAATTTTCTTCTTTCCAATTTGATGTGTTCGAGGTTTCTGTGATGATAATTATGATTTTTGAGATATCAAGACTATAAATTAGGTATTGAGAGTCCTTATTTTGAGAGTCTTTGCCATTTAATACCACAGATGTTAAATATAAGTGTGTTAATGTATGGTTTGCACGACTTCAAGCGCTTCTATAGTGGTAGTGAAGAGACATTTAGAAAACAAGCAGATCTCCTGAAGATTAGCTTTCAAACTAACAACTTCCCAGTTTATGTGATCATTTTGAAACAGGAGTATAAGTAGTTTAAGTCCAGGAGGCACAGTAAAAGGTGAAGGACTAGAATTGTCACCTACTGAATACACAAAGTTGTTGTTTCTTTTTAATTTCTAAAACCACTTATATTCTAAAATGATAGGAGAAAAATAACTTTGCCAATGGTCTTTTCTCTGGAATGTCAGGTAATTGAAATTGAACAAACACTGAACAATGGCAGTGATGAATCTCTCGATGCAATAAATTCTATTTCCATGCAGCATTCATTTTCAACAACTAACAAGTGCCAAAGGTTTATAAAGAAGAAATCATGTCAGGGAGATTGCTCTCCCCTTCCACCCCCCAAGCAAAGGATTTCAAAACTAGGGAAAAGAGCAACTTTATTATGTCTTGGTTTTACAAGTGGAGTATTTGACCCCTTAGGTCATAGATCCATAAAACAAATTAGTGTTAATCTCTGTGGATGGGAGCATGGGTCACTTTGACAGCAAGTGGAAGAAGGGCTGGAGATAAGTAGTGAAAAACTTATTAGGAGTGTCAGAAGGTGAAAGTTTGGCGAGGCTTTCCAGGTTTGCTGGTTGAAATACTGCAGGGAAAAAACAGGAAATCGAGACAAAAGTTTGGTGATATTGTCTATAGTCAGTTGAAGTTTTTTCCTGCAGGGGGAAAAAAAAGGAAATGGAGAAATAATTAGGAAACTGCAGATGTGACAGAAATGACGGATATTAGGAGAGCCAGCTATTATCCTCAGCTCTGTGCTACTCCCTGCTCTCTGCTGTCAGTAGCTCACAGAAGCTTTTGTTAACATTATTGGCTCCTGGAAAATTTAGGCTATTAGCATTAAAAGACTATGGACTACATTTTTATGATGTCTTTATTAAGGATACCTTTTTATTTTCTTTTAAATGTGTGCCTCACATGAGCATGTCCTTGTTTTTCTTTCTTGCTGCCCTTTGTAGAATATTTTCATATCATTTGATTCTGCTGGTGCCATGAAACATTCTAAAATAAACAAAACTTGTTTCCTGTACCCAGTGTTTTGGGCTATGTGTTTGTATATGTGTACATATGTGTGTGTTGCCCGGTATAGGAAGTTATTGGTAATCTGTTCTGGGTATGAGACAGGTAGGTCACTCTTAAAGTTTCAGAAGTGTATGGTTAACTTCTGAAATCCAGTTCCAGAATTAGTATTTCTAATTAGTATATCTCCTGACAGAGATGGGAGAATTGGCTAGAAACAACCATTGCTCAGTGCTTTGGTTTTTCCCCCTCACAAACTCATCAAATAAGCAGATCTCCCAAAGGTTGCCTTACAGGTTAAGCTAGTGATTGGGGTTCTAGGCACAAGCTCCTTAGGAAGAGAAACTGCAAATGAACTGGATGAACTGATTTATTGACCCCTTTCTGGGCTGCTGGTAGTTCAGCCTCGCTTATGGTTTTATTAGTAATTCCTTGTCGTCCTAGACAAGGTGGGGCCTCTCCATTGCCTACTTCTTATGATTATTTCCTTAATTTTCCTGGGTCCAGACATTTGTTACTATGGTCACCAAATGTTCATGTAAAGATAGGATACTTCTAATAGCCAGCCTAATAGGTTAGGCTGATGTTCTACTCAAATGGGTTATTTTTACTGCAGAGATGGATTCCCAAAATAGGTAGCTTCAACCTGAAGTCAGACAGACCTGATTACTTAGCTAAGTTATATTTTACTTAGCTAAGTTATATGTAAGCAGCCAGGCCTTGATTTATTTTCCTATAAAATGGGGATAAAAAATAATTATCATGTATAGTTCTAGGCAATACACAGGGCAATTCATTGCCTAATGTTCGTACGTTCAAAAAACGATAGCTTCTATGGCCATATCATGTCAAAACAGTTGGTCTCATCTTGATCTTTCATGATGACTTAAGTCTCTGAAATGCCTACATTAGAAAGTCTTAGAACTCAAATACAAACTAAATGACTTTACTTTGGTTCCTCCAGGCAAGGAGCAAATGCCACAAGAGACGAGCTGACTACATCTGCATTCCTGACTGTTCAGTTGGATAGGTCGCTCGGAGGACAGGCTGTGCAGGTTGGGCTATTTTTACTCCCGGAACTCATACAAGTTGAAGTTTGGCTAGCTCAGTAACTAGTTAAAGCTTTCGTCTCAAGTTGGGATGGGAATTTTAACATTTTCTAAATACTACATTTTTTTCATTTTGGAATTTAAATATTCCTATTCTCATGCCATGGTAGTTCTCTCAGATTCTGGCAAATAAGGGGCAAACAAAATGAAAAAAACGACAAAAAAAACGTATTAACAGACCTAAGGAACCAAATGAACTGACAGGTACTTGACATGAAACTGTTCTACCCAAGTTATTACTTACAGCAGCTCACTTTCCTGCTTTCAAATCTTTGTAAATGTGTCATTACTTCTTAAAAAATAATAATTAAATAGAGAGGTAAGTCAGATACTTTAGTACAGACAATCTAAGCTGTGTAGGCCAAATTTGTTTTTCTAGCTGTTTTTTTTTTTCCATCTTTGCCTGGAAGTTAGACCTAAATTTAAAGCAAGTTAAATCTAAATGTAAAGGTGCATGTTAACTTTTTACTTGTTTTTATTTTTAGTTTTTTAAGTTTATTTATTCATTTTTGATAGTGAGCAAGAGTGAGAGAGACGGAGAAAGTGAATCCCAAGAAGACGCCGCTGTCGGCACAGAGCCCGATGCGGGGCTCCATCCCACAAACCGTGAGATCATGACCTGAGCTGAAATCAAGAGTTAGACACTTAACTGACTGATCCACCCAGGCTACCCAATTTTTAAATTTTTTACAAATTAGCAAGATGACTGAATCCTTTAAATTCACTTAACTCTACTTTCCCATGAACTATTATATTCACTTCTTGAATGAAATACTTCTAGGGGCACCTGGATAGCCCAGTCGGTTAAGCATCCGACTCTTGATTTCAGCTCAGGTCATGAGATCATGGTTCATGAGGTGAAGCACCAAGTCAGACTTTGCACTGACAGCAAGGAGCCTGCTTGAGATTCTCTCTCTGCCCCTCCCCTGCCCTCTCTCTCTCTCTCTCTCTCTCAAAAAAAAATAAACATTTTTAACAAAGAAAGAAATATTTCCGGCTAAGAACTGACATCAGTCATTTAATTGATCTTTAAAGTGTTCCTTACCAAGTTATGCAAAAACTTTGAAGATATGCATTGTGCTTTATAAATTCTATATTTCATAATAAAATACTTGATATACCCAATGAACGAATTTGCATTCATTGTTAGCCAATGTGAATCTTAAATTCACTATGAAATGGTAATGTTTAGTTTAACCACTAGATGGCAGTAGTTTACAATAATATATAAACAACTCCAGTCCTGCACTGCTGTTTGAAACATTCCTTTGCAGAGTATATTAACTGTAGTGAAGATTTTTCAATTTACCTTTTATCTCTTTTATCTTAATTTAGCAGTGGAAAATGAGTCTTATTCAGTGGCCCACTTTTTTGTGTGTTGGCCGTTGAGGTTTTCTCAATGTCACCCCAAGTTTGGAGTTGTGACTTAGAAGACATTTGCATAAGTTGCTACTTGCTTATTTGCATGTTTGCTAATTGAAAGATATCTGTGGGGTGTGCCTGGCCGGCTCGGTCAGTAGAGCATGCAACTCTTGATCTCAGGGTTGTGAGTTCAAGCTCCATGGTGGGTGTAGAACTAACTTTAAAAAATAAATAAGTAAATAAAAAAGAAAAGAAAAAAGAAAAATATCTGTGAAGTTAGTTATTTTAGTGCTCCCTAGGCCTCCGGGCTGTGGTTTGTACATCAGCATTCCCATTTACTTGGCTTCTAACAAAAGACACACCAGGGTGACTGAGACAGTTCAGTTTTAGCATAGAGCAAAATAATTGAAGAAAATATAGAACTGGCACAAAATTTGAGCTGTTTGTGTAAGGAATTGCATCAGTAATTTATGTAAGAAACAGGAGATTTGTTTCTAATCCAATATCTGGTGTTCAGCTACTAGGTGAAATTAAATGATTTACTATTTACTTTCTTCAATTTCTTTATCCTGAAGAGTCCTTATATTACGTATTGTAAGTGGTTATATTTAGCAAATCTATTACCATTTCTATAGATAAGAAGTAGAAAATATATTCAATTTTTGTTTTTGCCAGCTTTTGATGTTTGGATTGAAATCTATTCATCTCCAGATTATCACAATGTTTTCATCTCATAGTTGTAGAGATGTAGAAATAATAAATATGCCTTGGCGTTGCCTTATTTTGGGAAGCATTTAAATGTACGTCTCTTCACCTTCTGAACAAGATCCAAAACGTTTCAGAAACAAATATATCACTAAACATCTGTAGTGTTGGTGCTTTGAAAAAAGTAATTTTTATAAATGATGGCATACACAAGGACTTTGTTGTGTTTTTCTCTTTTGGAGATGTAGATGAACAGCCTTATCTGTTTATACTTTCTGGAAGCAGAGAGTGGTACAGTATGGTGATGTTTCCCCTGAGAAGAAACTGCTCAGGGTGCTGTGTCTGGAGAAAAAGATTCTTAAGTCAGCAGGAAAACTGTGCTTGATTTGCATTAACCTATATTTTCTGTTAATCATCATGCCTTCTGTGCTTCATTTTTAATTTGTTTTTTGTTTTGTTTTCAAAAAGGAAAATAACACATGTGGAAATACAGCCTTCTTTCACTGCACCCTTTATTACGTTTCTTTTATCCCCCCTGCCCCCCAGATCCGAGTCTCTCAAGGCAAAGAGCCTGCTCACCTGCTGAGTTTGTTCAAAGACAAACCGCTCATTATTTACAAGAACGGAACATCAAAGAAAGGAGGTCAGGCACCTGCTCCCCCTATACGCCTCTTTCAAGTCCGGAGAAACCTGGCATCTATCACCAGAATCATGGAGGTAATGTCACGCATTCAATGAAACATGCCCCGTTTACAGACTTCCCGGTGGACCTGAGCTATCAACAAATAGTAGTCTTCAAAAAATTGGCAAATTCCTTTTATTTCGATAGTTAATCCATTGTTCACAATAACAAAATGCTAAAAGCAGGAGAACCAAGTTAGCTCCAGATATCAGGCCTGTCACACTTTTCACCAAAACAAATACATTTTAAGAGTAATGTAACAAATCAAACGGTCAAAGGCCCGAGGAAGCTGCAACTTTGTCTTGAAAGGCCTGGAGGAAGATGGATGGCATGTAATGGCCAGGTGGTCATAGTGGGGAAATCCAAGAGGGAGAGCCCGTGTTTGTGTAGGTGTAACAGCTGTGGAAGGTAAGCTTCATCGCACATGGGGCCAGAACCATAACTCAACGAGCCACATAAGCTGTCTCTGACAGCAACTGTGAAAGAAATCAAACCCCATATCACAGGTCATAAGACAAGAAGACCTCCAGGTATGGACAAGGCTGGCAGGCATGGGTGTTTACATGGCTGGTGTTTTCATCACTTTTCATCATCCAGACCCTTCAGTCACCATTGAAATCCAAGTCTCCCCAGTCAGCCCTAAACTGCCCTGCACATTCTGTACTCCCCACACCTGGACCCACCTGCGAACCCTTCCCCTTCACACAAACCATTCAGCTGAGCCGTTGAAGCTAGGTGGGTCATAGCATCCCCCCATTACAATCTGTTCCCTATATCACCCTCCCCCTTTTTGCACTATGGCTGTCCTCTGAGGACATTGCCCATACAGCCCTCTTAAGTGGCAGGTGTTTTTCCCCAGTGCCCTCTTACCAGACATGGGGGCGGCTGGAGTATCCTCCTTGCTCAGCCTTGGCTGTTTGACTTTTGTCCCTCTTATCAGACTCTCCCTCCCTCAGCTTCCTTGTGCTGCTGTCCATGGAGCTGCCAGTCCTTCCCCTCTTATTCTTTGGTGGTTTCAGCCATTGTTGGACTATGTCCATCACTCTGGCTTCTCTCATCCAACAGTCTTATTGTTGACCCCTTTTATCTCACACTCATGTGGTCCTGTACTAAACCTTGCCATTGACAATCACTTTAGCACCTCAGAAATCTGTTTCAGACATCTAATCTCTGACAACCATCTGCTGTCATTTGGCCCCTTTACTCTAGGATGCATATCCCAGCAATCTCAAACCTGAATCCGTGCACCCCCTCCATCCATCACACCCTTCATATCCTCCACTTTCCAGATCTCTCCTTTGAGAACTGAGTCAGAGTTTCAGAGAACATAAACGTAATCACACAAGAGTCACTTATCTACTCCCCAAGTTCACCATTGTGCCTGCATCTGTTCATATATCTTCTCCTTCTTGCCCGTTTTGTGGAATACATTTGTTTATTTATATTTAACAATTCATAGATATTTTATAACAGTTACTTATATATAAATACTAAATTATTTTATAAATTGATATTGATATACCCATATCCATAAATTAACAATGCAAATTAATGTTTGTAAAAAGTAATATATTGGTAAATAAATTAATACATGTTTATTACATAAACAAACAAAATGTGACTTCTGTCCTAAGGCTGAATTCTTACCACCTGTCACCACCAGCTTCTGTCCAGAACCTCCCACCCTCTTGCCTTCCTACGGGCTTCCTTGGATTCCACTCTGTCCCATGTTCTTATCTCACTTCCCATTCATCATTATGGCTGGCAGTAATCTCCTTTCTCTTCTCTGTCATCGGTGTATTCTTCTCTTCTGGATTATTTACTTCACAATGCAAGCATACCTTCAAAACACTCCCATCTTCCTTTAAAAACTATCTTTTGACCCCGATCCTGCCAGCTACCGTATCCTTTCTCTGTCCTCCTTAAGAGCACAGATCCTCAAAAGCATTGCCCTCGCTCACTCCCTATCCGTACACGTGTAAGCCTCTTCTCTGTAAAGCCGTTCTCCTCAGGCATCCATTCCCACCACGCCTATGCTGTTATCCAGTTGCCAGTGCCCCCCATTCACCATCTTTTCAGACCCCTTTACTTAACCTTCCATTAGCCTTTGCAACAGTTGCCCTTCCCTGGCTTCTTGAAACACTATTATTTTTATTTTATTTTTTTTCACCAGGCCTCTGAAGCCACTTACAAGATTTCTTCCAGACTTCTAAAGAGTGTTTTTGTTCCACTTCTCATACTAAACCAGTTTCTGCTTCTCCTCTGCTGTGTGTCCTCCAAGCCCCCTAAGGCTCAGTCTTGGCCCTCTCCATGACGATCGCATTCAGTCATATCATTTAAATGCTATCATGTACACTGATCTCATCCAGAACATTCTGTATACGGGTTCTGATGTGTTCAATGATGACTAATTATTATTTTTTTTAATCTATCTAATTAACCATTAAGCTCTCATCTATAGGTACACTCAGCTGATGTCAGATAGAAGAGTTGACAAGAATCCTTGCATTCCTGGTCTCTTCCTTGCACATCTTTATGAGACATGCAAGCTCCCTGTGATGTGGTTCCTTTGTGTCCTTTCAGCCTCTGAAACTGGCCTTCACATTCCTAGGCTCTCTGAAATGTGCTAGTCAAAACCATGTTTGTGAGGCTTTCTGTTTTCATCTCCTGGGACGCTAATGCTTTATAATGTTCTATTTTGGAACTACCTCCCTGATGTCACACTAGCCCCTGTGTGGGCCTGTTGCCCCCTGTCTGTCATCCAACCTCTTTCTTCTGTACCAATAAAAAGACATTTGGATGAGAAATTGGAAGTCCTGGTTCCTATCAATCTCCATCATCACATCTGATAGATTCCTTTGACTGTTGGTCCAAGAGACCTTGTTCCTACTGAAAAAGAATGATAACCACTTCCCTGAATGTTACCAACCCCTGGAACACATCTTTAACATTTCCAACAGATTGTGTGTCAACTATATTTTAATTAAAAAACAAATAAAAAACAGAACTTCCAATGATTCCTTCCTCCTCTGGGGCGCTCTCTGGGGATAGGGCCCTGGCAAACCTGGTGAAATCCAGCTCTCCATGTTAGTTGATGGCACTTCAACGCAGTTGGCCAAGTGCCAGCATTTGGCAGCTGAGCATCACCTCCTTCTTGAAACGCTCTCTGCACTTGGCCTTGAGAACACCACACTTGGGTGTTCTTCCTCTCTCATGGTTGTTCCATCTCAGTCTTTCTCACTGGTTCTTCTTCATCACATTGAGCCCCACAGTTGTGCAGGAAGTCATACTGTCAGTGACACAGTCATGCGGTCAGACAGGTTCTCACAGAGTCTGACACAGAGTCCCAGAATCACAAGGTCATAGGCAGGAAAACACCCATCCTGGGACCCTTGGGCTCACTAGCAGGCCCGACACTGCACATGCTTGCCCTGCCCCGAGGTTCCACGTCCAGCCTCACCCTCAGGTGAGAGTCTGGGCCCGTCTGGGTCCTTCTCACTCCTCTGTGGCCATAGGGAGCACAACTGTGCTCACCTGGCCAGTCCCTGAGAGTGGCCATGGCTTTGTGGTTGAAAGGAAGGGGCATGTCAGTGCTGTGTTTTTAATCTGCTATAGTCTTTTATAATTTGACTTATGATTTATCTGAGCCTGGAAAACCTTTTAGTGAATTTGCATTGTTATCTCTTTGCCAACATTGGACTCCAGTTCTGATTTTATGATTCCTAGGTGTCCTTTGTAAGTTTTTGGTGTTTTTTTTTTTTTTTTTTTAATTTCAGTATGATTAACATACAGTGTTATATTAATTCCAGGTATACAATATAGTGATTCACCAGTTCCATACATTACTCAGGGCTCATCAAGATAAGTGTACTCTTCATATCCTTTATATATTTTATCCATCCTTCCCCTCTTCCCTCTGGTGATAATCAGTTTGTCCTCTGTAGTTAAAGGTCTGTTTTTTTTGGTTTGTCTCTTTTTTCCCTTTGTTCATTTGTTTTAATCCACTTATGAATGGAATTATATGGTGTTTGTCTTTCTCTCACTGGCTTGTTTCACTTAGTATTATACTCTGTAGCTCCATCTATGTTGTTGCAAATGACAAGATTTCGTTGCTTTTTAGACTCAGTAATATATATAGCTGGAAGTTTTATACACACACACACACACACACACACACACACACACACACAGTCACTTCTTTATTATCCATTCATCTATTGATGGACACTTGGGCTGCTTCCATAATCTGGCCATTGTAAATGCTGCCTCAGTAAATATAGGCATGTATATATCCTTTTGAATTTGTGTTTCTCATGTTCTTTGGGTGAATACCCAATAGTACAATTACTGGATCATAGTGTAGTTCTATTTTCAGGTTTTTGAAGAACCTCCATACTGTCTACACAGTGGCTGCACCAGTTTGCATTCCCACCAATAGTGCAGGAGGGTTCCCCTTTCTCCACATCCTTGCCACTATTTGTTCTTTCTTGTGCTGTTGATATTAGCCATTCTGATAGGTGTGAGGTGATACCTCATCGTGGTTTTGATTTGCATTTCCCTGATAATGAGTGATGTGGAGCATTCCTTCATGTGTCTGTTGGCCACCTAAATGTCTTCTTTGGAAAAATGTCTGTTCATGTCTTCTGCTCATTTTTAATTGGATTATTTGTATTTTTTGGTGTTGGGTTATATAAGTTCTTTATGTATTTTTGACACTAACTCTTTATTGGATATGTCACTTGCAAATATCTTCTCCCATTCAGTCGGCTGTCTTAATTTTGTTGGTCGTGTCCTCTGCTGTGCAGAAGTTTTTATTTTGATGTAGTGCCAATAGTTTTGCTTTTGTTTCCCTTGCCTCAGAGACATATGTAGAAAGATGTTGCTGTTGCCAATGTCAGAGAAATGACTGCCTATGCTCTCTTCTGGGATTTGTGTAGTTTCAGGTCTTACATTTGGATCCTTAAACCATTTTGAGTTAATTTTTGTGTATGGTGTAAGAAAGTGGTCCAGTTTCATTATTTTGCATTCTAGATGCATTTCTGCATCTTCTATTTTGTATCATTTGCATGTTGCTGTCCAGTTTTCCCAACACCATTTGTTGAAGAGACTGTCTTTTTCCCATTGCATATTCTTGCCTCCTTTCTCAAAGATTAAGTGACCATATAATTGTGGGTTCATTTCTGGGTTTTCCATGTTAGTTGATCTAGGTGTCTATTTATGTGCCAGTACCATACTGTTTTGATTGCTGCAGCTTTGTAATATAACTTGAAGTCTGGAATTGTGATATCTCTAGTTTTGTTTTTCTTTTCCAAGATTGCTTTGGCTCTTCAGGGTCTTTTGTGGTTCCATACAAACTTTAGGATTGTCTGTTTTAGTTCTGTGAAAAATGCTGTCGGTATTTTCATAGGGATTGCATTAAGTCTGTAGACTGCTTTGGAAAGGTTTCCTTTTGATTATTTGAAAAACCCCTTTAAGTTGGGGAAAGAAAAACTGAACATCTTTTGCTTTATGTGTGTCATTTGTGTACATTACACCCACTTTCCACCATCATTTATAGCCTATACTTGTTCTTATGATTTCTTTGAATATCATTTTTGTTACTTATCACTTACATTTGGGTAATTTTATTTGTAGAGCCCTATGCTTGTCTGGGGGCAGATAAGCATTCTAAAGGGACACAGAGAAAAGTGCTACTAATGTTTCTTTTTTTAAAAAAGTGTTTATTTATTTTGAAGCAGACAGAGAGCTCTAGCGGGAGAGGGGGAAAGAGAAAGGGAGAGAGAGAGAGAGAGAGAGAGAGAGAGAGAGAATCCCAGGCAGGCTCTTCACTGTCAGCACAGAGCCCAACATGGGGCTTGATCTCACAAACCGTGAGATCATGACCTGAGTGGAAACCAAAAACGGGACACTCAAGCGACTAAGCCACCCACCTGCCCCCAATGTTTCTAATACCGTAGTGGTGTCCTAGTGCCACCCTGGGATCATGACAAAAGGCAAAGGATGGTTTGTCCCTGTCACAGCTTCTCAGGCATGTTTATTGAGGGAACAGCAATGAATTTGAACCACTGTGTTATTTTTCTTTATACTCTAGGTAGATGTTGATGCACATTCCTTGAATTCCAATGATGTTTTTGTCTTGAAACTGCGGCAAAACAATGGCTACATCTGGATAGGAAGAGGTGCTAGCCAGGAGGAGGAGAAAGGAGCAGAGTATGTAGTGAGTGTCCTCAAATGCAGAACCACAAGGATTCGGGAAGGCAGGGAACCAGGTGTGTACTGTGGGGAGAAGGACAGCAGCCAGCATTTCTATTTGGTATCATTGCTAATCATGTATTTATTTATTTTGATAAATAGGGCCTTTGTAATGGTTACAGGGCATTAAAAATCCTTCCATTAGTTGCAAAAGTGGGTGATGGTACCTGTCATATTTAAGTAATTTCTTAACATTAAAGTCAAGGTTAATGTAAAGCAATACCAACTCCATGCTCCTGGAAAAGCATTCAGTAACTCATTGTATTTTTCACAGAGGAGTTTTGGAATTCCCTTGGAGGGAAAAAAGGCTACCAGACTTCTCCACTGCTAGAAACCCAGGCAGAAGACCATCCACCTCGGCTTTATGGCTGCTCTAACAAAACTGGAAGATTCATTGTGAGTGTCTTGCAGAACATGGGAGTAGAACTGAACGACCTTGGGAGAGGCATTCTGGTGTGGCTCTGACACTTTTTAGCCATGTTAGTGCTCTGATTCTCAGTTTTAGCTTGCTTGTCTGCAAACAGGTGATAATCTTAGCTCTATGCGGGGTCGCTTTAAGAGTCAATGAGTCAGTGATGTGGGGCATTGGAGTGGCTCAGTTGGCTAAGCCTCGGACTCTTGATTTCGGCTCAGGTCACGATCTCATGGTTTGTGAGAAAGAGCCCCATGTCGGGCTCTGCGCTGACAGTGCAGAGCCTGTGTGGAATTCTCACTCTCCCTCTCTGTCTCTGTCTCTCTCTCTGCCCCTACCCCATGTGCATGCATGCACACACACTCTCTCTCAAAATTATTAAATAAACATTCTTAAAAAAAAGAGTCAATGATGTAATGGATGTGAAAGCATAGGAATACTGTAAAGTACTATATAAATCAAACTGCTCATAAAAATATCAGCTGCTTTGCACCTGTGTCAACATGAGGTTGTTGTGATACGAATATGCATATGGTTGGATTTACTAATTTAATAATTTGATACTTTCTGTGGGAAACCATAGTGGTTTGTGATCAGACTATGTCAGTTTTGCACTTCAATTTCCCAGGGATTAAAAGTTTCACCACATTGACTGAATAAAAATATTATGGAAATATTATGATCATTGAGCAGAATCAGAGAAAGCTATACATGCACCTGCAAATTAACTGAAATCAGCAAAAATGTTTTATTTCATTCACAGGCTTTAAGTTCCAGATGTTTCAAAGTAAAAGTATTTGTGTACAAGACTGATTTTATACTGGGCTCCAAAATATTTTGGAGTGCAGCCCCTCATCTCATTTCAACCATAAAAATTTGGTTTTCTCTGTTTGACATGTGAGGGCTTCGTGTAAATTTTTTATTTAAAGGACAAACTTCTTTCCTATATAAAATTTGATCTCAAGGTTTGGTCACCATGTCCTGGTGAATACAAGCTTTGTTTTTCAATACACACACACACACACACACACACACACACACACACACATGAAAATTGCCTAAGTCTTTTCCCAGGTACATTGCTTGCTAGAAATAAAATGTTTTGGGGCGCCTGGGTGGCTCAGTTGGTCAAGTGTCTGACTTATCCTCCAGTCATATCTCACAGTTCACGAATTTGAGCCCCACATCAGGCTCTGTGCTGACAAGTCAGAACCTAGAGCCTACTTCGGATTCTATGTTTCCCACTCTGTGCCCCTCCCCCTCTTGTTCTCTCTCTCTCTCTCTCTCTCTCTCTCTCTCTCTCAAAAATAAATAGACATTAAAAAAATTATTGAAAGAGTGCTTTGAAGAAGAAACTGCTCATGTTCACTTGAAACAGTGAAGTGATTTGACCTAAATATTAAAGGTTTAAATTAAAATTAGAGTTTTGATAAATATTTGGCTGTTGGACACCATAGTTGCTCACCTACTTTCTAGGAAATCCCTGTATTTTAGAAACTTGTTAGAAAAAAATCTATTTTACTCTTTTGACTGTTAATTTTATGTGGCATCCAACTAACTTCTTATTCAACTAATCCTTCTATAATTTCCTAGTATGGTTTGCTCACATAGCTAAAATTAACATGCTCACATTGCTAAAATTAAATGAAGATATATTTTACAAAAATAATATCTAGGCTTTGTTCTCAGTCAGTCTTGAAAAAATCTATTAGTTTTTGTGGGTTTTTTTTTTTTTGTCATGAACATATTTAAAGGAAATATACTTTTTCTCTACACCTACTCATTTTCTTGTTTGATTTTTGGAACTCTGGCTATTCTCTTCACAATTTAAGGAAAAGTAGTGTCACTAGCAAGTTTTTGATCTTATCATCACAAGCTGAAAGCTGGCTTTAGACTAGATTTGCATAAAATAGCAGAGCATGTTGCTTAAAAGCACAAGTTTTAGAACCAGTCTGCAGGTACAGTATCACTTACTTACTGGCTGTGTGACCTTAGGCTAGTTATTTACCTTCTCTGTGCTGTAGTTTTCTCATCTATAAAATGGGGATAATCCTAGTATCTACTATATAGTGTTGTTGTGAATATTAAATCAGTTCTTGCATATAAAGGATTAGAATAGTGCCTGACATGGAGTAAATGATATTTTAGGTTTTTGCTTTTATAAATCATTATGTGGTTGGTAAAAATTCTGTAAGAACAATATAAACTAACTTTTTGCTTTTGGTAAATAGTTTTTGTTTGTTTTTTATATGACAGTCCAGAATCTCATCAGATTACGACAAGTGTGTATTCTGCTCAGAGAGCTCCAGGTTGCCTGGGGCCAGCTTTACTTAGGCTGGGCCCAGCTGGGAGATTCTCCTTTGGGCTGTGGTTCCATTGATGCCTGTTTTTCCCATGACTCAGCCCAGGAGTACAAGAGGGCCCTTGATGAGTCAAATTTACTAATTGACTTGGCCAAAGACAAGGTTACCTCCACTTACTGGACTGTACCACAAAGTCACACAGCAGAGGGACTAGAGTCCAATCTACCACACCTTCCTAAATATCAGGAGAGTTCTTTATCCAGAATCCTTTAAACTTTGTGAACTTCAGATTAATACCTGCCCACTGGTAGTGGGTGCGTTAAACTAACCCTCCCGAGTATCCTTTGATGTTAACTATAGAGAACAGAATTTAACACATTTAAAATAATAATGATAAAACTTTGCTTACAGAATATTATGTCGTATCATCTTGTCAAAAATTGTCAACTTAAAAAATGACCAGACCTACTGATCTTATTAAAATAATCTTGGCCTACAATATAAAAGACAGCTTAATACTTAGACCATAAACTCAAATACCTTTAGGGACTACAAAGGTGACAGAAATCCGTGAAGCAGCTTGTCACAAGGACTGTCATAGAGCTTGTCATAGAGCTGTGGTCAGACTGTTTGTAGCCTACCTAGGAAATTCAGGTGCAGTGTTGATATTAAGTACTGTGCTTCCCAGACAAGATTCCATCAGTTTGTGATATATGACTAAACAGATAAACAATTTTTTAAATCTTTATTACCCACGTCACATCATGCCAGTCAGAGTGGCTAAAATGAACAAATCAGGAGACTATAGATGCTGGAGAGGATGTGGAGAAACGGGAACCCTCTTGCACTGTTGGTGGGAATGCAAACTGGTGCAGCCACTCTGGAAAACAGAGTGGAGGTTCCTCAAAAAATTAAAAATAGATCTACCCTATGACCCACCAATAGCACTGCTAGGAATTTACCCAAGGGATACAGGAGTGCTGATGCATAGGGGCACTTGCACCCCAATGTTTATAGCAGCTCTTTCAACAATAGCCAAATTATGGAAAGAGCCTAAGTGTCCATCAACTGATGAATGGATAAAGAATTTTGGTTTATAAACACAATGGAATAGTACGTGGCCATGAGAAAGAATGAAATATGGCCTTTTGTAGCAATGTGGATGGAACTGGAGAGTGTTATGCTAAGTGAAATAAGTCATGCAGAAAAAACGGATACCATATGTTTTCACTCTTATGTGGATCCTGAGAAACTTAACAGAAGACCATGGGGGAGGAGAAGGGGGAAAAAAGTTGAAGAGGGAGGGAGGCAAACCATAAGAGACTCTTAAAAACTGAGAATAAACTGAGGTTGATGGGGGGTGGAAGGAGGGGAGGGTGGGTGATGGGCATTGAGGAGGGCACCTGTTGGGATGAGCACTGGGTGTTGTATAGAAACCAATTTGACAATAAATTTCATATTAAAAAATAAAAATTAAAAAAATAATCTTTATTACCCCAAAAAACAAAAAAAACTAACTAGCAAACTTTATTTTTGTGGTGCTCCAAAAGAATACAATACATTCATATCCTATATATTAGAAAAATTACTGCTCTACTGTTGGATCATAAAGCTTCTTCATACATTTCAGATTGAAGAAGTTCCAGGAGAGTTTACCCAGGATGATTTGGCAGAAGATGATGTCATGTTACTGGATGCTTGGGAACAGGTAAAACTATATTTGATGGTAAGAAGAGAGTGTGCTTATAGCTGGGAACTCACAAAACCAGCTTTGAAAAATGGCAAGTCTAATAATAAATGGACCTATGGATTTAGGCTGTGTTTGAAAAAGACCCAACACAGTCTGGCAAAAGGTAAAACTGGTGCTTGTAGCAAATTTATTTCCTAATGTGGAAATAATTCTATGGCTACCATCTGTGGCTGTATAGTTTTAGGAAAAGAAAAAAAAAACCCACTACTATTTTTCATTTCACTCCTAACTTATTCATGCATTCATCTCTTCATTTAACTAATAAATGCATTAGTGGGTACAATGCCATGGAGGTGCAATGCCAAGAGGAAGACTGAGAGATTCAGAAGTTTTCTTGAAATCTGACATGAAGTCATAGGGGACCTTTCCCCTGGGGAAGAAACAGATGCAGGATAGTTTTGAATCTACACAGTAAAATACATTATTGTTATATATATCTTTATTTGGGAGACAACGAATGGGGATTTGGCATGCCATATCTGAGAGTTGGGTTTTGTGGGTTTTTTTTTTAAACCTTTATGTAAACTGATTAAATAGTGAAAGGGAAAAATAAATATATTAGGAATTAAAGTGTATACAGCAATTATGAAACCCGCATCTGAATTAGGCCTAGTCTTAGAGTGAACCCTGCTAATTGTTACGTTCAGATCTGTTCTTAATTGCTAAAGCCATTTGTTTATTTCACACCTTAGCTTCTTGGTCTAGAAATAATCATATTTGAATTTGGCACCTAACTACAGATTCTCCCCAGGTGAATGGATCACTTATTTATAGATATGAAATTTATTTTTTTTAATTTTTTTGTTAATGCTTATTTAGTTTTGAGAGACAGAGAGAGACAGAGCACGAGTGGGGGAGGGACAGAGAGAGAGAGGAAGACACAGAATCCGAAGCAGGCTCCAGGCTTTGAGCTGACAGCACAGAGCCCGACACAGGGCTTGCACTCAACAAACTGCGAGATTGTGACCTGAGCCAAAGTTGGACGTTTAACCAACTGAACCACCCAGGTTGCTCTAGATACGAAATTTAAAACCGCATGTCAAAACACCTTTGTGTGTTAAGAATTAAAATGAGAATGACATTTCCTTATTCAGAAGAATTTAATTCTCTCCATTTGTAGTCAATTCTATAGTCATGGATACTTTAGAATATTTCCCTTACTACATTTTATTTTTTTAATCACATTTTTCATTTATATTACCATGATGTCATGGTTTGTTCTGTGCCCTGCAAGCAAATATTTCAGTACTTTCAGTATGAATTAGAATACAACCAAAACTAATTTGACCAACATTTCTCTGCCAACAAGTTATTCTAAAGTGATTTAAGTATAAGGTAATTCAAGAGAATGCTTCAGCACTGAAGTTCCCAACCTACACATTTGACAAGAAGAATATGTACGGAATATATAATTACATCAGTTTAAAAAAAAAAAAACTCAATATTTAAATACTAAACATTATAGCACTTTTACCAAAGTGTTACAGGATACAGTTTTATAGGTGTAAACTATAGGCTTAAGTCAAATATTCCTAAAGGGAGTCTGAGGTTCCCACAAACAAACTAAGCCTGGTCCTCCCCGGATAATACTAAAATGGAGATAATGGCTGCCTTACCTTCTCCAGGAGTGGGTACAGAAGATGGCCAATATGTTGTTCTGAGAAGGTCTATAAACTAGAAAATACTATGTAAACACGGAATATCAGGATGTGAAATCTGGAGTCAAACTGGCTGGCTCTCCATTTAGGTGTCTCCTAACACGGAAAACACTGGGAAAGTGGTGTAACTTCTCTTCACCTCCTTGTCCACATCCTTAACTCCAGGGCTTGTGGTGAAGAGTATAAATGAATGGTGTGTGAGAAGCACTTTCCTGAGGGCTTGCGCCGAATCAGTACTCCCCAAACACTACATATGATTATTGTTCGATTTTTCAGATTTTTATTTGGGTTGGCAAAGATGCCAATGAAGTCGAGAGAACAGAATCTCTGAAGTCTGGTAAGTGAGATCCCATGGAGGCTGTTACCCCGAATGGTTATGACTAAGTCCCTGACTGCTCTTCTCAGCACAGTTTTCAAAACTACACATTCAAACTGAGGAGACTCTAATAAGCTTTGACTTTCACAACTAAAGAGTAATAGAAATTTTTTAAACTGAAGAATTTCAGAATGAGAAAAATAGGTTATGTTAGCTAATGTAGAATATGGTTACATCAATTTGTGCTGAAAAATTTAAATTCACTGAAATAATATTTTATTATTATTATTTAAATTCACTGAACTACTATTGAAACCTCTATAACTGTGATAACCTAGATCTTTTAAAATTCCTTTTGAGTAATGCTGTTCTTTCAGGCACAGCTGCTGTTTATTATTGAAAAGTATAAGAATAATTATGCCGTAAGGATTATTCTTTAAAGTTTGGTTTATTTTTAGGCAGTCATGAGACGCTCATGTGCAATCCATAGCAGTTGAGAGAAATCAATAAGGAATTGTTCATGTGGAACAGTATCTGGCTACTTTGGGGCAATGAACATTTGATCCATTACTTTAATTGGAAGACTTTTCATTCCGTCGTTATTTTAGGTTAATCAAAACTAACCGAATGTGTATGTCTCTGCATTTCTTTATAGCCAAAATGTACCTTGAGACAGACCCTTCTGGAAGAGACAAGAGGACACCAATTG